>NC_133437.1:18364666-18719666 GCF_011762505.2 Arvicanthis niloticus
ATGACTTACATGGCTGGCCCTTCTCCCCATTTTTAACACATAACAGCAGGTGCCTGGAAGCTCTGAGGGTTTAGCATTTAGGACAGTCTGAGAGTGAAACTGGAAGTGTGGGAACAGGACTGAGCTAGGACCAATGGACTCCACCTTGGAAGAGGAAGCCCACTGCAGGTTTCGTTTCATAGCTAATTGCTCATAGCAAACACACTGGTTTAAACACTTCAGTACTGTTCTCTGTGTGTCTAAGGGCACAGTTACCCCAGGAGCCGCCCACTTTTGGACTGACCATGTGGCTCGGAGATGGAAACTTCTGGAAACCTCAGGTTCAAGAAAGAAGAAAGGCTTGTCAGCTAAGAAGGCAGAGACGGGTGGTCTTGGTTGCCATGTGCCACCATTGCAGAGCCCATCCCCTGGGCTGTGTTCTCTAGGCAGTTCAGTAAGCGACAGATGGTCTAGAAGGGGTTGAGGGTGGGGACCAGAGGGGGTGTGGTCTCCCTTTTGACAGGCTAGAGGCTCATAATGTTAAAATTTGAAAAATCAGCAATCATTTTTCACTGTTTTGGTATGGATGGAGTAATAGCTACAAGTCATCATTCCTGGCTGGGCCCCAGGAGAAGAGGACTGAATCTGACCTAGTATGCTTATTTCCCAGCAGAGGACATGGCCTACCAAATACATAAATACATAAATATATAAATAAAAAATTAAATACAAAAGAGCCATGTCCAAGCCAGACTGAGGGTGCTCCCCATTTCTGACCATTTTGAGTTAAATACAGTCCCAAGCAGGAAGGGTAGGTAGACCAGGCTATCCTGTGATGTTGCCATTCTCCCCTCTCCCAAGGCTCTCTGGGATTTCTCATTTGAACTTCCGAGATGGGGTGGGGGAGGGGCAGTGCATGAAGCACTTTCTCCGAAGCCTTCCAGAACGGAGTTAAAACCAGAGTAACTGGGTCCATTTTGCTGTTGTTTTTGTTTTGCTCTCCAAGGTGGCTGGGCCCCTGGGAGTCCTCCCAGCCAGGGTGGGAGAGAAGCCACTGGTTACTCCACACTGAACGCTGACGTGAACTCCGTGGAAACAATGACTGGGCAGAGGTCTGGGGAATGCACTGTGCAGAAGGCCTCCAGTGTTTCCCAAATTGATTCTGACAAAGTGAGCTTACTATTCAGCCTTCTGGAGTTTCTCAGAACAGCTAAAGAGATCTTTCTAGTCCACGACATATATGTTGCCTTGCCTTTCAGATTTCTAACTTGTTTGTTACATTTGTTACATTTACATATATCTATTCCTTTGCACCAAATACTTTATGTGGAAAGAGAAACATGGTTCATCTGAATACCATAACGAATAATTACATGTGCTGTGATGTGCAAGTGTATAATATGAGCTTATTTTTAAAAAATCAACAGTAAAGAGAGTATTTTATTAACTATTTAAGAGCAGTGGTTCTTAACCTTCCTAATACTGAGACCCTTTAATACAGTTCCTCCTGTTGTGGTGACCCCAACAGTAAATTATTGATTGCCTCTTCATAACTCTATATTTTCTACTATTAAGAATCATAATGTAAGTATCTGATATGTGTCCCCCCACCCCCAAAAGGGTCGAGACTCATAGGTTGAGAATCACTGAATTAGAGGCTTTGTCTTTAGGTTTGAATATATTTTGGAAAGGTTCACTTGGGTGATAATTTCCTTTGGTATTGCATTAAGGTAGAAATTCAAGATGGTTGTTTTTGTTTTGGTGGTGGTGGTGGTGGTGGTGGTGGTGGTGGTGGTGGTGGTGGTGGTTGTTGTTGGACAGTTCTAGACTCTGGCTGAAGTTGGGTAAACTCATGGAATGTTTTCCAGACTTGATGTTTGGGTGCAAATATTCACAGCTCCTATGTTCTGATGATTCTGTCTGCATGCAGCCTACAGGTGAAGCAGAGCTGAGGAGGGCACTGTCTGGTGTCCTGTGGAGGAGGCCTGGGGCTGGTGAGGTGAGGGATAACAAGGTGGGACTTTTCAGTTCCCAACTAGGCAATCAGGGAGTGCAGTGCAGGGGGTTAGGAGAGGGGCCACCTAAGAAGGCTTTCAGCCTTTTTCTTAATGGGGGATGGACTCTGAGTATCTACCACTTCTGCAAATTGCTGAGTTGACAGGAGGAAAGTATGGGGCAGCTGTTGGCCAGAGTCTCCATTCCCTCCTCCTTTGATGTTTGATTACATTGTTTTCCCTCTTGGCTGTATCAAGTACATGCTATTGCAGGAGCAGTCTCTAGCTTTACAGTGTGCTTCTCTGGCTCTTCAGATGCTCACCACCTTCTGTTATCCTAGCTGCTCTCCGGATTCAGCCTGGTTATTTTAGCTAGTAACTGAAACGACTTTTTATGAGTATAAAGTTGGACCTTTTCTTGTTTTGCATCAGGATATTTTTCTTTGGTCTGTGTCTATTTTTTTCTATTGTAATTATTTTTTATTTACTCCTTTTTCCCTTTCAAAGAATTATAACAATTTGATTTCTGTCAAGGTTAGTATAGCAAGTGTATGTATCTAAAGCATGAGCCCTGGTACAGACTCTAGAGATGGGAACTGAGTGAGCCGTTTGCTCTGTGGTTGACTGGATAAAGGTTCTTCCAGGGACACAGAACTAGGACTCTCTTCTTTAATCCATTTCATTGCTACCATGTACTATGTGCCAGGCTGCCTACAAAGCATTTACCCGTGCCTTCTGTTTATCTTCTGATCACCCTATGAAGTTAGCTATAACATCCCCATTTTACAGCCAGAGATGCAGGCATGGGACAATTCATTACCTGCCTCCATTTGGCTTTGTGGCATCAGTGGGAAGCAGAGCTGAGTCTTGACTTTTGGCTCACCCCAGAGCCTGTGTCTTTCTTAATCTCAAGTGGAACCTTCTGTAGTGGATCTGTTTTCTAGGGGCTTAGTGAAATGTCTGTAAAGACTTTTACTTCCTCTCTCTTTCTCTCTCTCTCTCTCTCTCTCTCTGTCTCTGTCTCTGTCTCTGTCTCTGTCTCTCTCTCTCTCTCTCTCTCTCTCTCTCTCTCTCTCTCTCTCTCTCTCTTTACACATCTGGGAGGGCACTAGGGCAAAAAGCAGAGCTGGAGGTTACACTGCTAAACACCATCCATGTTTAGGCCAAGCCCCACAGCCAAAGATTACCCAGCCACATGTGGTAAAAGAAGCAGTGTTGGGAAGAGTGTTCTCCTGAATGCAGCAGAACATTCACGTTTAATAGTCAAGGTGCACACCGTCCACACAATGTTCTGAAATTTTAATTACTTCAAGAAATACTCTATATTTGCATAGTCATAAAATATATTAAAATTACTTATCAGGGGAAAGACATGTAAGTATAAAATTAGAAACCCTATGATGCAACCCTTAGTTTTTGAAATGTCCAAACAGTCCTGCTGCCCCTGGCTGTGATAGAGATATTGGGGAGGGCATGTTATTTGGGTAATTATGGCAGCCGTGATTTCTTTAGTTTCCACCCAGAGGCTGCACACGCATAAGTCCTTGTTAGATGTCAGCAGGACATTTTAGAATTGTGAAATTTGATGTCTTGGCTTTTGTTTGGGTCCCGTGAGTGGATGTCACAGTTATGGCCCTACAGACCATGTGCTCTCCCTAGCCCCCAGGAACAGTCTGGGTGAGGCCTCCAAGCTAAGGAGCAGGGCCAGGCCCCTGGGGAGCTGGGCTCACGGTTTTCTGCAGAGGAGGCTAGATGTAGGTTGTGTGTGAGTACTTCTTGCAGCTTTAATCACAACCTTCTGTTTGTGAGCTCCAGTCATGTGCTCGGCCCCTCTGCTCATCAGGAAGAACCGAGCTTTCCCAGTTGGAGAAGTTGAAGGTCTTCCTGTTTGTCTGAACTCCTGGCTGCAAAGTGTAGACATCTGTGCATTGTCCTGCTGCTGGCTTCCTTCCCTGCAGCCCTCTGAGCCCCCCACAGTATCTGCACCATTGTGCCGTTCACATTCTTCCTCATTTTGACCTTGTGATGCCCATTTACTGGAATGGTGCCTCCGATAAAGCACTCCTTGGGACTTTTTTAGCTAAATACTTGGAGGGGAAAGGTTGAGGGTCAAGCTAAAATGCTGCACGAGACATTCTGAAGCCTGTCCCAGGCCCCTGTGAAGCTGGCTTTGATTCTTGCCCCATCATTCCCATTGGTGCTTCTTAGGGTAAAGTGCTTTGTTTTATAGGACACAGATGTTGGGATGGCCTCCGGTGTCTGCTACCCATTGCTGCACACCTCCCTCACCCCAGTCTGCCTTCTCCTTCCAGAATACACCACACTTCCTTATTCATCCCCTCCGGCCTCCTTGGTCTCCCCGGCAGGTCCCTTGCCTGTTCTGAGCTGGTGCTACCCCAGGCTCCATCCCTCGCACTCTGTCTTCTTACTATACATTATCGCTGTGTCTGAGATTCCCTCATCCCCTCGGCCTTCCTCACTCCCATAGTTTGTGTCTCTCCTGAGTGTCTGACTCAGGTCTACCTTCAGGTCTCTCCAGCTCCTGCTGACATGGACCATGTCCTCTCGAACATGTCGCTCATCCCTAGGAAGTAGTCACATAGAAGTCTGAGTGTCATCCTTGACTCCTTTCCCAGCAACTTCTGTGGCAATTAGCCCTCACGTCTGATTGTCCATCCTGAACATCCCTGAGCCTCCCTCTCTGCTGCAGGGAGCAAAGCACTTAGGTTTCTTTCCCTGGCCACAGTAGGAGTTTCTTGACACCACCCTCCAGGTTGTTCCTTGTTGTCAGTAGCTATCCTGAGCCTGCAAGCATAGCCCTGAGCAGTCCATAGAATGTTGCTCTCCTGGAATCTGACTATCCCTTGGGTCAGTCCTTATGCTTGTATGAAAATAGCTGTTTGTATGTAGACACACTCAAAGGCACACACAGAGACATACTTGACCCGGGTGGGTTTTATTCCTTCTGTCACTTGACAAACACTTTCAAGTACCCTAAAGGTAATTTTTAAAAAATGAGTATCTGGTCTTGTCATTTTAAAAAAATGTTAGTTAGTTGTTAGTTAGTTAGTTAGTTTTAGATTTATGTATCTTACATGTTTGAGTGACTGCAAGCATGTATGTGCACATGAATCTGGCAGCCTGGCTCTGAGCAGCCTCTGTGGTCATTGCTTTCTCTGGTGTCTAGCTATCCCTTGCATGCTTGTTGCCCCGTGTGGGTTCTGGAAACCCAGCCTGTGTCCTCTTACAAGAGAAACATGCGTTCTTAACCATTCATCCAAGTCTGGGACTTGTCCCCTTTAAAAAAAAAGATTTATTTATTTGATGTATGTGAGTACACTGTAGCTATCTTGAGACACCAGAAGAGGGCATCAGATCCCATTACAGATGGTTGTGAGCCACCATGTGGTTGCTGGGAATTGAACTCAGGACTTCTGGAAGAACAGTCAGTGCTCTTAACCACTAAGCCATCTCTCCAGCCCTTATCACTTTTATATGGATAAGTATTATAGTCCCTCCTATCACAATAGAAGACAACATCACCAATCCTAAACACATGTCCAGCCCCCTACACTATGGCTCCTCTTCCTCCTCCTCCCCAGGTCTTCTGGCTTCCTAACTCCTAACAGAGTGTGCACTCAACATTTGCTGTCTGTGATCTTCTCTCCCCACCCCAGATAAAACAGAACATGGGTAGCTCTAGGCTGTAAACCCGTGGTATGCGCATGTGGTCTGCAAAAAACCACTGCATTGTGGCAGAACTGAGATCCTAGTCCACTGCTTCCCTCACAGAGCTGGTCATGTGGCTTCTGGGGAAGATCAGAGGCCCCTTCAACTTTGTTTTAATTAGGATGGAGGAATAGGGTGTCTGTGGGGGAAAGCTGAGAGGTCACTGGGGATGGACTGACTGCAAAGGGACTTACGGTCACTAAGTCATCCCCTGGTGGAGTCATTTGTCTGAACCATGTGTAGTGAGTACCTGTTCTGTCAGATACAATCAATCCTTTTGAGATGGTTACAAGTTCAGTCTGTACCGAGGCCTCTATGCTGTGCGTCAAGTGTCAGTCTACCCACCTAAGTCACCCACATTCAGGCCCCATAGCCATCACGGCCTATTTTCTCTTCAAACTGCCTGACTCCCCCCCACCCCCACTAGATCCTCCAATGCTTCCTGGGAGCTTCTTTCTTGACAGGATTTGGATCAGAAGGCTGGGCTTATGTAGAGGCCACCCTGGCTCTTGAAAATCAGTGCAAAGATGATTCTGTGAGTTAAAAAATTGAATGGGAATAGGTAAGAGCTTTAGGCATACACAGTCATGATTTCATTTAAAATGCATCCTGTTAAATAGCAAATGTCCCGTGTGTACCTTTGTAGCTACTATATTTATGTACACATGCAGACCGACTTATTCTGCTCAGAATTTAAGACATGTGGGCAAAGCCCACCCCTTTTGACAGTTTTGAGAAGGAAGGGTTTACACAGCCTTCCAGGGTTGCCCAATAGGAGCTGGAAAATGCCCTCCTTTCCTCCAGCTGTAACTTCCCTCCTGCCGTTAGCCATCTCTTGACTTCCCAGCAAGCATGTTCCTAGCAGAGCCTCCTCATGCTTTCCATGGGATTCTCCCCCACACCACCCAGAGTTCCCGTGCCCTGCTCAGACTCTGGGCATTCCTGATTGCAGATCTCATGACAGCTCCCGGGTTCCTCCAGGGCGGAAGGAGGAACTTGCCCCTTGCCCTGCCCCTTTGCCCACACTCATTTCTCTAGACTTTGAACAGTCCCAGTGTGTGTGGGATTTCGGGTTGTCTAGGTTCCTGCCAGACCTCACCTCTGTAGAACCTCAGGGTGTGGCTCAATAATTGGCTGTGGAGATCACAGTACAAAGATCAGCAAAGGCTCTGTAGTGTGAATTCTCCCTTTGGGAGAATGCACCCAGAGTCTCCCTGTCGATTGATTGACCTTGTTTGAGCAGTTGCTCAGTGAGCATGGTTCCTAGAAGGAGCAGGATCTAATGAGGAGAGGAACTGTCAAGCACGGGCGACGTGGTGAGCTCTTCTGCGCTGCGAATATGGTCTCCTCCCTCGCTTCAGACATTCATTACCTGTACAGCCTGAAGGAGTCTTAGCCATCGATCCTTTAGGCACACGTGGGACCAGTTACTCCCTACATGTATCAGCCTCCAAAGGCCTCAGTTCCCACTTCCCCATCCCATGATGTCACAAACCCTAATACGGGTCAGCTCTCGGTATTATAAGTGCCACCCGCACCAAAGGTCAGGAAGATTGGTGACATGAAACTCAACGGGGTGGGGACAGAGCTTTATTTTCCCAGCTCAGGGATGTGGCCCTCCTGCCGATATTCACAGCTGATCATAGTAATTGATCTTGCCAGTGCCTATATCCCTTGGCCTTTGCTATTCACGATCAACATGGGATCTATTTTATCAAAGCTTGTAAAATACTGCCTATGACCAAAAGTTTAAAAACAAAAAGTTCGAGTCTACCCATATTCCCATTACCAGGCAGCCGGGCTGTAAGTGTCGTTTGAATCATTTGCCTGATTATGACAAAGTAAGATGTTTCATTAGATGATCAGTAAAATAGAATTCAAAGTGTCTGCTGCTGGATGGACATAAGTGAGCCTTCCTCAGTATTCCTCACCTATGAGAGAATCACACTGCTTGACTTTTAATAATTCACCCAGGAACCGAAGCAAACAGTAAATATTAACAGTTTCATATGGTTACTGCTGTGACGTAGGAAAGAGATGACTTTTGACCCTTGCTGGGAACGAAAGGACCTGGAGAGAAGTCCCACTTAGCTGTTGCTTTCCCATCTGGAGAGTCTTATTCATACGCATTTACTTCTCAGTTCATGTCTTTCATGACATAAGATGAGACCAAATACACTTGAAAAAGAAAAAGATGGCACCTTTATATGCTGCCCTGCCTGCCCTGTACCAGTTAGCTGCTTCATCATTCTGTGTATTTCATCTTCTGGACCAGTAAGCAAAGATATATCAAGAAGGAAGGGTCTCCTTTAGGACCAAGGCTTGTCAGATCTGGGAAGTTGCCACATTTGTCTATGATGCTAAGTGCAAAGGGGACCTTGCCTTTAGCTATTAGCCCAAAGGCTGGCCTATGGCCTGTTCTATTGTATTCCCAAGAGTGAAAGTTAGAATTGGGTCTCACACTCACAAAAAGAGATCAGAAAAAGGAGCTGGTCTTAACTTACATCCTTTGGCCGTGGCTCTTGGGCAGTTTCTGTGTAGCACCCTGCACTTTTATCTGCTCAGCTCCATGTTTCAGTGTGACCTCGACTGCTTTTGTCAAGCTTGACGTGTCTTATAACCAGCCTTTACAAGCCCTTTGCTCCAGGAGAGCCTGTGTCCCTTGGAGAAGGTGGTCAGAGGTAGTCATGTGCTTGACATAAGTCGAAAGTAGGGAGTGGGGTCCCACCAAGTCACCTTCCTCAAGGGAGTAGCACAAGGTCATATGCCTAAGACTGGACTCTTGTTTCCCTGGATTCCTGCCTAGTCCTCTCCATCACTTATTTTGCCATAAGACAGACTTCTGTCAATTGCTCATAAGAGAAGATGGCTTTTGCCTCATGGAGAAAAGTCACTGGAAAATAAATGTTGGCCAATATGTAATGCTGACTCCTCCTGTGGAGCAGTAATTACAGTTATCCCTGGCTTGATCTGCCCGGTGTTGCAAGCACATGGGTGAGCTGGTTACTTCCTTCATCCTCCTTTCCTTGGGGATGAGGAAATAATTCTTATCAAGGTGAAACTCGTTGCTGGGCAACACAAAGCTAGTTAATGGTAGGGCATGAGCTATAGAGTTGAAACTGTGCCAACCCCATGCTATACTCTTTGAGTCATATGACTTTGCTTACACAGAAATTAGTATTTGAATATGAAGCTAGGCACCTTCAGACCAGTGAGCCCATCACAGAAGGATGCCTTGGCATGACTCAGATGTGGACTTTGAGATACTGGGTAGAGGCAAGGCTGCTGGTTCTTATTCTAGAAGGTAGGATCCCCCATCAAGGAGGACTGGCTTTGTTCTGGGTTCTGTCCTAAGCTTGTTACTAGTTGTAGAGTTGGTCCTCACAACATCTCTGTTTAAAAGGTTCTAGTATTAGCACATTTTACAACAAGGAAGTAGGGAAAGGGAGAATGGCCATGCCCAGGGACACCACTTACACAGTGGTAGAACTTGGATCCAAATGTCCAGTCTGACTCCTGACTGAGTCTGGTCCTGATACTGCTGTGATGGGTGGGCACAGCATCCGGCCTGTGTTCCTTTTCATAACCTAATTAGAACACAGTCCCATTTTCTTGCTGACTCCTTCTGTTCAGCACTCCTTACAGCAGCTACCCCTGGCTCAACCTGCCCGGCACGCCGCCGTGTGAGCTGGTTACTTCCTTCATCCTTGGGGATGAGGAAATGATTCTTATCAAGGTGAAGCTTGTTGCCGGGCTCTCTTCCCTTGTAGCTCTCTCATTGCGGAGTGTCTTAGTTTGGTTTCAATTTCTGTGATAAACACCATGACCAAAAGCAACCTGGGTGGAAACGGTTTCCTTTAGCTTACGACTCTTAGGTCACACACCATCACTGAGGGAAGTAGGAGCGAGGACTGAGGCAGAGGCTGAGGAAGAGTGCTGCTTACTGGCTTACTCAACCTCTTTTAAGACTCAACCCAGGCGTGCTCAGTCTGCCTTTTAATACTCAACCCAGGACCACCTGGCCAGGGGTGGCACCGCCCAGAGTTAGCTGGACCGCCCCTCCCCCATCAATCATTAGCCAATAAAATACCCCACAGACTTACCGCCTGCCCAAACTGACTGAGGTATTTTCCCCCATTGATGTTCTTCCCAGGTAATCATGGCTTGTATAAAGATCACACATGCACGAGAACACACACACACACACACACACACACACACACTTTAACCAGAATAGGGATAGATGACTTCCTGGGGTACTGTCCGTTCTGCCTTGGATAGTGCTAGAAAGCAAAGGGTTGAGCCTGCCAGAACCCTGTGAGTCCACAGTACCACATCTGTAACTTCAAAGGGATTATCTTCCTCTTTGTCTACCTTGTTCTATTGTCCTTCCAGTGTCCAGGCTGTCCAAGGGACAGGACTAGGAGGCGTTTCTCCTAGAGAACTGTGCCTAAGGCCCTTTCTGCCCAAGCCTTCCCAGCAGTTTGTTTCTGTCACAAGCGTCACCCCTGCTACAGTTCATCATTATGAGGGGCTGTGATAAGAGGCCCCTGTTCCCACAAAGAGGACACTGGGTCATCTGAACAAGTGCATGGATCGCAGGTTTCCAAAGAGGACCTGGGAGGGCTGTATGCCCCAGGGTGCCCTTGAACTCAAAGCCTGCAGTGACTTCACCCAGGCTGCCCCAAGGAAGCCGGGCTTTCTCTGCCCAGTGGTGCATTCCCCAGCCCTTAGGCCAGCCAGTGTTGGAGGCCAAGGATGCTGTGTGACCTTAAGGATTGCCCTGGGTCAGCGACTACCTGAAACTTCCGAGCCATGTATCCAATGTAGTGTAGTGTTCTCTCAAAAAGTGGGTGTGCTTTCAAGGTTACAATTAAGCCTAATTGTGTTCTTAAGATCATCTCTTCTTAAAAGATGCATTAAATCCTAACTATCCGGGGATTCTTTTTTAGTTAATCAAGAAAATTTAAGCTTTCTTTGTTGATGGTTTGAGATTTAGTAGCTCTTATCAGGGAAAGTTGAAAAATGCTACATATCACTAATTATGAAATTATTGCAACATACCATGTTTAATAAGCTGGGCATGGGTGAGGTTTACACATCTGTATACCACAAGTATTTATATATATGCAGCTCTCGTCCTAGGATATTTCTATATATTTTAATGAGTATATCTAGTAGATTCCAATATGTCATATCTATCCATACCTAATCACTGAATTTTTTTTTTTATTATTGATGTTAAATTGCTGACAGAAAACTAGCAGAGAGGCGGCTTTCAGTACATAAGTAAGAGCACCGAGCCTCACGTGTAACACCTCTCTGTGTGTATGGTTCCTCATTGCACAGGTGTTCAGCAGACAAGACTTGGGCTGTTTTCAAAACTTCACAGAGCTTGCTGGATCTTGGGAGTGGGGACTTATGAGGCAGGTCGATTGGAGCTGAGGCCGGAGTTTGTGTCGTTGGAGGTAAAAAAAAAAAAAAAAAAAAAAACAGTGCCCATGTAAATGAGAAATAAAGGAGAGACAGCATTTCAGCAACGCGCTCAGAAGCAGGACCTGAGCTGAGAATAGACGTCAGCCAGTGACTTTGTCACATTCCACTACTGTTCTGTCCTACTAGTGACAAAAAGTGACCTCAGACAGAGAATCAAAGTGGTTTGTTTGTTTGGGGTTTTTTTGGGTTTTGTTGTTGTTATTGTTGTGTGCGTGTGCGTGTGCGTGTGTGTGTGTGTGTGTGTGTGTTTAAGAAGAAGTAGCATTGTTCCTGAGGGTGTCTTAGATCATCAGGTCCAGTTTGCTGATTAGAAATGTGCTCCTTACACAGGGTTTGTAAGTGATCTCACTGAGGTTGGTGGCGCTGGGGTACGCTTGGCGTGTTCGCTTTACTGGGGTCCAGGTCAAGGACTCTGCTGTGTTTAAGGCTGCTCCTGCCTCTGCCTCCCAGGAAACTGCTGGGGAGAATGGTGTTCCCGCTGGAAGCCGTGGGTCTGTCCCCTTTACCACTCTCCTCTCCTCCTGCCCTGCTTTTGGTTTTTCAAGACAGGGTCTCTCAGTGTAGCCCTGGCTGTCCTAGAACTCACGCTGTAGACCAGGCTGGCCTTGGACAAAGAGATCTGCCTGCCTCTGCCTCCCGAGTGCTGGTGAGCAAGACCACTAGCAGCTTCCTTTGTGACTTTAGAGAGAGACTTCTGCTTACACCAGGGACCTGGCCCTGATGCCAGCCTGCACATTAACTTCTTCAGCTTGCTTTTGTCCAGTATCAGGCAGTGACGATGGAAGAGAAGAATTTTTAATTATCTGTGCTTGCATCCAAACTAAGCGTCCAGGCTAACATTTTCTCTATTAGCAGTGTTGAGCTGATACAGTTATATCAAATTACCGTCTTAAGCAAACAGAGGACAATGTAAAAGGAGACGGTGGCCAGATTAAAATTGTTCTCAGTGCAATAACTTTGTGAGGTGATGAAAGTCAACGTATGGAAGACACCATTTCAGCGCACATGCGTATTCTTCACCCTGACCTCTCAAATGATGGTCCTCTCAGAGGGATTATTAGGGCTTTATGATAGAGGTGGAGAACTGGGGCGTGTGGCCATAGTTAATCCCTACCCGGGATCAGCTTGACCCTCTCCCGAATGCTGCCCGATGGCTGTCTCCCTAGTCTGTCATTTAAGTTGTCTTTGCCCCCCTTGGTGACTTACCTCCCTCTGTTAGTTGTCTCAGCTGTCCTCAATCCTAGGAAAGATTTGGCCTGCTCCATGTTGGAGGCTGGCCTCTGGGACACCCTACAGTTTTGTTCTGTGCTAACACCTGGTACCAAATGGTCCCTGAGTTGTCTTTGGAGCTGCTCTTGGGGAGGGGGTCCTTGCCCTTGAGACAAGCACACAGCCCTCTACCTGTGAGCGCAAGAAGCAAGCTTCTTAGTCATAGCCCTGACTGCAAGGGCAGGAGTTGGTCGTAACTGATCCACCCATGGTGATAGCTCCCGGAAGAACGGTAAATGGGAAGCCCTGAAATCTCAGCCTGGTTACAGCCAAGGTTTGGTTTTGTTACCATCACATGCTCATATAGAGAGTGCTGTTCCCTTGATTTGTGTTGTCAGGGATACAGCAGTGGAGGGGTCTCTGATGTCATAGTAAAGGGAAAGGAAAACTGGTAAACTACAGATTGGGAATGCCTCAAGTTACAAGGGCAAAGCCCTGCCGTCAGTCAACGGGCTGGAAAAAGGCAGTCCCCAGGAGAGACGGGGCTTCATGAGACAACAGTGTCTGTGGAAGTTGTTCAAGAAGCTTCCAGGCAGGGAGTGGCTCTTGCTCTAGTTGATCCTTAGATTTTCTGGTGTTTGCTGGAGTTGTATGAGAGTCTCAGAAACAACAGATGGCATAATCCTCTCTGTTTATCTTGTTTGGGGCTTGTGAAGTGGCTGGGCGGGCCCTGGCTGATGGCACTATGGCTGAACAAGGGGTGTTTCTTTCTGCCAGCACACAGAAAGGGTTGGAAGAGCCTGCAGTTGCTGCACAAATGATGTCAGAGTTCCCTGAGCACAGAGCTGCCCAGCTGTCCCTTGGATGAGCTACTGGTCTGTTCTTATAGGATCATGGACTCTGGACGGCGGCAGCTTGAACAGGGTGCTTGGAGCATCCCCTCTGCTGTGCCCCAGAGTTGATTCCCGAGTTCTCCATCTTCCTGTCCTTGTGACCTTTGTCTGTTTCTTTCCTATTGACCCTGGAATGACACCTGAATCCACATTAAGACTTTGGCCTTGCACAGAATGCGCTATAAATTAGAAAAATACCTGTGATTTAAGATGATATAAAACAAGGGAATAAAAAGGCAGCTCTTGGAAATAACTTTTCACTTCATTAACAAACCAAAAGTAGCTTTGGACCCACAGAGGTGCGGGGCCAGTGCAGAGGCCCCTAGCCCAGTCATGCTTGACTGTCTGCCTGGAAGGCTGGTTTGCTCAGTCAGTCCTGCTCTCTGACAGACACAGCAGCCAAGGCCCTGAGGGAGACTCACCTTCTTAAGAGTTTAAATGGACATATGTAGAAAAGGGAAGAGGAAGTTTAAAATTGCAGGTGATCTTCCATGGTAGATCTAGGGACACCTGTGTGTGTGTGTGTCCATCCGTCCCCATCCGTTTGTGTCTAGAGTGGTCTCAGATTCATTATCTTCTGCCTCAGCCTCCTGAGTGCTGGGATTATAGGAGTGTGAACCATGCTTGCCTTGGGGAAGCTCCATTTTTCCATTTGCAGGATAGTGATTACTGAAAACAAAAGCTAATTTTAGTGCGTGACCAGGGAAAGCAGAGGCAGGGTGCATGGCCCTAATTCTTGGCAGGCCTTCCTGGTAAGACAGTTTCTACCCTCCTGCCAACCTGTTTCTCAAACATACAGACTAACACAGACTTTTCAAAAATTCAGAAACCCATCTGAAAACACATTGAGTGTGGTAAGCATTGTGTCGATCCAGGTTGTAGAACAGGGGATACCACTGAAATGCAGTGTGCTGGTGGTAGAAATCTATTTTAAGTTACAGCTGTACATGTCAAACTGTGGGAAGCTATCAGCGCAAGGCTTCTCTAGATCTGGTCCTGACATCCGGGATAAAACTCTTTATTGTCCTAAGACACCTAATAGCATCTGTGGTTTTTGAGAAATGAGTAGCATGTACACCTCTCTCCCAAAAGATGTGACAGGCAATGGTGCATCTAGACATTGGCACACATCGCTGCTTGGGAGGGCACAGTCGCCCCAGGCGAGGCGAGAACCCCAGCTTCAGCGTCTTCTCAGAGGATCAGAGATGGGAGGAGGAGATGCCTGTCCTAGGAGCTGAGAAAGTTTATTGACCAAAGCTGGTAGGCACTGAACACATCCAACTCAAAGAACACAGCCCTTGGTGGTACATTTGATGCTTCAACAGTCAGGACACCCATTTTTCTATAACCAGTATGTTTTATGGGGCCATCAGAGCGAAAGCTTGAGAAGCTGCCTCTGGTTGTATCTTTTAAAATCTGAAGACAACAGCAGCCCATGTAAGGTGCTTTGCATTTCTACGAGTTTTGGCCTTAGATCTGGGGAAAGGTCCCAAGCCATCAGGGAGCTCCCTTGCTGTCCCAGGATTTGCTGGAGAACAGCTGGTCTGCTGCCGGAATCCCTTTTTCCCATTAACTTGAGAGGCATCCTGAGCTGGACAGAGAACAGGTGGCTGGCCACTGGCTGTGTCCTGATCACACTGGGTCACACCCTTTTCTCTTCATAAACTATGACAGAATGTGGGAACTGGTTAGAGATGCAGGTCCCCCAACACCTCCGTGCAGGAGCACAGGCCTTTGTCCCCTACTAAGAGATGGAGACTCAGCCAGGGACCATCCTTCAAGGAAGAGGGGGGTCTTCTTCACTTTCAAAAGCAAAACCACATGCAATTGGCTTTATCCAACTGTCTCATGCTTGCAGAAGACCTGGGGCTTGAAGGCCAATTTGTTAAGACTTGTGGGATTCCTGTGTCTAGGGGAGATGGCAATAATACAGAAATGGGGCCGGGCGGTGGTGGCGCACGCCTTTAATCCCAGCACTTGGGAGGCAGAGGCAGGTGGATTTCTGAGTTCGAGGCCAGCCTGGTCTATAGAGTGAGTTCCAGGACAGCACAGCCAGGGCTACACAGAGAAACCCTGTCTCGAAAAAGAAAAGAAAAAAAAAAAAAAACAGAAATGGGCCAAGAAACAAATAGTTTCTCAGAAGCACATGATTAGATGTGATTCCCCCAGATCAAGGTAGTAAATTTACTGATATTTGGACCTTATATTATTAATTTAATATTTTATTCTTCTATACTTAAACCTTACTTACAGTTTATACAGCAGAAACGCATACCCTCCCCCTTGGTATTTTCACTGTAAATTACCTAAGCTTTGTGCTTTGAAACCTGCATGGTATTTCTTTTTCTATAAAGCTCCCAAAGGGCCACCCTGGCCAGGGACCCATCCATCCTCAGTCCCTCAGAGGCCAAAGCTGGAATCAGGAGCATCCTTATAGAATCTGCACTAAGCAGGTTCCTCAACTAAGACTGGGTCATCCATTTTACCAAAGCTCTGACCTGGGGCCACTTCCTTTTGCCCCACTGGTTTGTTGATCCTTGACTTCCTTTTCCACTTTCTAGAGTTTTTTTTTTTTTTTTTTTTTTCTTTTTACTATCTTCAGGTTGTATCACAAAACTGGAGCCTGGGGGTCCCTGTAGTCTCAGTGGGATATTGAACAAAAGGATCCCTGCTCCCCCCACCCCCTGCCCAAGCTGATATTTGTGAGTACTCCCTGTGCCCCACGTGATGCTAACCCCACGGTAGCAGCGAGTAATCCTGGCTCTGTGGATTGGATGATGTGCTCGACATCGTTCAGATACCCACATCTTACTCCTCACTGCAGTCGTGGGGGATGAGGAAGCCAGACACGCAGAGGCTAAATGCAAGCAGCCTGTCTGAGACCGCAGCTTTTGATTGACAGAACTGAGCTGGTCTGAGACTTGTGTATGAAGCTTTGAAAAGCACTCTATCACCCCGTCATGTGGTATGCATGCCCTTCGCCCAGTATGGTACTGTTTGCTGAGGGGCATGGTGGGCAGAGAGCAATGTCAGATGACACCAAGTTTGCCCTTTTCCAGTAGAGTCTCTGGATGGCCTGGGGTCTCCAGGCTGCTGTTAAAGTATGACCTTCCTGGTTCCAGGAAAGCTTTTCTCTATGTATCATGTGTCTTCTCGATTCAAGTAAATTCCCCATTTGGAGTTTATCTTCCTTCTTAGGTGTGCTGGTCTTTTTAAATTTTTATAGGTTGTAAACAAAACATGGTTGTGTTGCAAGGCGAGGCAGAACTCAGTGCCGAGAGGAAGCGTCCCTCCCAGCTTCAGAGTGGCATCTCTTAGACTAGAGCTTCCCAGCTTCAACAACAGGTTCCGCCAAGGGCATCCTCAAACCCGAGGAGCCAGTCTCCCATCTCTTTACAGATTCAAGTTCTGTATCAGCTAGGGAGAGCCCTGGGCACCGTACGCTTGTGTATGTGACTGAGTTTATGTGAAACAGATATGCAGAAAGTTGTTCTGGTCCTGAGGTCTGAGTCCTATCTTCCCAGATAAGTAATCAGCAGGGATTAAACATATCACCTCCAAAAGATGCTCACGGGAAATGCTCACACTGAACTCCTTGGAGTGAGCATCCATCTCTGTGACACAGACAGTGGAAAAGAAGCTTAAGGAACAAGGAGAAAGAGTAAAAAACCTCAGGTTGTTGGGTTCTCAGTAAGATAACTGTCCTAGCGTCTTCAGGGGACGTGGGAGTGGGTGGGGAGTTAGGGATGAAAGACAGCTCTTATCTAGAAATAGCCAAATGCAATTCATGAGCCTTGATTGAGTCACAGCCTTAAGAGGGGGAACTCAAACTAAAAATGGAGCAGGCTTGGCAAGAGTGGATGAGGCGTTGGATATGAGTAGGCAGGCTGTTCTCTTGAGTGGATTGATTGTCTTGTAGCTATGAGAGGAGGAAATGCCCTTATTTTAGGAGGTCTGTTGCAAAGCATTTAGGGATGAACTATTAGACACACCATTTGCCGATGGCTCAAAAAACGTGTACGTATGCTTTAGAACAGGAAACAATAAGGAAGAATGTTAGCAAAAACTGTTGAATCTGGTGTTGGGTATGCAGCTGTTCCTTGCTTATTCTTGACTGTTTACATCTGTGTTCAACATCATTATAATATAATAATAGGGTGCAAGGTGAGTAAGGACCCTGACCTCACCTCATTCCCCTGTTGGCCTCTTCGCCAAGCTGGGGGGGTAGGATGGGATGCAGCGTTGATTGACACCTCCAGCTTTCCTGCACCTTCGGAGTGGAGATGAACTTTGTTCCTGGGTATATGTTCCAGGAATCTAAGAAATCTGGCAACAGGCACTGCCTGGTTCCAGTTTTGTGTGTGCTTTGTTCCCTTCTGACAGTAGAAACTTGGAAAAGACGGAGACCTTATATTCTAAGGCACATACCTAGCTCTGCACATCTCTCTTGTACAGTTAGAGCTTGTGAAGAATATATACCACTGTGACCTCCTCCTTGCTCTCTGTTTGGATAATGGGATGATAACCTTGTGTCATTCTCCTCTTGTGTCTCCCTTCCTCTCCCAGAAGCTTTTTTTTTATGGGCCTTCAGGACAATTTTGTAACATTTTCTGTAACAGGCTCTCCAGATGACACAAAATCACTGTGCCTGTGACAGTAAGGTCAGGTCTCCTGACTGAGATGAATTTATTGGCTTTTTTGCCCCAGGTGGTTTATGAGGGAGTGTGGGGGCCCAAATGGCAGTTAACAGAGGAGAAGGCCCCTGCTGAGGAGTGCTGAGCTGGGCCCTGTGGTTAACAGATCTATAATGAAGATCTGTTTCCCCTTTGACATTGTGAGGTTGTCTCAGCAGGTGCCTGCCTGTCAGTGCCTTTAGCCAAATGGGGACTCTTCTCAGAACACAGCCTAGTCAAGTCCCCTGCTGCGTTCCCAGGCGTTCCCTTGTCCAGCTAGCATGACTTACCCAGCTGGGGAAGCTGCCTTGTTAGTTAGTCAGCCTAGACTATCATGACAGTCCGCTGATGTAGCAGTTAGGAAACATGCTGGGGACCCATGCGCCTTATCTCCTGGTTCAAAATAACGGTGGCGGTTTCATCTCAGCCATTCTGTTATGAACGTGGGACTTTGTTTGCAGGGAGGGAAGTGTTTTTTGGGGGTACAGACGGGAAATGCCTTATTTTGTAAGATTAAACACATTGATCCCTAAATAATCTTACCTTGTCTTTGGTATGGACCATTTACCAACCCCAGACGACACCCTCATCGAGAGCACAGCTGACACTCTGCATTGCCACTGAGAGAGACCATGACAGAGCCCTGCGGTTCAGCAAGGGGACAAATAGATATAGTCTGGAACGCCACTTTAAATAGAAGAGGGACAAGGGTGGGGATGGGCTGGAAGTAACAGCAAGTTGGTTTTTTTAACCAGCTGAGGGGGAGGGGCTCTCCACTTACAACAGACTGGGCAGCTGCTGCCTCCAGGGAGCCCTCCTGCCTCCTTTGCAGGTCTCCTCCAGCCTACATTATAAACAATCGTTTTTTCATTATAAACAATCCCTGTGAAACGTTTGTTTCTCAGAAGGCTTTTTTGTTTCCCCAGCCTTTGGTTAAGAAGTGCTTGGGAGTGACACCTGTGTTTGTGCTTAGAGCTAATCTTTTCTCTCCAGTTGCATTTGGAAGTCTAGTTTAGACAGTGCAGGAAAACGAAATGAGGTCCACACGTTTCTGGAAAAGCCCACCAGGCAGGCTTAGTGACACGAGTGACTATACCTGCTGAAACCAGTGCCATACAGGGTACTTTAGCAGGCTTGTGTTTATCTCTTTCAATTGTCTCATGAGGGAGGGGCAGCCTTGCAGTCACTGTGTAGGTTGTAGATGAAGACGCACTGAGAAGTTACTTATCCACAGTGTCAGGCAGTGGTGGACCTGGCTCTAAGAACCCAGATCTGAGGGAATCCAAGTGTTTTTAGTAAAACACATGACCTCCCTTAACCAAGTGTAACCCAGCCTGGCAGCTTACTAAACAGTGTCGTTGTTAGTATTGTACAGACTGTATCTTAATCACATCCCATGTGACTACTGTGATGCAATTTAAATACATGTTTCATGTGATGAGTCCAGTCACCGCTCACTGCAGTGTCAGCCAGCAGGCAGAGCGCTGGTGTGTGGTACACCAAACGCCATTTTAAGCTTTGACACTAGACTTTGCTATTTCCACATTTGCCTCCCTCTTCCACAGTTGCCTGCCTTACCCAAGCCCAGCATTCAAGGGGCTCTTTGTCGTTCCCATGGCGTTGGCATGACCTCGGTTAATGAGATGGAATCATTCAGAGTGAGGGCCATATGCCCAGATGTCAGATACAAGCTGCCTGATCTGGCCTGACCTTGGAGAGGAGATGGAGAGCTGGGGCTGCAGACCAGCAATGCCAACCCTGATGGAGGGAGGGTTCAGGCTCTGAAGGAGGGTTGAGCCACTGGGGTAGAGTCCTCTGGTAATGAAGTCATGTGTCCTCAGGAGCAGAATGAGCTCTCTGTGAACTCAGGAACAATGGGCATGTTGAGTCCCAGACCTGGGGTGAATGAAGGCTCGGGCCAAGGGACATGAGATGAATCGGGACAATTCAAGAGATGCATTCAAGGACAACTTTATGTTGTCAACAAGTGGACCCAGCTGTAATGACACCTAGTTAATGGCCCTCAGAGTACCATTTTGAATAATCTTCTCAAGTCATGCCCTCCTTACGGCTTTTAAAGACGTTTTAACTCACATAAATTAACTTCTCTAAAATAATGCGAGGAACGCATGGGAAATGCGTTTGGGCAGCAATGTCTTGTTTATTCTTTCTCCCCGGGATCATTTCCCCTTGCATCTTTACTCAGCTAGGAACCAAATACTTTGCTGGTAATTTGATTTCCAGGCAGTTGAAGGTTTTTTTACTCTCTCCTATTAAATAGCTAAAACTGGCGGTGTTTGGGAGAACTTGGCTTTTGTGCGAGCACAGCAGCGGCCACTGCCTCACAAACTCTCCAAGGGGCAGTCAAAGTTCCCTGCCGGCCGCGCCTGCATCTCTCTGTGATGGTTGGCTGCTGGGGCAGTGTCCCAGGTTAGCGAGTGTCCCAGCCGAGGGCTGGTGGGAGCCTGATAAAGTTCCCCACCGCCCGACACTCAGCGTTGCGGCCAAAAAAAAAAAAAAAAAAGAAAAAGAAAAAAAAAAAAAATGGGGACAATTGGCATCCAGAAAGCGCCCCGGGCCGCCTGGCTGGGAGCTGAGCGCGGGAAGGTGGGCGGGAAGGTGGCGGGCGTCCCGGGTGGGGGTGGCGCGGGGCGGGGCCTGGCCGGTCGCTCACCCTCCTCCTCTCTGGACATAGGTGAGGCTGCTGGCCGCTGGGACTCAGCACTCCGTATGAATGCCGTCAGCCCGGGATCCAGACCTCACTGCTTCTGCTGCCTCGGACTGGACTGAGCGACCCTCGCCGAGACTTCCTTCCCGGACCTCCTCGCAACTCACAGCTGTCTTTCTGGATTGACCCCGTGGACATCAATATGTGTCATGTCATTGTCACCTGCCGCTCGATGCTCTGGACCCTCCTGAGTATCGTCGTGGCCTTTGCTGAGCTCGTCGCCTTCATGAGCGCCGACTGGCTGATCGGGAAAGCCAAGACCCGCGGCGGCGACGACCAGGCAGGCACGGACTCGGAGCCCCACTACCTGGGCATCCTCTGCATCCGCACCCCTGCCATGCAGCAAGTCCCTCGGGACACATTGTGCGGGACCTACGCCAAGAGCTTCGGGGAGATAGCCAGCGGCTTCTGGAAAGCCACCGCTATTTTCCTGGCCGTGGGGATCTTCATTCTCTGCGTAGTGGCCTTGGTGTCCGTCTTCACCATGTGCGTGCAAAGCATCATGAGAAAAAGCATTTTCAACGTCTGCGGGCTCCTGCAGGGAATCGCAGGTGAGTGCTGGGGTTAGCGGGGGAGCCTGAGCTCGGGACTCCTGGCACTTATTGCTTGCATCTGTTGGAGAGGGCTGGCCAAGATTACTTTCCTCTGGCTGCACTGTCTCTACAGTAAGACCCAGGCTAGCGATCTGGCATTGCAAGCCACTCCTCCTTGCTGGGTCCCCCTTGCTTTCTCTGGGTCTGAGTTGTTGGGGTAACTGTTCTACTTTTTGCTTTTCTCATTAAATTAAAACTGTGCTTTCGATAGCACCCGCCCCGTGCGCGTGTGGTGAGGGCATATCTGAGAGGTTTGGTCAGAGCTGGTCCTAACTGTAGTAAGAACTCTGCTAACGCGGAGAGTCTTTGCCTTGGAGTTAGAGGCAGAGAGGTTGCCCTCCCACCCTGGTGAGTTCAGCTTTGGGCGGGGAGGACTCCAGCCTCCCGGGGAGGGATTAGCATCAGCTGCTCTGTGTTTAATAATGCGTTGTCTCCTGGAGCCTGACAGAATGTTCTCTGCAGTCAGATCAGAAGATGCAAGCTAACTTAACTTCCACTTTGGGCACTTCTCAGCAGTCAGATCAGAAGATGCAAGCTAACTAACTTCCACTTTGGGCATTTCTCACTAACCAGCTTGTTGGAAATCGGTAGAAAAGTCTTGAGTTCTTGACAGTGATCCTGGAGGGACGGCTTCAAGAAAAGGTCTGTGGATCCTGGCACTATCTAGGTTCCCCCAAAAGATTTGAAAGGTAGACCCTGACTCAAGACAACATCAGTTAGCCCAGGCTGAAGGGACTGCCTCTGTGCAGTTGAGTTAGAACACATCCCCCAGAGGTAGAATGAACAGAGGGGAGCATTCCTATTTTAAATGGAGTACTGTTAGTTTCAGCTACAGTGGGAGGAGCAGGAATCTACCATAGCCCTGTTGAAGAACCCAGGTGGTTACCTCTCAGCACTGCATAAGCAAGAAAGCAGCTGAGCCCCTGATCCAGGGAGGTGGGAAGCCACAGAGCCGATACCGCTCAGCGGGGGCTTCTTCCAAATAAACAGATCAAATGACAGGGCTTTTCTCAAACAGCTGATAAGATAACGTTTGTTTTTTTCTGTTCCTCAAACCTTAGGGGGCACTGTATGCAGTGAGGGAGGATGGGGTAATGGGTTGAGAGAAGTGACACACCCTGCCCTGAGCTGCCTCCACGGGTTTATTCTCCCTTTGACGGTCTTTGTGCCTCTCATTTATCTGAGAGGACCCGCAGGGAGACTCACAGGCACTCAGAGAACCAGGCTTCCATCTTTACCTCTGCTGCTAACTAGCAGGTTCACTTTGGGACAGGGTGCCACATCACACCTCTCTATGCAAAGTGGGAAGGCTGGAATGTCACTTCTGTGCGTGTTTTCATCTTAGGCTTTGAATTCTGTGTGGCTTTTGGTCCTTTCGACTCACTTGTGAAATCTGAACCTATATCCTTGATATTCTCGGTGTTTCACCTCCCAGAATCCTTAAAGGCAGAAGGGCTGGATTCTTTTTTTTTTTTTTTTTTCCCCTTCTTCTTAACTTTCTTCTCCTCTGATGTACTGCCTTGGGGGAGGGGGGAGGAGTGTCTTATCTTAAAACATTTGTAAAGTGTTACCAAAGTGGTTTAAAAAGTCAAACTAAACAAACACATAGCCTGCACTCAGGACTCAGTAATCCTCTTGAAAACCTCTGGTTTAGGGTTTAACTTTCCGCCAGGTCCAGTTGACCTTCCATGGTTTCATGCCTTGCTTGTGGGGTTTTTAAGCTGACCTGCAAGAGACTCCTAGTGTGTCCTTCCAAGAGCTCTTCTTTCTCTGAAAAGCTCACAGAAATATTTACTTTCTGGCAAACAAACAAACAAGAAAACAGTGGCTATTTACAGTGTGGGGGTGGGGGTGGGGCGCAGTCTGGCCCCCAGCACATCTTTTGTAGTCTTTGGATACAAAGTAGAGACATCCTTTATCCTTTGGTCTTGAAGAATGTTCTGGTGCAATTTCTTTTGTTTTTATGTTTCCCTTTTCTCCCTTGAACATATGGGAATCCTCCTGCCTCAGCTTCTAGGTGCTAGCATTACAGACCTACCTCATGGCCAGCCTGCTAGAGAGGATAGTTAGAAAAGTCTGATCTTTCTAAAGAAATTTGAGTAAATTTGAGTTTTCTGTCCATCCCTGTGACTTGGGCACATTTCAGAAATTCTGAGGTGACTCACAGTTTAAAATTGGCAGGAAGCAGACAGCTCTTCTGACTACAGTCTGCTCTCCAGAGGCTATGGACTTAAGGTGACGCTCTGAAATACAGAAAAGGCTGGCTGCTTTGTCCACAGCCGGGCTCACAGCACACCACAGTGAGGTGGTGATGCACATCAGGGAGTTATTCTTCCCATGTCCCATGTCTGCTAAAAAGACTACTGAGTTCCTTCTCCTAGGATGGAGGTCCACGCCAGGCACTCGGCCCCCTGTAGGCAGAAGGCCTTGTCCTGGAACATTTGTGTGTGGAGATAGTGACTAGCTTTCTCTTTGCCCCAGGCTGTCTCACCATCAACACCACATGAATGGCTGCCCAGAGGCTTTCTGCTATTTCGCCCCCTTGTGGTCTGCTTACCATGAAGCAAGGAAACTCTTGCTAGTGCCGTACAGTGCCGACACTGGGGTAGTTAGTATTTCTTCTTGCTCCATGGCAAAATGACACTTTTAAAAAAAAGTGACTGGATATAAAATTATGAGATGACATAAGCATATTCCTGAGACATAACTAATTTAAAAAAATATTCCACAGGCTTATATAGAAATATAAACTTTGAACTGTATGTGCTGGTTTGTATCTGTAATCTGAGCATTTGGGAGAAGGAGGCAGAAGGAACATAAGTTCAAGTCCAGCCTAGGCCCTCTCTCAAAACAAAACATTTAAAATATTGATATTTCGGCGTTAAAGTTACATGTGAAAAATACTGTCGCCTCAGTAGAAATTTCTTACCTGTTACTTTAAAAGCAACAAGTACAGTTAACTGAAATAGCAGGATTTGTTTCAAAGCTTGACCTATTGGCAGCCAGGAAGCTGAACATCTCTACCTTCACCCAGGAACCTTGGTTTTAGCAGTCACCTCTAGCCATCACTGAAGTTAGGCCTTACCTCAGAAGGCCTGAAAAACACTGGCCAACTAAGCCCGTTTCTCTAAGCTCCAAGTCTGTCTACTGGTAGACGAGTCTAATCATGGCGCTTAGCTGAAGGCTGTTTGAGGGTTAGACAGTGTGTGAGTGTGACGAGCATGGTGTTTGGCGTCTAGAAATGGTGGTAGCTCTGTGGTGATCGTGAAAATGTTGTTGCTTTCTTACCAAGCTTTCGGATGTCATGTTTCCAAGAATTTTTGTGTTCCAAGGAGCAAGATCTCTTCTGTAAGCCCTTGTAATTGGCCATATTGTCTTCATGTCCTGTTTTGTTTTGTTTCTGATGCTACCACTCTCTGGTTCCTTGATTGTCTGCCTGGGATGAGGCTGTAGGGCGCAGGTGCAGAGCCGTCCTGAGACCTTGGCCTGTTGGGTCTTCCTTCTATCACGATTCTAAGAAGCAGAAGAAAGAGATCATCGGGTCTTCCTCTCTCCCACACGTACATGTCCTTCTGCTTTCTCTTCCTGGAGGCGGCTTCCACACTGGAGTCTGACTGCAGGTGGCTGCTCAGACTCCCCTGGCTGCGGAAACTTCAGACTGGTGTGCGCTAGAGGAGAGTGTGTCTGGGACTTGGCAGAGCCAGCAGCACACATGGGTTCCCATTCCTCTGGGACTCATTACAAAAGCTGGGTAGCGGGCCAACAGGGCTGGCTTTTGCCAGGTTTTTTCTATAGGTTGTGACCTGGATGTAATCCATACTGAAACTGTAGAATGCAACGATCCAGGTTTTCCATGACAGCATCAAGCAGTTTGTTTTTGGAAATGCATAGAGTGTGAATGTAGAAGTCCATGGAATCCCCGGTGACTCAGGTTTGGGACGGAAGCCATTTAAATGAGCTCAGGACTTGGCTCCGATGTGTTGGCAGGGATCGGTTCTGCTGGGATTTGCCATGAGGTTTGCTGGGCCTGGCTGCCTGCTGTCTTCCAGCCCTGCCTCACAAGCTTCTTTCTGTCTGTTGGGTCTCATACTCTCTACTCCAGTCGGGCCTCTGTCTGTGCGATCAGACTCACAGGGCATTCTCAGCGAGCTGTCTCTCTGTTCTGAGCAGATTGCTGTGGGCTGGCCTATGTTCTGCAGGTCTTCAGTGGAGGGTGTAGCCATGGAAACCGGGCCTTGTCCATGAAGGACCTGGTGTGGATGACCCTGCTTCCTTAGAAGTGAGCAGAGTAGTAGAGAGTAGGAGAGACTGTGCAAAGGAAAAGTAGTAACAGAAGGTGAGAGGATGTGGGGGCTTTGATGACCGTGACACCGCATCTAAGTGTGAGCGGCTGTGTTCTGCACCAGCTGCCATCCAGGCTTTGTGTTCATGAATGTGAATATATAGAGGGGTGAGTGGACATGCAAACACCACCGTTGCCAGACAGGCTTGGTCTTCCCTCATGAACCTGAATAAGAGTGGTGATATAGAGGGCACATCGGACACCACGAGCTCCCTCCAGGATTGACCTTCCTGAACGAGTGTCTGTGAGGGTCGAGCGGGTGAGGCACTCCATGACTGCCACCTGCAACTGGTTTCATTACTTTTCTCCCATCATGTGAAATAGAGCAGCAGCAGCAAGTGGTACACACAGCCCAGCTTGCTCTCAGTCTCTATGTATACTTTTCCTCTCCCTCTTTGTTCATTGAAGATCAGAAGGATAAAATCACTAAGAAAGAGGAGAGAAATGAAACCAGGGTCTTGGGATGAAGAAGAGCCTGGCCATAATTTTATCTCTGAGAAAGTCACCTACCTTATCCTGAGAAGGCACAGTGACCTTGGTGAGCAACTTTAGATTTCCCTAGGGAGAGGGGACTTACGGAGAATTATGAGGACAAGCCAGCTTTCCTTTTTGGTGAAAGCCAGTCACAGGGGACTTCCAGGCTCCAGGGTGGGAGCTCTTGGTTTCTCTACACAGACAGCACCTCTGTTAGCAGTATTCTTTTTGAATCAATGTTAGAACAGCACAGGTTGGGCCTGCACAGATAATTCGAGTTAAGAAGCATGTGCTACTCTTAGAGGATTCAGATTCTATTACCAGAACCCATATTGGGTGGTTCACAACCACCTGAGACTCCAGCTACAAGGAGAATTCAACATCTTCGGCCTCTCCAAAGGTGCATGCATATGTACGTGTGTGTGTGTGTGTATGTGTACACACTCTCACTCCTAATATGTAAAAATAATTTTTTTTTAAAAAAAGGATGCCATAGATGGATACATTTACAAATTCACAGCCTCTAGTAATCCCTTGGTAGAAAACAGAGAATAATACATGTGTTACAAGGCAGCTGGAATTAAACATCAATCCAAAGAGGTGTCATTGGATGCGCACTAAGTGCAGAGATCTGTACACTAGGGTCTATAAGTTTCTTGAATTCCTACTTCCAAGATGTATTAGAGAGTTATCATTTCATAAGCTGTACTCTAAAGAAACACAAAGGGGTGTGTGTGTGTGTGTAAAAATATATATAAAGGGAACCAAGAGCCCAGTCATATCATGAAATAAAGACTAGTGTTTAACCATAGATAGATCAAGCAGCTATTAATGTGAAGAAACCAGAAACCAGGGTGCATTTGAAAAAAAAAAATCTGTTGTAAGGGCTTGAAGAAAATTGCAAATGCTCTTATAATTCAGATACAGTGTTTGATTTGCAAATAGAATGTGAAACCATTTTGCCGTGGCACCTCCTTTGTTGTAGACATAAACTACCATGAAGCCTCTGATGCTCTGTGTTCAGCCTACATTATCAAGTCATGGAATAATGACCTAGATATGGCTCTGGGTAGTTATGTACCTGAGCAGTTTAGGCACTCTGTTTTAAGAGCTAAGGCAACGGTAGTATTTCCCAAAGCTGTAAAATCACTTTAAAAACAATCTATATCTCTGTGTAATAGTACAAACATGAGTTTGTTATTTAATAATGTTCTTCCAAGTAGCTTTAATAAATAGCCAGATACACATACACACACACACACACACACACACACTCCCACCCTAAAAATATACATACTAAGAATTTAAAGCCAGTATTAAAATACTGCACATACTTGTAACCCTAGGACTCAGGCAGGAGAATGACAGGTTCCAGGCCAATGTAGGTGACATGGTCTGATCCTGTCTTTAAAAAAAAAAAAAAAAAAAAACCAAGGGTGGGTCCTAGAACTCAATGGTAGTAAGCTGGTTTAGTGTGTTAAGGTTCTATCCTCAATACTGATTGCTTTACAAACCGAAAGATAAAAAGCAAACAGTGCAAGCCAGTGCCCACAACTCTCGTTTCAGATCAGAGTGACTCTGTTCCGTCACAGAGGACAATCCCAGTGGCCCGGTGTTGAGCAGTGACATCTGGTGTGCTGTAGGAATTATTTAACATTTGCACTTGGTGACCCACTGGCAAGAAGTTCATTTATTTCTGGAAATTTTCACTCTCAATCACTTCAGGGTTTGGGTTTGTTTGTTTTGTTTGTTTGTTTGTTTGTTTGTTTGGTTGGTTGGTTGGTTAGTTTTGTTTTTTAAGTCTTTTCCTCACTGGGAGGTGGGGGGGAGTAACTCCTGAAAGTACATGCATGCTCAGTATGTATGAAGCCTTTGGTTTGATTCCCAACACTAAAGAGAAAAGTGTTTTTTAGCAGGACATTTTCTGTGTACGTGGGTGTGCCTTGGGTGTACATATGTGGACCATATGTATGGAGAGGTCAGAAGAGGGCATTGGCTGCTCTGGGGCTGGAGTTGCCGTGAGCTGCCAGATGTGGGTGCTGGGAAGCAAACTTAGGTCCCCAGCAAACACAGCACGTGCGCTAACGGCTGACCCACCCCTCCAGCCCTGTGCAAGCTCATCTTGAATTGTCAAACAGGAACTGTCTTTCATGATGGATGAATACTTTATTAGATACTTCATAAAGTTCTCCTAGTAACCCATCCACAGCTAATATGCAGGTTCTCACTCTGAATGGGAAATAATTTCCCATCACTGGGAAAGCATAAACAAAGCCATTTGTGGGATGCATGGAGTGGGAGCTGCTGCTGCTGCTTCTTCGTCTGTGCTGGGAAAGATCTAGAAAGGCTTGGACAATGGAGAGACCCCATCTTCCTTACAGCCTGTATCTCCATGTCCTCTCAGGGCATCAGGTGACTCATGACTACAATAGCAACTTCTCCCGGGGCCTTGGCGACAAGGTCCTTTTATCCTACCTGTGCTCTGCTTGTCATCCAGAGGACTCATTCCATTTAGGCTGCTGGGCCTCACATCCCCACTCCTGACACTGGAACACATTTTCCTTGCCAGTTACTCTGCCATGGGGGTGCTTTGAGTAGAAAGAGCTAGCCTGCTGGACCCCTGGAGAGATGGTGCAAGCATTACTTATAAGCCCCTTTATCATTGTTATTAATTATTAACATCTGAAGTATCACCCAGTTCCTCTTTTTCTCTCCTTCTGTTATTACTATTAATCATATACCAAGTCGACAGGCAGACAATATTGTCCCACAGAGATATGCCAGCTGTCAGCTGACAACCCTTTTCCTTGGATGACCTCAGACTCCTGGTTTAGTCGGGGAAACCCTGAACATCAGGAGCAGGCCCTGGTCTGCTTCATCTGCTTTATCCATAAACTCCAAGTTTTCAAAAGCTATCCAACTATAGGGAGTTTGTGGCTCGACAGCAAGAAGACAGAGAACTCAAAAGGAGGCTCCTTCCCTCTTAGCTCATAAATGCGAAGGTTCCTCAGGTGTCCCTGCCTTACACAGGTTCCCCAGCACATCCTCTGAAGAACCCTGACCCCATAGTTGCTGCCCGGGAGCATGTGTAGCGTATTCTGCAAAGATCCCTGCCAGTCCACAGCAAAACCAGAAAGCTGAGGCCAGATCTCATAGACCCGGATAGGTTCATTTAAAAAAATAATCCTTTATTCTCAGATTATATCCTATACCCTTTTATGATGTTTCCAGTGTCCTCGTTTTAGTAAAATAAATACATTGTTCTACTTGTTGGCTAACCATTTGCTCATAACTTTTATTCAAAGCTCTGGCCTCTCTGTATTTCTTTGAAAATTCTTCCATGTCTGTCTCTTCTTTCCAAGGGAGACTAGTGGCCGGCTACTTGCGGCCTTGTCTTCCATCTCTACTGAAGAATGTTCCTTGGTCACTCCCATGCCTGTGGGAGGAACCATCTAGGTGGCCAAGAGTGGCCCGGGAGCCAGCTGTGGCCAGTTATGGTGTGTCCTTGTCAGTGTTTGTAAAGTCACCCCTTGAACTGATGCAAGAAAATGGCGCCTCCTGACAACAGGTGTTGACCCGAAGATACCTCTTGGGGACTGCTAAGTGACTTGTGGCTGCCGGCATACGAGAGAACTTGAGAAAAAGAAAATTTAGAAGAGGGAAGCAGACAGGTAAATGGTTAGTAACAGCACAGGGATGCTTTTCACATCGACGTGAACTAGATGGTCCCTTGTGTTTACTGATTGAACTCTCGGTCAGTGAACTTAAGTCAGTTGAACTAAGAGTTCAGTCACTAAATATGGTCTTCCTCTACTGTACACACACACACACACACACACACACACACACACACACACACACACATACACACACCTACCTGTGAATTGCACTGTCTTCCGGCAGCCGAGCAAGAGTGAGCCCCTGCCCTTGCCTGGCCCCTCTAGGAGGACTTTCTGACCCCAAACTCATGCTATACCTAGGGACCCCTTGCTCTGTTGTACCCCACTATCTTTCTGCCTTGTCGTCCCTGCCCCCATCTTTCTCCTCCAAACACTCCCCTCTCAAAGTTCCCTGGCCTTTCTGTGGGCAGCCAGGCCTCTTCTGTAGCTGGCCCCTCCTGCAGGCAGCCGGGCATAGCTGGAAAGTTTGAGTTTTGTGGTTAAAGTGAGACTGGCCTCTAGATACCTGAAAATCAATTACATCTAGTTAACTGCTTTTGTGTGTGTGTGTGTGTGCGCGCGCGCGCGCGCGCGCGCGCGCACCTCTCAACAAAGAGACTTTTCCAGTAGCCAGGGAAAGGAGCTCAGTACACAAGGAAGAGGCCAGCCAGCGGTTTGGCCCTGACACAGGCTTCCTGTTGGCACTAACTGCCAACCTCTGGGGTTAGTGTTATCGACTGAAGGTCTTCCTCCAGCTATTTCAAGAACTCGGCAAGAACTTTGCACGATGGCTTCGTGTAACAAGGCAGTGAAAGCTTACGGCTCTCGTTTTTTTCATTCATCCATTCAGTGAAGGATGGATGTGTGTGTCAGACATGGTTCTAGCAACTGGGAGACAAACATTGCAGACAGTTCTCTCATCCACATGGGATTGGAACTCGAGCTGATAGAGATGGGAAATAAACAAGGTAAGCAATTTGTGTAGAACGCTAATGGTGGTGGCTGTAGCCCCAGCTGCAGGCAGGAGCACCCGGTGTATTGAGAGCCACAGGACCACAGACGATCAGGAAGAAGCGTGGGCCTGGGCCTTCATCATATGGATTGTAGGAAGGCCTGGGAAGAAGTACAGGGTCCTGAAAAGGGATAGCCTGGGCAGCCTCTGGTCTGGCAGACACCAGCACATGGCTCAAATTCCACTTGGGAATTCCAGGCCTGTCTTGGTTTTCTCTTTAATCAGCACCGACAGTGCCTGTTGAACTTGATGGTCGGTGTGAACACACCTCACAGGCTTAGGGCAGCTTCTGAGCTGTGTTTCAGAATGCAGTGGGTTTCTGAAGGGTGCTCAGTCCTCTTTGATTGAGTTGATTTGTGGTAGATTGCCATTTGGGGTAGAAACCCAGAGTGGTCTTCTGCTGTGTAAGCTGAGATGGATCAACACAGACCGGGCCTGAAGCTTAAGTTAGGGCCCGAGTCCAGATCTCTTGAGTCACAGACTAACTAGGTAGGAAAACGCCACACAGAGTAGATTCCCTCCACACTCCTGTGCTTCTTCAGAGCCTGGTAGACAGTCTGCCATGTTACGAGTTGATGGCTGTCTTAGCCTCAGGAATCTCATGAACTCTTGATGGTGGTTATTCAGTGTTGATGACGTGCCCAGCGTGTTTATTTATGACTGAATCCAGATTATGGTGTCTCCTTAGGACACTGAGTCAGCCAACAGATAACTTAAGAGCATGTGTCACATGTGTGCAATATGGAAGATTCTACAATGGATACAATTTTTATATGCTGAAGCAGCTTAGAGGCCCACACAAGAGGCTACCTCATCCCCAGAGCTGAGAGAAATGAAGCACAGTTGTTTACTCGGCATATAGCCGATGTATAGATAAAGATGGCAGTGTGACAGAGGGCCGAACAGGAAGGTCCTCAGGGCAATGGAGAATAGAGAAGTTATCCTAACAGGATGTGGTAACAGGACTAGGGTAGAGGCTGGTAGAGGTGATATCCAGATATGTGAGTCCAGAGCTGGCAACCTACAAGGTCTGATCCAATTCTTGGATGTCTCTGGCTTGGAGGTGCTCAAAGTCAATGAAACTCAGTGACATTCACTGTGTGTGTGGCATTCCACACAATGCCAGTGCGAGGACAAGCCCATGGTGTGTGTGCACTCAGTGGCACCCCTCTCTACATGCTTCTCCAGGGACTTTAGGGTGTCTGGTAGCTTCATACTGGGTCTCCGGATTTTGACGTGGTGAAGTAAGCGCTCAGTGTTCTGTCTCACTGTGGTATTCCGCAGGCAGCTCTCGTTCCTGCTCTTTGGGAAATTTACTCTGCAAACCGAGGTCTCTAGTCAGTTTGCAGTGTTCAGTCTGGAGGCCATCTGAGGAGCAGGGACTGTCACATGGAGATCCAGCTTGCACAGACATTACACAGGGCAGGACTGCAGCATTCTAATCAGGCGTGGGAAGTGGCACACATGTGTAGTGGGCGATCCACACAGAAGAGGCTGGGTCCGGCCACTTGGCCTGCCAGTGGTTAGGCAGTGGGACAGTTTTGTGAATGGTTGGAAGGGAGGTGTCAAAACAGATGCAGGAGAGGCTGCAAGGCAGACACCAGGCCTCCCCGGCCCTGCCGTGCTCCCTCTGATGCCGTGCCGTACTCCCTCTGATTCTGTGCCTCCTTCTGTTCTGTGTCCCCACACAGCCTGAATGGCTGCCTTCCGACTCAGTACAGCAGTGCCTCTCAGACTCGTCAGAGTCCAGTCTTTCCACAGTCAAGTATGGGAAAGCTGAAAACAGTTTCTTCCCTAAAGGGGTCTGATTAAAATTTACACCAGCTCCCCATGTTCAGTCCCAGGCAGGCAGACATCAGGATCTGTAAGGCATGACTCTGCCGCTGGTCTTTGCCAGCCAGTGCTGACTCTTGCTGAGGAAGCCGGACTTTGGCTTCATACTTCCGGTGTGTTTCATTTGATGTTAGCGTCGTCTGTACGTTGGACAGTGATAAGGTACAGTTGGTACTCACGGGTGGGAGGGCAAACTCGAAATAACCCAGGAAGACTGCCAAGAAAAGAATGTGTCTAAAATAGGGTGGGGGGGGGGGTGTCACACTGGGGGAGCTAGTGACCCACAAGGGTAGCCAACAGTGAGGTGGTTAAAACTGTCGCAAGCCTGAGGTGGCATCGGAGTAGAAATAACCATCAGTTTCATCTTCCCCTCCCACCAGTAAGGCTAAGCCATGCAGTACAGTGACCATGGTCATTGTCTACCCCTCTTGTCCAATAGACTAGGAGGCTGTGAGAAGGTTTGGTTTAGTTACAATGAAAGAGGGACCTTCTGGGACACAGTCCTAAGGTATAAAACCACAGCACAGGTGAGAAGTCTCCATGTTGGGCCCACTGTCTTCGGTTCCTGGCTACGGAAATTGTCAACCCTCTGGGTGTGACGTTAAGGATCCACTCAGAAGAAAGCAAGGGAATATTCTCCATTGCTCTCCACAACATCCACAAACATACTGTGACTAAGGGAGCCTGCCAGGGACACTGGGACCTGCTCTCATCCTCAGGAGAGTGGAGACAGACCCAGGGCTGTGCTCACCACACTGGCTCATATAGGGGAACAGTCACCTATGGCTTCACATGAAGGGGCCATCAGAAGCAACACACTTGGTATAAAGGACAGTTGAGATTTTAAAAGTGTGTATGTGTGGAGAGGGGAGAGTGTGTGTAAGTTACATGAAGGACCACGGTCCCTCCAGCAGACCTCTAAGCCTTGCATTTTCATGGCCCTCTGAGCTGGGTAAGCGGGTGATGGCTGCTTCCGCACACGTGGCATCCTCTAGGTGGATATACCACAGCCCACTTTTCTATCATCTTTCCATGTAGACTTTTCTCCCATCCGATACCCTCACTGGGGCTTTGATAGATTCAAGCTTTGACACCCATCTGTGTTAAGATTCCCCGAGGTCTTTATTCGTAAATTGCGTCAGAAGCCACCACAGGGCTTTCAACTGGTCTGCAGTGCCTATGCTAAGGAACAGCGGGGAGATATTTTTCTGGCTGGGGCTTTGATGAAACACTACTAAAGGAAGGCTGTCTTTTCAAACTTCTCCTAACAGGATCCCCTCAGGCACATTAAGGTGATTTGTATGCGTTCCAGGAGTCTGAGCCTGGAGCAGGGTGCCAAGTGACATGCAATTGATGTTTGGTTGGAACACTTCGGTCTTCCAAGGGCAAGAGCAGAGCCCCTGTGTAGGCTCACAGGAAGAGGCGCTGTGATCGCTGGTGGACCGTGAGTGGTCTGTCTCTCAGAGCAGCCACTGACGACCTGGAGGTACACACTATCCGGCCTTCCTAGGTGCTTTGTGGAAGGCTTCATAAAGAACCTGGTGGGTTTCTTCAGGATTACTGGGTCTCTCAGGGGCCTTAGATGTGTTTTAAGAACTAGGTAAATCATTTTAGGTCTCCTTGACAAGCAAAGGTCTATTCTGATGAAGCAGATCCTTCCCAAGGTCTAAATTCTAGCCTCTTAGCCGGTACCTCTTGGCATGATTGTAACTTTTGGTAGTGACCCTTTATGATGGGTGGTGGCCCTTCAGTGCTTGTTTGTATCCGGAGAACTGTGCTGATGGCTTTCCCCTGACAGCCACCTGTTGGTCTTTGTTCCATTTTGTCACGCAGTCATTTTCTTCTGAAATCATGGCTTCACTGCAATACTCTGTAGATCATACTTCAGTCCCGTCCCACCACACACAGTACCTTGTCCAGCGTGTATTCCTGGCTGGCTTGGAACTCGTGCAGGCACCTACCTTCCCCTCCAGAGTGCCGGGATTAAAGGCGTATGGCACCACGCCCTGCCTCCTTTTCTCAGACTGTTCCCACCTTCTACTTTCATGTCATATGTGGGTCTGTTCAAGTGCAGTCTAGATTCCATGTGGAAAAAAAATGGGATCTTTGTTATTTCCGAGCGTGGCTTATTTCGCTTTATATGAACTTCAGGGCAACCCAGTTCCGTACAATGGCACGTTTCATTGCTTCTTATATACACATCACTTTTCTTCTCCATTCCTGTAGTGTCATCGCAAACATGGAGGCACAGGGACTGTCCGCTGACTGCAACAGTGGAACTGGGTTGTATGTAGCTGTTTTCAGTTCTTTTATGAAAACTTGCATACTGATTTTTCCCACCAAAAATCTTCCCTTCCCAAGGACAAGAGCAAGAAGAGAGCAAGAGAATGAAGAGAGGGCAAGCAGCCCCTTTTATAGTGAGTCAGGCCTACCTGGCTGTTGCCAGGTAACTGGGGTGGAGCCTAGGAGGAATGCCAACAGTGCAGCTGTGCAAAGGCATGGGGAGGACCTTGGGTGTCCTGCTCTGTCACTCTAGCTCTAGTTTCTCACTGAACCTGGAGCGAGGCTGGCAGCCAGCAAGTGAATTCCCAGCGCACAGCAGCAGCCCTGGCTTTTAGCATGGATGCGGGATCCAAACGTGGGTCTTCCTGCTTAAGCACTTTTACTCCCTGAGCTGTCTCCCCAGCCCCCCTTTCTTGAGAAATATTTGCTCATTTATTGATGACATTATTTGGTAATTTTGAGTTCTTATGATCTGGGATTAATCCTGTGTCCAACAGGTAACAGGCAGAAATTTTCTGCCATCACTAGCCCGTCTTTTGCTGCACAAACGCTGTTTAATTGTAGATAGTCCTATTAATCGATTCTTGTTGCTCGAGTGCTCAGAAAAGTCTGTGCTTGTGCCTGTATCTTGAAGTGTTCTTCCGTTCCGGGTTGAGGTCTCTGGTCCACTCTTGTACAGGGGAGATGAGAAATAGAGGTGTATTTCATCCTTTTACATGTGGATGTCCAGGCTTCACGCCACTGTTTGTTGATGAGAACATTTTTTGCTCCTGTGTGTGTTGACACCTTTGTTGAAAACCAAGTGGCTAAGTGTAGGTCTGTTTCTGCATCTCCTACTTAGTCTTTGTCTGTCCAATCCTGGGTGTGACTTGAGGTGGAGGTGGGGCGGCAATGCCTTCCCCCAGCTCTGCTCTTCCTTCTTGTGTTCTGACTAGTTGGGGTCAGTTGTGCAGTCATTTGAATTTTAGCATCTTTTTTTCCCCTGTCTATGAAGAATGCCATTGGAATCTGGATGAGACTCAAGCATCAGTTCTGAGCATTTTCTGGTAGAGGACTTAGGGGGTTTGTCAAAGACCAGCTTTGGTACCAGAGTTTAACTGAGGTGGGGCAGAGAATCTGCTTTTGGAAAGCTGTAGCTCCTGGCAGTCTGGCTCTTTTGCTCTTTGGGGGCCAGAGCGAATGGCTTCTGGCTGTTAAATCCCTTTTATTCTTCTAGGCCAGAGCTGATAGCAATGCACTCCTGCTGATAGCAGCAGGGGATTAGAAAAACTTAATTACTTGGGCCATCCAGAAAGAGAAAAACCACACACTCACATTCAGTGGATGAAGCAAAGGGGCTCCAGCCTTTGCTCCCTCCCCTCCCCGCTTTTATACCATCTCAGACAAACGTTCCCTATGTAAGAAAAAACAAATTACCTCACAGAGGAAGTTACAGTTGTTTCATTCTATAAACCCACTGTAAGTTCAAAGTCCGAGGCCTTACTTTATCACAGTGCACACCTGTGCCCTCCTTGGACCTCACCTAGAGTGAATGTTGTCTTTGATCATGACTTTGTCCCAAGCCTGTTCTTCCTAATGCAATGTGTGTGCTTGTAAGGGCTGGATGCTCGCTGCATGCCTTTGCATGCAGCCTTTGCTTATAGTCTATGAGGAAGGGACACATTTTTATTCTTGATTCTAGCTTTAGTATATCTTTTTGGCAAAAACAACTTAAACCATCTCCTTAAACTTTCTAGCAATTATTCTAACCTCCTAAGATTATTTGGCATCAGAGCAGGGCTTCTATACAATCATAAATTCATCTAAACAGCATCAATCCATGAAAGTTCATCTTCATGTTGAGCTGGAGAAAATTTGTCCAGTAGGGTGGGCTGATACCCAGGAGTCAATCATAACAGACCAGGGGCCGAAAGGGTCTATCTGTCCCAGTAACACCCTGTGAGGACAATGAGGAATACAGCAAGGCAAGCATGAGAAGGCACTTCACGTGCAAGAGCCATCCTTGGACGAAGCCCCTGGGGTCCAGGTATCTTCAGAGCATAGCCGTCTCAGCCATGCAATGCCCTGAGCCCGTTCCTACAGAGGCATGGACACATAGCTCTCCTTGGCATACAGCTCAAACAACGCTTTTCAGGGGTGTAGGTTAAGATAGAGTCTCCTTCAGGGCTCCTGGCTCTTGTCTATAAAATTACGCTGAGGCCACAAGGTTCTGGGTGAATACTTTATTATACCAGTGAGTGGCAAACTCTGTCAAAAGCTAGATCATAAATATTTTGTGTTGTGCAGGCCACATGTTCCGAAGCAAGCATGGCTCTGTTCTAATAAAACTTTATTACTATGGTGTTTTGCATGTATGTATACCATAGGCCTGCTTGGCACCTATGGAGGTCAGAAGAGGCTGGCTGTCAGGTCCTCTGGACCTGTAGTGAGCTATCATTGGATGCTGAGAACCCAACCAGGTGCTCTGCAAGAGCAACACCTGTTCTTCCTGCTGAGCCATCTCTTCAGACCCTTTCTGAAGCCATGTTTGGCCTAAGTAGCCCTTACACAAAGAAGCAGCGGTAAACTCCCTGGTGGAGTCACACTCCAACATACACAACCTGGCTGACAGTACTTCTAGGCAAGCTCTTATCTCCCTGATCTAAACCCCGTAATTAAAAGTGTACCTAGTAAAGTGACGTTGGCTATTCAGGTCAGGCTTCCATCCAAGACACTAAGACTTGCTATTGCACAGTGGATGACCCCGCCCAAAGCCAGCCACCATAAGGGCACAGCAGGTGTTGCAGGTTGCCTAGGTACCGAGGGCTTTATCTGTTCTCTCTTCTGTCCCTCAGGTCTGTTCCTCATCCTCGGCCTGATCTTCTACCCTGCAGGCTGGGGCTGCCAGAAAGCCATAGACTGTGGACGGTATGCATCCCCCTACAAACCTGGAGACTGCTCCTTGGGCTGGGCCTTTTATACTGCCACTGGGGGCACAGTCCTCACCTTTATCTGTGCCGTCTTCTCCGCACAAGCAGAAATCGCAACCTCCAGTGACAAAGTCCAGGAAGAGATTGAAGAGGGGAAAAACCTCATCTGCCTCCTTTAGTCTGGAAGACATTACTGCCACCGTTACCTTTCTTTCTGGCCTTGTGACACAGTCTTCATCATTTGAACCAAGTGAAGGAACCAGTCTTGACCTACTGGAGCCACATCCCACAGCCCCAGGCCTTCGTGGGACCAGTGAGGGGCAGCGCTCTTGGACATCCGGCTGCAGAGCAAAAAATGAGACCAGACAAGGACGTGGTAGAGCCCCTGTGGAGTCCTGTCGGAGGCTCCACGTCCCCAGGGCTCAATGAAGGATAGAGCCCTGACTCACCAAGGCAGGCGGCCATCTCTCTGGCAGCAGAGGAGAGGACAGCCAGCCTCAGGTAGTTTGAGGCAGGTTTCGGCCTACAGCTATGTGTTTATGGGCATCTCAGAATGCCGGGTGGAGGTGGGGGCTTGGTTTTCTTCCTAGTTCTTTCATGCTGTCTCGCTTGGAGACTGAAAGGAAGAGTACAGACTTACTGATGACAGGTTATATGCTGAAGGTCACAGCAAGATACCAGGTTTTGCCTAACTGCACAAAGGGTTGAACAGGGACAGTGCAGAACCCCCACTGTGGAACTACTCCAGTTTGAGTTCCAGGGTAAGAGGCATCAATGGAACTCTCCTCAGGATTTGAGTAAAGAAAGACAATCACGTAAGAATAAAAGTACAGACCTCTGCCAGTAAGGCAGACACCTTTCTACTCTGTACAGCCAGCCTAGTGCCTGTGATAGCCCCGTCTCCTCTGGTAGTTAGTTTTCTCCCAGGGTTGGGGTTTGCTTGGCTGCCCAGAGAAACCTCAGTGTTCCCTGCTCCCAAGGACTGCAGCCTCCAGACCAGCTGTGGTGCATGCAGATGTTCACAGGGAGGGGTTGCCAGAACCTCAGCATTTGCAGAGTGAACTTTTTCGGAGTTTTCTAACCCCACTGGCATTTTTTTTTGCAGAGAAAGCAGGAGCTAGTGCTGGAAGCCTCTCCAGCTTCTGGTGTTGATCTACAGAGCAGGCTGAATAACACTAGCTCACTGCCAAGGAAGTCCTGCATCAAGAGTCCCATCCCCAGGTTAGCACAAAAGCAGGGGCTGGACCAGGCTCATTGCACCTGCCTACGCAGGTCACAGAACCACCAAATGCTTACTAAAGAGGACTCAGGGCTTTTAATCCAGTTTCCATAAATCACCCATTTGACCAAAGCAGCCAGAAACACCAGAGTCTGGCATCACATGAACCTTGCAGATACAGGAACCCTCCACAGTGGTGCAAGTGGAGTGGCCCTATTTGGATTTAGAGATACGTTCAACTCTTCAAAGTTAAATAGTGAAGCACCTTCTACTGGCAGGTGTTTGCTCATCAAGTACACAACCCTGATTTAGATTTTACAGCCTCATCCCAGTGAATCGCTTAAAGCTATGTCAGTTTAGAGCCAAGCCTTGGTTCAGAACAACTACCTTACAGAGATGGGCTAGGCCATCTACATATATCTGTATAACTGGGGTTTAGTTCTAGTATATTTACCCTTCGGCCTATATCAGAGACCATATTCTCTCTCATGCAGGTGAAAGGTCTGGAAGGTACGGGAATCAGATCTTAAGTTCAGTTCTGAACCAGTTATCAAAGTAAGCAAGGCAGAGAGAGATCCTGCGGCCACTTTAAAAGAGAAGGGGGAGGCACCCAAGCTCAGGAAACAGGAGCAGATCACTAAGTCCACGTGCCATGGAGCACATGGAGGAGACACTCATCGTCAGTGGGGATTGATGTCCTCAGACAGCACAGTAACTGTGTTCGTAACCTGGGCAGTACTTTTCATGAAACACAGTTTTGTTCATTAGGAAAACTGTGACAAAACCACCTTGTTTTCCTAGAATTTACCAGATTAACGTTTCCATCTTTACCATCTTAGGTCCTTCCTCACAGACTAGTCCTAAGCTGCAGGTTCTGTGTGCATGTCTATCACCTGCTCTTTGGGGTCAAGTGGCAGTGGACTTCCAGCAACCTGGTAACGGTCACAAATGAAGCCGTGACCTCTCTGCCACACTGTCACTTAACTGTTTCTCATTAATTTAAATGTTAGAGAAGACAGCCCCACCACAAAAGGGCATAATGAGAACTGCCTACGTACTGACTTAGCGGAACAAGATTGCATTTTATAGCAGAGAGAACTTCAAACCAACACACAGACTTTCACAGAGAATGAAAGGACCATCTACAATTGTGCTAATATAGAATGAAACTTTGCTCCTGACTCTTTAAAACCACTTGCTGGCCAAATACCCATTTCTCTGATAATAGGACCATTACTGCTACCAGAAAAGTCTTATTTTGCCTGCATTTGCTTCTCGTTAAACTGTAAAGCAGAAATATTTGGGAGTCTGTGGCTTCTTTAAACCTGTGTGGTAATTCAATATTACATTTATAACTGTGGAAGGGTCTTTGAAGTATCTGTGGTGTACTGAATGGCCTTTGTTAAACATGTATTCTGTAAAGTGCCATAGTCTTTTTTTATGTGTGGCATATTTAAGGATATATATTATACATATACAAATCTGTCTAATAATAGATGTGCAATAACCAAGGTGTATGTACGTTTTCTTTGGGGAAACTGGACAAGATTCAAACCAGGGATGTTTCTTTTTGGGCAAAGGAGAGTTAGGCATTTTTGCCTTTGTGGCTAGTCACTAGTCTGTAACATTTTTAATGCTATACAAACCTTATGTGAAGAAAAGACTGGTATGAAGCAATTTTCTCCCGGGCCTAAGCTAAAACAATCACTCTATTTATGGAGAGTTGATTCAGCGAGCCAGGCCCAGCCAGTGCCGGTCTTCCGTGTGAAATGTGAAGCTGCGTGTTGCCTCTTCTGTCAGCCTGAACAGTAGATGCTGGGTGTAGACTGAGCAGCGATTTCTTACTATGCTTTTATAGACCATGGTAACACTAGACCACTATCTCCAAGGGCTGGTCTCACACCTTCTTAGCCGTAAGAGTCTGGCTTAAGACAGACCATTCCGTGCAATAACACATGGCTGCTGGAAATCCCAGGCCTGTATTTGTGTTTTGGGGAGCAAAGACTCCCAAGGCCAAAAGAGTTCAAGGGATGTGTTGGGGCTTCTGAGACTGTGGGAATCTTCTTCCATAGCTGAATGGGTCCTTGGGTGCTTTGAAGGAACTCTGGCCCCGCTTGATGTTTAATAGCCACTCGAGCCAAATATAAAATTGTACTTAGAGCTGATAGACTCAGTCGGAGCCTTCAATGTGTGCTTGATCCTATTACATGTAAACTAATACACTGCTTGTCTAGCACTGATTAGGATTCTGTACTTAAGGATTTTCACAATGTCTTCCCTTGCCCTCTTGAGGTCTCAATTAAATCCAATTTTGCAAACTCATTCTTTCAAGTTTGTTGGCTTCAATACAGTGCACATAATTTGATCAATAATGCAGAATTTAAAAGTTTACTATATAGCACAAAACCAAGAGGCATTTTCTACTGTCAGTTCTTAACGCAATCATAGGATGTCTTTAGTTTGCAGGTAAGTTTTTCTTCCTTGGAGAAGTTATCAACATAATTAGAAGCATCTTAGTTTTAAAGTAATACTATGAGACAAAGTGCTCTAGAGCATTCGCTAACCAAAAGGTGCGTCCTCCATCCCACACGGAAAAATACCCAAAAGCCAGTTCTCTGGGGCCTTCTGTATCCACAGTCCCTGGAGGAGACTTTGACCAAAAAGTCAGGACACCTAGGCTTTTAATCTATCAACTCAAGGAAGATGCCAAACACAATTCTCATAAGTCTATTCAACTCCACATGTGCCCAGGAGGAACACGTGCCATCAGAATAAACAAGAGGAGAGTGGCCATCTCCCTAATCTAGCTTCTGACAGATGGAAGACACACACATGCTTTGGTTTCTGAGCATAAATGACCAGGTTTCTAATTGAAATAGAACTTAAAAGTTAGAACCCCGTCACAAGGAAATGTTTTGAAACAAATCATCTGACTAATTCAAGGAAAACTGGAACCACACTGTTCTCAAAAGGCCAGAGAAAGCACTGGGACTTGAGTGTGAGCAGAGGCTGGGACAGTTGTGTGTGCTCACTGTCCTCAGGTTGTCCTACAGGCTAATTAATATGCAGAGGCCAGAGAAGGACATCAGGAGTAGTCTTCTAACACTTTCTGTCTTACTCATTTACATTTCAGGTAGGCTGGCTGGACAGGAGCTCCCACCTGCCTGTCCCCTAACACAGGTTAAAGCCCATGTAGCCCTGCCCAGTTATATGAAGAGTCAAATGTGGGTCCCTCCTTGTTTACACAGCAAGGACTCTCAACCATTGAGCCATCTCACCATCCCTAATCCTAAGTTCTCACAGGGAAAATTTCCCACTCGATCTCCTAGAAACCATACTCAACTTCCTCTGTTAGAGCCCCATAAAAGTCTTTATTATCCTGGATATTCCTGGTATGTGGACACTGTTTCAAATAACTCAGCTCCTTTGGGACACTCAGCCTGAGTGGTAAGGGCACTGCGGCCAACAGAGAGCAACAAGGTCAGCAGCAGAGATTGGAGCCTTAAGTACCAGTGGGGAGGAGAGATGGCTTTGCTGATGTGCACATCCTGTCAGTGCTTCGTAGAATTCATCACGGCCTATGAGGTAGGAAGCTTTCTATAGAACATACCTGCCTCTGGTGTAACTTTGGTGAAGCTCTCTGCCTCAGGTCGGAGCTAGGAAGTGGCAAAGCCTGGCATCAGGTACAGGTTTGAAGCCAAATGGCTCTGCTGCACCCCCTTCCTGATGGGAGGAATGGGGGAAAGCGTGTACTACATCACTGCAGCAAACACTTGTGTGACATCAGCCATATCTCCACAAGGGTCATATCCCTGCTCTCTCTCAGGAACCTAGCAATTTTTCACATTTGAAGATGACACCTTATATTTTAACTTACTGATTACAGTTCATCTCAATCCTGAAAATAGACAACCATTCATCAGATCCATGACAGTGGCTTGGACGGTCTCCCTCGAGTCTTAGTGATGGAAATCTAAGTCCTGGGTTATCTCATATAAAGGATTATGCCCATGTGTTGGCATCACATGGGCATAAATAACCTAGGAAATACTTAGGAGATACTAAGAATTTGTCCTCAACCTTGTCCAAACACAAATGCCAAAGACCACTTACCCCAACACACTGCTAAGAACAGGAAGCAGGAATTTGCCTGCACATTTGAAACAGCTTTGGTCAAGAAATGGAAAACCAGGCTGGAGAGATAGCTCAGAGGTTAAGAGCACTGGCTGCTCTTCCAGAGGTCCTGAGTTCAATTCCCAGCAACCACATGGTGGCTCACAACCATCTGCAATGGGATCTGATGCCCTCTTCTGGTGTGTCTGAAGAGAACAATGGTGTACTCATATACACAAACAAATAAATCTGTAAAAAAAAAAAAAAAAAAAAAAAGAAATGGAAAAGCAATGTAATATAATTTTTTTCCTTGGGTAATGATCCTTTTCCTAAGGTCCACTGTCTATAAAGATAGACACAAGTTACCAGAAGTATGGAAGGGTGAGGGGGGATTCAGAACTGGAGAGAAACCACCCCTGGCTGGACAGAAGCTGGAGGACACGCCCTCCCTCAAACCTTCACCACCTTTACTCACAGGTACTTGGTTAAAATTTCCTAATCCTCTATAGAAATGGCGACAATTATCAGTTACATCATAGATTTGGTGCAAGGATTAAGGAGCATATAGAAAGTCTTAGTGTGATGTCTTCTAAGTCCTCAACAGTAAGAAAACAGAATCCTGTCTTCCCAAATAAATACTTAAAGAGTTTCTTGTTTTATTTGCCTTTTTTGGATAGGTAGCCCTGGCTGTTCTGGAACTTGCTATGTAGACCAGGCTAGCTTTGAACTCACAGAGATCCACCTGCCTCTGCCTCCTCAGTGCTGGGATTTTAGAAGCTACACTTTGTGATAATACAACCTGTTGTCAAAAGTGACCAAGTTTTAGTTACCATAAAATTAGTAGCCTGGCTACTGGAGGCTACCGTTTCTTTGTATCCCGTTATCACAGATCAATTAGTTAAATATCTTTACCTTACAGCAGCTCTCTGGTGGTGGGAGGGTCCTCCGTGGATGCAGAAGACACTGTTATTCTTACACAGGAAAAAAAAAAAAATAGACTGAGCAAATCCACAGACAGGGGAAACCAGAATGCTTAACACACCAGACCTCTCGCTTACTTATCCAGTCTTATGGGAATGAAAGGGTTTTGGAAAAGGAAAATCCTAATGCTGGCTAGGACTCCAAATGATGGAAGTATAAACTGATAAATTCTTTCTAGAGAGCCAAAAGTTAACATTTTATTTTTATCTTTTTTTAGCACACATATAACTTTCAACTCAGCAAATTTTTCCTAACAACAAAAACCGTGAGCCTCAAGATTTAACAACAATATTATTTGCTGGCAAATTATTTCTAATAAAAAACCATGAAAATCAGAATCTAAGAACATTTGATGATAGTTGCATGTAAGTCGGAAATATAAAAAGCCTTTTTTTTTTTTTTGTATATTTACATAGCAACTGAAAAGAGACAAGAAACCATTGTGTGAGTTCAGGCTCTTTGGTTCAAAATGAAAACAAAATAATTGAAGATAGGCCAGAGGGATGGGAAGATAAGAACAGTTTGAGAATGGCATGCGCCAAGTCGAGCAGAAAGGCCTCTCAGCTGAAAGCTGCCGATCTGTCCTAAGCCTGCACACCATTCTCAAGCTCACTTTGATCAACTGTGTTGGCTGGTGGTTCCTTCTCCATGGCACAGTATGGCCGCCCATATATTCAGTGGTGGTAGAGTCTTTCCAAACACATCTACACTGAGAATAAAGATGTATGGTGGGCTCACCACAGGATCCTTCAGGGGCCCAAAGAACTGTGGGGCTTGTTACAACAAGGGAAACAGCTATGAAGGGTTGTCTAGAGCATAGCTTCAGGATGTGCAGAGCAATCTCACTGCCTCATTTTAGAGGAAGAAGAGTGTTTTCCTAGAAAAATACAAGCCAGGTCTGAATAAAATGATTAAAAAAAAAAAAAGGATAAAACTGAGAAACTTGCATTTCCTTCTTTTGCTTGTATTGTCTGTAACTTACACTGAAATGTGTAATAAACTTTCATGATTTGAGAGGGAAATAGAATTCTGAGAAGATGGGTTCATTATACTGCCTAACTCCATGAAACACATGCATACAGAAAGAATGGAAGAAAGCAGGCAGAGTAAAGCAGACAGCAGCGGTGGGACCGCTAGGGGAGGGAAGGAAGGGCTTGTTCTGTTTCCCCGTTTGTCACTTTCTTCATCTTCCAAATGCTCTACAGCCAGGATGCAAGGATGGCACTTGTACTAGGGAAGCAGCTAGGGACTGGGATACTGCTGGAAGTCCTGCGACCAGAGAAGGGTGGGGCTTTTGCTTTTCTCCTAGACCCAAACACACTGACCATAACAATGGTTTCAGCCATCATTTATTCTGAAAATCATTGCCAACACAAAATAACAAGGACTCAAAAATAAAACCTGCATGGTAGGGTGTGTGTGTGTGTGTGTGTGTGTGTGTGTGTGTGTGTGTGTGTGTGTGTGTGTTGTAAGAGAGGGCACTGTTTTAATGTAGAGAGGGTAACAGTATAATGACCTTATAGAAATACATAAGAAAATGAGCTCTTTTCTAATTCTCCAGGGTGGATGGATGACATGGGTTTTAGCATGAGAATGTTTCACTACACCAGGAAGTCACATTGAGCACAGAATTACCCAGCGAAAATGGAAAGCACAGCTGGGAGGAACACAAAAGATAACACTCTTTGCATCACCCCGCCCCCTGGCAGCTCCCACTTTCCCTCAACCATGCTAGAGAAGATTCTGCAAGACAAAACTTTGTCCTAGCCAAATCACAAAGCTAAGTGGTATGCGAAATCCACGGGAAGGGGAGAAAACTTGAGAAGAGCTGTCCCTGTTTTCCAGGAATCTCTGGATTAGTGAAATGATTGTATCCTGGCAGTAGGTAGTCAGTGGTGGTATGTGTGTGGCACAGAAGGCCTCTGACTCCCGAGACTGGGAAAGAGTCTGAAATAAGTTTTAAAACCCCAGCAATGCAACATGCATATTGTTTTATAAAGTGTACCCAAAACTTCTTAGATAACTATTTCACTTTCCTAACCATGGCAGTACAACTTACTAATCTAATAATAGGTGTCAAAAAAATGTTTATGTTAACCCTAAAATTAAAAATTAAAAATACCTCCAATATTTTAAAATGTATTATTCTACTATAAATAAATTTATAAGATGATGCTTGAAAACCCTATTAAAGTGAGGTCTAAAGTAACTTTAGCCATTCTGAGTTATTCTAAACTAATCATCCCCCATCTCTAAATGTCTTATTAATCACAGATCCCTTTGGGGATTTTTTTCTTTATGGGAAAATGGAAGTGAACACAGCAAAATTGTGTCCCAAACATGCTAAATTGTAGACTATAAGCACATATGTGAGTAAGAATGAGACGTCAGCACCGGCGTGTCAAGAAGGTGCAGTGACACACAGCAGCACTGTTACCAGACCTGCGGGACCACACATAGTCTGACAGCTCAAATCCCCTCAGTGTAAACCACAGGCACACGGACTACAGAGTGTCCTTACGTGTCAAAATCCAAACTCACTTTGTAAAATAAGAAATGGAAAATACTGTTTCTTATTTTAATTCAACATATATTTCTCAAAATAAGATCTGCTATGAACATGACTTCAGGTTAAACTTGACATCATAGTTAGTCACCAGGTAAGAAATCCAGTACACAAATAGAATGCCGCTCTGTGCATACAGCAGCAGAGGAAGCAGGCTCAGTAAACAGCACGGGTTTGGTTATCAGTACAATGCTTGCACAGAGGCTCCCATTTGAACCCATGAAGAATATCCTAAGCCAAAATTCTAATGAGCGTCTAGGTAATCTTGCCTACCTCAAAATAGTCACCACCTTTAATGTGGTAAAGTTCACTCTTAACCACCTATCAAGGTCTAATGCAATGAAAAAACTGTCAGGTTGTATTACTGAGGGTTTTACACTAAATCTTTTATACTGTATTTAGCATGTGATAAAATGGTACAAAAATTGGTTTTAATAAAAGTCAAATAAGTATATTAAAGCTGCAAGTATGATTTGTGCCTCAACTGTTAATACAGGATTTAAAATTAACAAGCAAACATCCAGTAAACATTATTTTATTTTATGACACTCTGCATTAATACAATAAATATACAAAACTTCCAAACCACTGAAAACATGCAACATGAGAGGGCCACATGGAAGGCGTTCACACAGAACCGTGACATACCACAGGGCAGCGCAGTAGTACACGCACCTACAAAATACATTAGAGAAACGAACCAAGCCCCCAATCACAAATCACCACGCAATGATTTTCCAGTGATCAGACCCTAGTTTTAAATAAAATAGTCACCATTTAATATTGCAAACTAAAAAGTAACACGGATGTCTGTTCTCGTGAAGCTCGTCTCATGGCTGTGGTCACAATGGTATTAAATAGAAAACATGAACCATCTTTCACCCAATCAAAGTGCACTGTTGACTGACTGTTGCTGAGAGGACAGCAGATAAGGGTTTCAAGCTGCTCCCACCTGACCCAGCCGCAGACACCACCATCGCTGTAATGCTCCTTTGTGTTTTCAAACAACATAATCTCGTTCAGACTTGTGGGAGTCCAAACAATTGGATTGAAAACAGCATTTTCCTTGTTCATACACAAAACCATAATGTGAGTTATAACTATTCTTTGCCATTTAATAACACTACCTTTGGGGACCTCCACATAATGGAGAGAGAACATTCCCAATTTTGAAAAAAAAAAAAAAAAAAAAAAAAAACCTCTATTTGTATTTTTAAAATCTCTGTTGTGTCTCTTATTTGTACCTCAGAGAAGAATAAACATGGATTTGGAATATAAGTACCCGTGTATGTGCACTTTTACAGTCTTAGTGATATCAGTGTCCATCAAATCCACACCGGATGAAGCACAGGCTCCCAGCAGCCACACCCGAGCAGGTGAGAAAGAAGGGGGTCCTACTGATCAGAAGGATTCAAAAACAACTCCAAATCCATATTCGGAATTCTATGTTTTCCTGAATCAAAGCTTTGAACTACTGTACTCAGTAAATTCCCAAGCAAACCTAACGTGGCCCTGCATGGGTGGATGTGTAATCCGGTACCCACAGACCTCTAAGCACTGCACCCCGGCTCTGCACAAAAGTCTCTCTGACAAAGTGACTCCACCAGGGAAGCTCATTTTAAAAGAATACCCTGTCTTCAACAGTCCATCCTTATTTAAAGTCAACTTGGGTAAAATCACAAACTATCTATCATCCTGCAATCTAAAACTAGTGAGACTTCCAAACTATAACAGTCTGACTTACAAATGTTCTTGAGACATCTAATCTTTATTAAAAATGATTAAAAGTCTGAGCCCACATTGGTTTGCGTTGCATCATAACGTCAATTTGATAATATTAATAATGAACACATGACCTGAACTTTCACGCTCTCGCTTGATGTGATATTTGTCTTAAAAGTAAAAGACAGGTACATTAAGAAATCAAGTATTAGAAGCACGAGGGCCTTTTATTTTTAATGCAACTAAAAGAGAAATCCCTTAAATACTGTGTGTTCTTTTATTCAAGGGCTAGGCTAGCCTTTCATACCTATGTCAAAAATTCTCTCTTTCTCTCTCTCTCTCTCTCTCTCTCTCTCTCTCTCACATACACACACACACACACACACACACACACACAGACAGAGCTGCCAAACACAAATCCCAGTTCAATTAAAAAGATCAGCCAGAAGAATATACCAAAGTTTCCATACAGTAAAATTTTACTATATGAATACTGAAAATTAAGAGGGGAAAAGAAATTATCACTATATTCTATTGCATCAATTCACTACCCTTTCTTTTGGATAATGCACTGCACATTATATTAAAGTCTTTATACTCCAGTAAATTTTTACTTAAAAGAAACTATTACAGAAAAACATTTCTGAGTCTATAAAGATTCCCCAGATCCTACAGCTATAAGCAGCACAGAACCCAAAATACTAACTCATTTCACTTAAGAGACATGGTGCCCATGCAAGGTCAGAGATTGTTACCAAAATATCAACTAGTCTAAAAATAAAATAAAAGAAGGCAAAATATACATTATCTACTACAGAGCACACAGGCTCTTCTCTGGTGACTGAATCTCATATAAAGCAAGCCAATTTAAAAAACACCCAAGCTTTTGCTGACCTTGTTCCTTCGACAGATACTAATAGAGGGGGGAAGAAGAAAGAAAGATGGTTTCATTTTCAATGCATAATCTGTATCTCTACTGACTCCTGGAAGAACTTCTGTGGTTGGTATCAAGTGCCTTTTAAATCTTAAGTCACATACTCATTTCAGTGTGTCACCACTGAAATAATCTGAGGAACACCATCCCCCAAAAATATGGAGAATATTTATTTAACAGATGATAGTTTTCTTCTGTGAGGGGCATGGAGATATTAAGAAACTATTAGGCAAAGTAATAAGACAAGGAAGTTTCTCTGGTTTTTAGACCATGCACATGTGGATAGGAAATACCCATGCGTTGTGTACTGTGTGTTTCCAACATAAAAATATCTGTAGAATACAGTAACTGGAGAAAAAGATACAGTCATAAGGAAACAGAGAACCGCTGCCAGGCTCGTTACATCTGGTTACCCTTGAAGGCATTCTGCGCCGCGCTGGTTGCTGCAGTTGAGGCCGCATTTGCAGCTGCTGTCTGAACAGTTTTATTGGACATCACTCCCGTTGCAAACTCTTGCTGGGCTTTCTCAAAGCTAGCACCTGTTGTGCGATACAGTCCATGTACCTGAAGAGGCAGAAACCAGTGCAAGATGGTAAGATGCAATCCACACATGTGCTCCCAGCTGGATGGACTTAATCAAACCACCCTGCTGCATTCGAGGACCAGACAAAAGTCACAGGGGAGATGGGGGAAGGAGAAAAGAAAATCCAAAATAAACAAAGGAGGTGATCACAGTGGGATTAACAACAGCACAGTGCTTTCAAAGACAGTAAGTGCCACCTTTAGTCTAACCAGACCATGCTTTTATATGCAGCAGAGTTGGCTGTAAGAGACCAATTTAACTGGTTAGCAGGACTCATTCATCACTATTCTGAATCCTATGCTTCTAACTCCACACTCTCTACAAATGAAAACAACATCTGAAGAGCCGATATTTCAGTAAGTTTTTAAAAAATTAAAATACCTAGATTATCTTGGTAACTTCAAAAATTCTTTTGAAATACAAGAAGTCATTAGCAACCAGTGTTGTGCATGAATATTTATGGACAAATTCCCAAAGTTCATAGGAGACATAATGGAAACCAGGTTCTCACGGGAATCCAAACTGTACTGCTACTCCTCACTTCAGTGTTATGTTGTGCCAACTCTTAGTGATGACAAAGGGAAAGGTTCGGAGCTCCTGACAGCTCTCGGTGGCTTGTTCCTGTCTTACTAACTGGCTCCTTTAGAATATCTACCACTTTAACCTTGAAACATTATCCAGTACTTTCTGATAGTTCACTGTAGAAACAGAACAAACACAACTAGAAACAACTGATAAAAAATCAAACCTATTTGTGAAAGCTAAGGATTTCTGTCTATGAAGAAGCTCGGGAGATATAAACTCTTTCCACACTTAGGCAACACAGGCTAAGAAACAGCACATGGCAGAAACCAAGACACAATGACAACCCACTCTAATTATGTAAGATTTCAGAATGATAATGAATTCTCAATAGTACATTTATTTTCATCAAAATGAACTAAGCCTGCACAGCAGGTTTAGCAGGAGGTGAAGAGAGGACTGGCCTGGTGTGGCCTCTAGTTCAGAGCTGGAACTATGCACAGGCCTTCCTGAGGCCATGAACTGTCCATGAAGATCCTGACCCCTAGTGGTGACACGTTAGAGCTACATACTCCCAACAAGGGGGGTTGTGTTTTTATTTTTTATAATTTATTATTAATTTTTAAGTCAGTGTTGAAGACTCAGTTCTCGGATCTCGGTTTACATCAGAGGTAGAGAAGGTGAGAGAATTGATGGTTGCTTCAAATTATAATTCAGTTTATATTGCCATGTATCATATAGAAAATCATCTCAGCTGAGATCTTTAACTTCATAGGTAAAAGACAGCGCCAGCTAACAGTGGATACATCCGAGAGTCAATTAGTAACTTGATTATGAGTTTCAGATTAAACTAATCCAGAGTACACACTAAAATATAGAATGTGCACAATGCTGATAAATCCTTTGACTTTATTTAGGAAATGATATTAATGCTGAATGCCTGACATGTGGACATAAGCTTAGTTATACAACTGTCCCTCTCATGGAAAAAGATAAAACCAGAAGAGGAGTAGACTTCCCGAGCCTGCACAGCACAGCCGCTGATGACTGAGCGGCCTGCATGGCCTCATCTCCCAGTCTCTTTCAATGTTGGACTGTTCTGGAGCGTTCTGCCCTTAGGCCTCTTCTGGCTCTCTCTAGCTCTCTCAGGCTTCACTCACCTCAGGAAGTCAAAACTTCTCAGTCTGAAAACCCAGCCTAGAAGTCTTTGCTGCTTCTACTTACCTGTCTAGAAGTCTACCAAGCGTATTCACATGCATGCTCTACTAGTACCTGAACCCCACCCCCAGTCACGGCATCACCTGACTCCAAATCTGCTCTTTTTACTTTGGGTGTGTTGTGCATGCCATCAAGCACCTGTGAAGGTCATAGGGTAACTTGCAGGAGATGGTCCTCTCCTTCCACCAGGTGGTTTCTGGGTCAGACACAGATAGTGTGCTTGGCATATGCACTTTTACCCACTGAGCCATCTCACCAGCCCCAAGCCTGTTCTGAAATGGCCAACCCCTAAACCATATCACTGAGTAGAGCTCAACTAGAACAAACCCTGACCTTCTCCTCAGAGTGGGAGGAGTTAACTCAGGCTACCATCTCTACTGGATTCCAAACCCTACACCCTGGCCCACAAATCCTGAATCCTGTATATTTTTCAGAGTAACTCTTCTAAAGCTTGTCGTACCAATCCAACCACTCTGCTCCCTGAAACTCTTCTTTGGTGAACTACAACTTTTTAAAGATGAAAACTTTTTAACAATGTCTCCTAATTTCCACAGCCCTGCAGGATCTGAGGATACAGTTGTGTTCATGCTCATGCCGACCCTCCACCACGGATAGATACCTACAACTTTCTCAGCCTCTGCACCAACGTGCCAGCCTTTGTAACCCCTGACTTCGCCACTGTATTCTCAACTGGTCCTGCTTATCCTGCCTGCTCCCCCTTTCTTATTCCCTTATGTAGACGGTCAGTCATCACCGTCTCTCAGCTAAGGCTTTATCTTGGCATGTTAGCACCGATTTGTACTCCCCAGCTACCCTGAAGGTGGGAAGCAGGAGGATGACCTGAATCCAGGGTTGAGGCTAGCTTAGATATCCACAGTGGTACAAGATGGGAAGGAATGGGACTGGAGGCCTTGAGACTTCCCAGGGCCCCGTTTCAGCAGCCCCTGTGCATGGTACAGAAAGTTCAGAGCTTCTGAGAGAGGAAAAAGGAGCAGCAAACCCAGAAACTCAAGCAGGAGTGCAGCCGACGCATAAGGCTCCCAGGACGTGGGACCCAAGTGAACACTCAGCAGATTCCAAGAGAAAAGCTCTTCAACAGAGCGGCCAAAATTATGTCTACATGTCTTCCTTGTACATGTTGTAAAACTGCCTGTGTAAAGCAAACCATAAAGGAAATCTAATGCTTAAGTAATTTAATGTCTTTAAATTTTAAATATGGACAAAAACATGTAGCTGATGCAATAAATCTACCTGTATTTCCTCACCGAGCTACTAAGCCTCACTGAAACTGATAAAGCACACGTTCAGAAGCTTCTTCTGAATGCTGGCACCACAGATGTCTCTGATTTCTGAATACCTGCATATATAGCACGAGCTGTCTTGGATGGGAGGTGAGCCTAAACGTGAAACTCACGTATTTTTTATAATACTGTATATACATACTTCTGTGTAGTTTATATCTTTTGATGTATTTGCCTTAGCTAATTATAATCATAGTCTCTCCTGTGAGGTCAGGGAGGGAACTTTCCTCTTATGGAACCAAGTCCAAGAGCAAAAAGTTGCTTATTGTTGAGCATTTTGGGTTCTGGATTTTCAAGTCAGGAATGTTTCCACTTTTATGTCAATCATAAAGTATGATACAATCTTTAAATGTGCCTATAAAAAACCATAAATCACAATCCTTGGAGAGCCAACATGAGGAACTCCAGAAACGAGGCAGATTCCCACTGGTCCACAGCGGTAGGGCTGGCAGGGCCCAGCCGGGGCACTGTGGCGCGTCCAGAGGCTGGCTCCACTTACTTTTTTAAACATGACGAGCGAGATGACGGCGGACGCTGTGAAGAGCGCTGCGATGATTATCATCATGATCCCGACGGGAATGTTCTTGTTGAGACCAGTGAGGGACGAGATCCAGCCACTAAGGGACAGCAGACATGTCGTCATGCAAATGAGTCAGTGCAACTCTCAAAACAACAAAAGGGAGCGGCACTATGAAGCCAGGCAAGGTCAGCATCGTCACAGGTGATGACTTCACAAGGCCTCCCAGGAGACAGCACGTCCTTTAGTAAGATAAGGCCCACACTCGGACCTTCAGTGCTGGCTCCTACAGCTAAGAAGCCGCCATCTGAGCAAACCACACTGAGCCCCAGGAGCTCACCAGACGACTGCATTTTTTTTAATATGCTATGTCTTAAAAGTGTGGGGTCTTCATTGCATTTTAAATGCTCACTTTCAAGTAGGGAAGAAAATATATGCAGACCACATACCCAACAAATGCTTCCCTTTTAGAATATAGACTGCCCGTCACAGCTCAGCATCAACGCTTCCCTGCGAAGTGTCAGTGTCGCCAGCACACTCACGTCTGAGCACTGAGGCCCAGCAGGGATGCTGTTTTGGAAGGTTATGAACATTTCAGGAGGCAGGAACTAACAGGAAGAAGTAGGTCACAGGCCACAGGCCCTGTAGGTTTATCCCTGGCTGCCTCCTGGCCCATTCTCTAATTCCTCAGCCACCCAATGAACTGTGTGTTATGACAGACTGACAGACCGACAGCTCCCATGCTCTACCTTCCCTGCCAGACAGACTGAAGTTTCTGAAACCATGACTTATGACCCCTTACTCTCTTTAAAGTACTTTTCAGCATCTTCTCACATAGATGAGAAAAGTAATTATTCAGTCACATTCAAATCAAACAAAAACCAAAACAATAACCAAAAAATATACAACCCAACAACTCAAAATAGGCAAACACTATGAGACATTTCAACAAGAGTACATAAAAGTTTTTTTTTTTTGTTTTTTTTTTGTTTTGTTTTTTTTTGGTTTTTTGTTTTTTTTTTTTTTTTTTTTTTTTTTTTTTTTTTTTTTTTTTTTTTTTTGGTTTTTCGAGACAGGGTTTCTCTGTATAGCCCTGGCTGTCCTGGAACTCACTCTGTAGACCAGGCTGGCCTCAAACTCAGAAATCCGCCTGCCTCTGCCTCCCAAGTGCTGGGATCAAAGGCGTGCGCCACCACTGCCTGGCGAGTACATAAAAGTTAAGGCAAATAAACAAAACAAAACAAAAGATGTCAATGTATTAGTCATTAGATAAATGTAAATTCAAACCACAGCATCAGGATGGACATGGATGCCGACACACACACACACACACACACACACACACAACCCCTATCAGTTTGGCTAAGATAAACTAAGGACGTGGAGGCTAAATCTTGTCACCACTGTTAAAGGGAATAAAAATAGTACAGCTTCTCTAGAAAGTTTGTCAGTTTCTTTTAAAAGCTCAACACATGATTCCTAAATGAATTAACAAAATATAAATATACTGTTAATCATAGAAATGAAAACTAAGTGTGCACAAAAACCTGGCCCCAAATGCTCACTGTGGTTTTATTTGAATAACTCCCAAATGAAAACAATTTAGGTGTCATTTAACTCTTAAATGGTTAAATAAACTGTGGTATAGCCATGCCATGCAATGCACTCAAGAATAAAAAGAAGGGGCTGGATATTGATAACCAGTGATAAAGAGCCCTGGTTGATCTTCCAGTGAACCTGGGTTCAATTCCTAGCACCTACACAGTAGCTCACAACATCTGTTAACTCCACCCCTGGAGCTCTGATGCCCTCTCCTGGCCAGTATGGGCACTGCATAGGCATGATGCACAAACTACAGACTCAGGCAAACATTCATACACATAAAATACAAATAAATAAAATCTAGAAAAATTAGATAATAAAAGAAATTAGGGCTACATGTAAATTAGGGGGAAAGTCAACATCTGTAAACTGTAAGATTATAACCATCTTATAATAACAGGATGACACAAATGATATCATCTTATGTCAGCTTATGGATGGATGCCAAGGGTGAAGGCAGATGGGGACAGCAGTCAGACTGGCCATACACAAAGCAGCAGGAGTCCTCAGTGACGGAAATGTTCTGTCAACATTAAGGTCCTTGCTTTTATATCTGACTATATTTTATCCTCCTGGGGACTGGGTGAAGGATGCATGGGAACACTCTATGGCCTTACAGCAGCATGTCAGTCTATAGTTGCCTTCATTCTAAATATGACTAAAAATACCTGAGTTACACAGGTACATGAGATACAGGTCCTTTCCACTAGCAGCCTCTGTGGTACCTAGACACAGACCGTTACATTCAACTTTTCATTCCTCTCTATGTTTATTACATTTATATTAAGAAACTGGTGAAATAGCTTCAACTTCTAAAGAGTTGTGTGTGTGTGTGTACACACCACTATAACACTGTATTTTTAAAACATCTAAAGCATTTCCTCTCGTTCACATGCCAGACTATTTAAGATAATCATTAAAATAGCTATTTCCAAGAACTAACTGGAAACAACTAAAGAAGACAGTCTGTGAGTGTGTATGCCCACCGGGTGCTTTACAAACTGCCGAGAGCTGTCTGCCAGCCACCCACCCCCAAGCAGAGGCAGCACAAAGGCCTCTAGTTCTATGCTCACTGCAGCTTTAGCTAACAGACACAATGGCAAACAGCAGTACAATGCATGCCAGTGCACACCTGTGTATACCCATGCATGCAGAAGCTAGAAGGACGGCAGTTTGCCTAAAGTAGAAAGGCAAGGCGGTATTTTAAAAGACACCCTCTTCCACCCACTATCTCAGGAGTGCTCCTCCATGGAGAAAGAAATAAAAAGGCCTGTATTACCTTCTAGCCTGAATCCCAAAACAAACGTGTGTGTGTGTGTGTGTGTGTGTGTGTGTGTGTGTGTGTGTGTGTGTTTATCTAAAACAACGCTTTACACTTAACTTGGACCCCTTTCCTTCAGTTCTTGAAGCTCTTCTCCCCAGGCTGACCTGCCCTCTCTCAAGTCTCCTTTACACAACTCCTTTCAGTGGCCAATGTCACCGCATTTTACTTAAAATAAACACCTCATGCAATGTTTTTTTTTTTTACATCACAGCATAATCTTTGAATAGTTTTTTCAAAGTTTTGTTCCGGAACGTTTTCAGTTGGGTTTTCAAAGCACTTTTGTTTTTCTGTGTTCGCTTTTGTCCATCTGACTTTTCTGTTAAGTCACTAGGATACCAAGTTATACAAGTCTTAAATTAGCAACTTAAAAACAGTAAATAACTCACCAATTTCCCCAGTTATGAAATCCTGCAGCCTGGAGCACATGCACAGCAAACTGACAAATATAGACGAAGAAGAAGACAAAGAACCTGAAGGAACTGTCACTCCTTTAAAAGAAAAGGGGAAAACGTCACTCTCCATAGCACCTTCCTACACACACACACACACACACACACACACACACACGCACACGCACACGCACACGCGCACACACACGCACACGCACACACACATGCACACACACGCGCACACACACACACACACACAGCAAACACGCTCGAACCTAATCCCTACCTCAGTACCCTCTGTGCAAACCACCAGGACATCCCTGGGTCACCCCACTGCGCTTCCAGCTGCACCAGAATCCACCCTGACAGAAAGTTCAGTTTTTCTTTTTTTAAAAAAACAAAACAACAAGATTCTCTAGTTTGGTGTGTGGCTGTTTGGCCTGTGTCTATGGCTATGCATCATGGTGTGTTTGCCTACCAAATCCTTGAAGCCAGAAGAAAGAATCAGATCCCACCCTGGGACTTGAATTACAAATGTTTGTGTGCTGGAAATCAAGCGTGGGTTCTGTGAAGAGCAGCCAGTGCTCTCAGCCACCGAGCCACCTCTTCAGGCCCTAGTTTTCCTTTTTTAACGAACTACTTTATAGAATCAACACAAACTACTTAAAACCTAATTTGTAAGTATCAATATGTATGTATCTGGACTTTACCCCATTGATACTGAGAACTTATCTTAAGCTTCCTCCTCTCTCCTTTGACCCAGTCTCCTGTCATGAAGGCTTGCTGGTTTTTTTAGAATTTGTGAATGGGATGTATGCAGTCCGTGCTCTTTCTTGGCCTGCTTCCTGCGTTTAGCAGTGACTCAGTCACCTGCGTTTGGCAGGTGCACAACTCCAGTCCCTCCCTCCCACCGTTGAGTGTCATTCATTGGTGGTGGGAAATGCTGCTTCCAGCTTTTTGCTGTTACAAACCATGCTGCTATGAGCATTCCTGTGTGAGTCTTCATAAGGACACAGAATTCCTTTTATCATGGGTAAATACCTATAAATGCATGTGGTAAACATACATTTAAGTGTTTAAGAAACTGCTGAATTATAAAGTCACTCCATTTCACACTCCAGCAGAGGGAGTCTTTCAGGTCCTCTGCATCTCGTTAACACTTGCTGTGGTCCTGTGTAGCCATTCTAATTAGCATGTCCGATTGTGATGGTTAACTGGGTTGGGCTGACAGACTTCTGGGAGAGATCAATAAAGCAAACCTCAGGCTTTTCTAGAGAAATTACATCATGACTAATGACTAGTTTAAGCCCTAAGCCAGGGCTGGATTCAGAATCTGAGAAGACTGAAGTGTGGATGTGAGGACTGAGGAAGCAGGTCACAGGGGCATGCTGGGGGCTTTATCCTGCCTCTCCTGTTACTGTCCACTGTGCCTCCTGGTGGCCATGATGAGAACTGCTCCCTCATGCCCACTGTCATAAACCCAAAATGCTGACACCTCAAGCAGACCTTTCTCTTCAGCTGGTGCTTTGTGACGGCAACAAGAAAGCCAACAACACTGGTGCCATACTTGGCTTTGGTTTACATGTTCCTAGTGAGTAATGCTAACTTTTCATTTTATTCATAGTTCTTTGTTAGACTGTTAAAATCTTCTTCTGGTGTTTTAACTAAATTTTCCTCTTCATTCTTGATTTTTGAGAGTTTAAAAAAATTTTCTGGATATACAAGCCTTTCCTTAGATACATGTTTGGCAAGGATCTTTTCTGTAGTCTGGGGCTTGTCTTCGCAATCTGTGCATATGTGTGAGGGAGCACTTGAGGCATCCCAAACGTGTCTTCTGAAGAAGTTTTGCCTTCTTATGATTTCCAATGTGCCTAGTCATTCCTTGGCATGTGTGTTTTGAACTGACTTTCTGAAAACATGGTATAACACGTTATTCTCTCTCTCAAAAAAAAAAAAAAAAAAAAAAAAACAACGTTCTTTCTGAAAATAAGGTATGGTGGAATCTTTTTCACACAGGGATAGCCAAGTGTTCCAGCAATGGTTTTTAAACAGCCTTTCTGAGCTGCACTACCTTTGAATCTTTCTCAAACATCAAAGCTGGGTGCTAGAGAGATTCCGGACAGCTGCCCTTGTAGAGGTTCAGTTCCCAAAGGTCACATGGTGGCTCTCAACCATCTATAATTCCAGTTCCAACAGATCCCACGCCCTCTGCTGGCCTCTGCTGACATGGCAGGCACACAGTGCACACAACTGACTTCTACATTTTTTAGACTGTTCATCTGTTTATGGTATGAGTGTCGTTGACAGGAAACCATCACTCTGACCACTGGCACGTTTCTAGCGAGTCTTCCAATCAGGGATTGCATATCAGCACGCCATCTTGACTGTTCTTTTGTAGACAGACCTGAAATATTTAAGGCTTTGGTATTTCCACACATCGTTGGAAGAACAATGTCATGTTTCTAGAAAACAGCCTGCTAGGATTTTGACTGGGGTTATGTTACAGATCTGCAGGATCTTGAGAAAGTTCACACCTTAGAAATAGTGAGTCTTCTGATCCATTGTGGAGAAAACCATTGTAGAGATATTTATCTCCATTTGTATTTCCTACAGAGATGATTATGGATCTGTAAATATAGTTTTGCTTCTTTTCAGATCTGGATGCCTTTTGTTTCTTTCTTACCTAATTATACTGGTCAGAAATGTTGCAAATTTCTTGACCTTGGACAGAAAGCTCTCTCAGCCTTACACACAGTACCTCGTATTAGCTGTGAGCTACAGGCTTTAGCTTGTACAATTCCTTTGTAGTGTGAAAAAACCGCTCTTCTACTCCCAAATTTATTCACTGTTTCTAACATAAAGAGACATTCGGTTTTTGTCAAATGTTTTTGCTGTATTAGTTGAGATAGTCATTCTATTGTTAAATTTTAAATTATAATGTGTTGGACTTTCTAATATAAAAACCAACCTTGCAAGTCCAGTGTTGAGGCACATACCCATAAACCAGTACTCAGGAGGCTGAAGCAAGAGGACACCAAGTTCAAGGCCAGCCCAAGCCACATAAGTGAGACTTTCAAGAAAAGCTAACCTTGCATTTTGTTTTGGAAGAAGCTCCATCCACTTGATTGTGGAATAGTATCTTTTCAAGTCCGGCACCATTTTTAATTGCCCTAAATTTATCCCTGTTCTGTTCCGCACTGTCATTTCCAAGGCCCAAATCATTTTACTTGCTAAAACTCAACCCCAGACTGTTCCGCAGACAGGAAAACACATGACAGGAGTAAGTCCTTCAGCTCCTTACGGTCCCCTTCCTACTTCACAGCATCTGTCAATCTCCCCCCAACCCCTTGCCCTTTGTGATGAGTCAACATCTGTATTCTGGAGACTTACACTTGTGTTGAGACATGTCCCACCCACCGTCCCCCGGCCCACCCCCATCCCCCACCCACTCAGTGCTTTCTTATCCTCTGCTCCACAAGTCTCCACTATCGCAGGAGGTTCTTCTCCTCAGTGTATACACACACACCACATATTCTCCGCTATGCTCCTTAGAAAGAAGTGCTTCAGACTGATGTTTTTCATCTTGCCACATGAGGCTGATTTACGAGTGCTGGGGTTCTCAGAGATCAGTGAAATTTCCCTGTCTCCAGCAGAGTGTCCTGGCTTCAAGGCCAGAAGGATCTGTGGTCCACATGTTTCAGGAAGATGACCTCACTTGCCACCTTCACACCTGCTTGCATCACCCCGCACACAGCTGCGGCTCGTGCTTCCATGCAGCCTGGGGTTCTCTTAGGGTCTTCCTGCCGAGGGCCACACCATTTGGCCTTTATTTTTTCCATTGCTAAGTTGAGTTTCCATTTCCATTAGATCAGTTACTGCTCATGTGCCCATGGCTGGTGCTGTTGATAGTAGTTGTTCTATAGATGGAACTCAGGGCCTAGTGCATGGTGGTCTGACTCTCAGCTTTATATCTGACCTCCCACAGGAACAGACTGTCTTCTTTCACATGTGTATGTATATATACTATAGTGCTTATAAGTCACTCAGTCCTTGACACTCCTTAGGCTCTACGCCCTTTGTAAACATCATCTGGAACAGAGTGTCAACCCATTCCTGAGACTAGAGGCTCAGAGCTTCTGTCTGTTTCTACTTATTACTATGTTGTGATTTCACAATGGACCCAGGTACTTCGGAGACACACACACACACTGGCTAAACTTACATCGGAATATTTACTACTATTTATCTCTTGAATAGTTGTTTAACTAACATATATATTTGGTGTTATTAACAATGTTCTGTGCCAGCTGAGGGTGGGCAAAATAGATCGTGTTGCTCCAGCAGGCTTGGTGACGACTCTGCAAAGGCCAACACACAGGCCAGCAAGAAAGAAGGCTGTGTCGGGGGGCTTCTTGCCAGTAACAAGAAAGCGTATGGTTTAGGGCAACAGGAGCAGAAGGGGGATACACAGCGTCCTCCAATCCACCCTCCATGGAGGACGAAGTTCATGAGGAGACACAAGAGCATGAGGAGACACAGCAGCATCCACTGGGACTGTCTCCTGCTGGAGAATACAGGAAGTAAGAAAACAGGCAATCTAGAAGCAGTCTAAACTGAAGACAGGACAGAAATGAAGTGATGAAGACTCTGGTAGTCAGGAGCAAAGAGTATTTGTTAAAGGATCTTCAATATCGGAAGTAGAAAAAAAAATGAAAGCAGAAATTTGGCTTGGAAATTCAAAGATTTTTTTGTGACTAAGAGTTGGGTAGAGAAGGAGAGCTCTGTGAGTAGAGAAGCAGCAGAGGGAGGAGGGAGAGAAGGTTCCTTTGACAGTTTGTGAAGGGAAGGAGGAAGGTGGAGATCCTGGCACTGAACCAGTGAATACAGCCACGAGGCAGCCCTGCTACAGGACTTCCTTACTGCAGGTCCTGCTCTGCCCTCAACTGTGTTTTTCAGCCCATACTTTAAAGTTAGTTGGATTCTTCATCATGTAAAGTTATACACACTAGTTGATAGAATTCCACAAGGGAACACTGCAGAAGTGGTGGTCTCCCAGCCCTCGGCACAGGTCCCCACAGCTGCAGTTCCCAGGCACTAGTGAACTTCACTGGTCACTGGGGGCCACGCCCTGCATAGCTTACCCTGCTGCTTCCTAGCATTACAGGAACTGTGACAAGGGAAGACCTGGCTTTCCTTTCAAATCTTCCCCACTTCTGCCCTCATCCCAGTAGATACCCACGTAACCATGGGTTACCAGGGGTCCTGCTAACTTCTGCCCTCATCCCAGTAGATACCCACGTAACCATGGGTTACCAGGGGTTCTACTCACTTGTTGGGCCCATGTGATTCCTGAACAGTCACAGCTGATGCATAAAGGATGTGCTGTGACCAGGATTGCTCATTTACAGTTCTGCTTCAGTGCATTTAGAAATTATCTTTTGATAATGGTTTTTATATATACCTATCAGTACTTGATCACTAATCCTCTCCTTAATGTGTAAAATTCTTTTTAACTTGTTCAAATTAATTCTATCAATTTTATCTCCCAGGAACTTTTTCTCTTAAAACCTGACCAGCTTACATCTGAGCTTCTGGAGCCAGGAACCAGCTAGCGCAGAACGCAGGGATCCTGGAAACAGCTCGCACAGAAAGCTCTGCTCCACTGTCTGTGAGCACCCAGTGTTGCCATTCAAAACTAATGTCATCCTGATGGTTTGAAAATAAGTTCAAAAAGTTTCCTACTTTATAGAGGGAAAAAACAAAGGGATTGAAAAAAATGAAAGGAAAAAATAGATTTTTCTATTAGCAAGAGTTTTACTTAAAAGACTACAAGCAAAGCAGAAAGAAATAATCAAAGATTGATACAGTTGACTTTCTCAGAACCTATAGGCTGAAGTCTATACCTGGGCAAGGCATTTCAAGTAAGATGAGACATGTCACAAAGATGACCCCTGACTCCAGCTCCTTAAGAGACTAACAGGGCCACAGGTGGGGAGGTGAGGGACTGGGGCATAAGTTTCACTTATAAAAGGCAGTTATGACTCGCCAGTTTAGATAAACGGGAAGTAACCACATGATCATGACACAGACACGGAAGTATCTAGAAAGCTCCAGCACCACTCAGGATGAAAGTCCCCATCAGCTAAAGACAGAGGACAGTATCCTCAAGCCAACAAATACATCAACAACCAAGTCTGCAACTTACATCACAGCTGACGCTTTCTTCCCTAACACCTGGAATAAGACAGGGCCACCACCCCACCTTCACTCTCACTATCCCAGAAACTGCAACTGGTTACTAAGGCAACAGAAAGGGGCAGAATGAAGAAGCAAGGCAGAATGGTTTAACTAGTGATTGATTTGATATAAAATAGTAGTCTTCATTTTATAGCCTAAATAGGTTTTTAAATGACACTGTCTTTGGAAAAACTAAAGATGAACGTATACAGAAAAGATTTCCCAAGCTGCTGAGTAAAAGTGCTTCGTGTGGTCTTCCCACCTGGACTGATCTTAAGATAAAGGCTGTAATCACCAGGTGTAACTCATAATTTAGACGTGCAGGGGACAGAGCAGTAAACAGCGAAGCTTTTCCTAAAGTGACACATAATGCATGTCATACAATGTTACATGTTAAAATCTAAGAATGTTTTCTTTCATTAATTTTCATGTTTGATTTTCAAGAGAAACAATGCTTATGAATTTTACAATCCAATGTGTATGCAGGCAAACTGTATTAGACTTTTCAGAGAGTATGTTATAGTATGATAAAACTGTTAACTATGTCTTATGCTTATATTTATTTACTGGGGAAGGAGGCATGCTTGCCAGGGTGCACATGTGGAAGCCAGAGGACAACCTGCAGGAGTCAACTCCCCCCATCTACCATGTGGACCTGGGTATTGAACTCAGGTCGACATGTTTGGCAGCAAGCACCTTTACCCATTGAGCCATCTCACTAGCCCTGATAATGATAAAAAAAAAAATTAATGAAAATACACCAACTTCCCTTTGAGGTATAATACAGATTTTTCATTTCATGAGGTATTTGTTTGTGGCAGGGTCTTGCTCTGTAGCCCCAGCCTGATATAAACTATGTATCCCAGGCTGGTCTATAGCAATCTTCCCACTTCAGCCTCCTCATGCTGAGATTCCAGGGGTGAGCCATCACCCACACACTTCACAAGTGTTAAAGCACAGATAGTAAACACAACTTTACCTGAAAGCTCCGTATAGCGGTCTGTACCAACAGACAAATGAACAAGGAGTAAAGAGTAAGAACCAGAGGATGCTCAGTCCAAAGTCAACTGCTCTTGAAGCATCAACACAAAACCAAGCCAAGCATCCGAAGATGTTCAGAAACAGGGTTACCGCATGGACTGTGGGGTCAGAAGACAAAACGGAATGTTTACATTAGAGTTACACAATCTATAAGAATTATAAATGAAAACACACTTCCTCAGAGCAAACATGTTCTTCCCAGGCTTCCCTCGCATGTCCTTCAGACACTGCTGCTCCTTACACAGGCTTTAAGGCACAGCACAGCGTGGAGCAGTTCAGACAAAGTCCTGCTGCCCCTCTCCTAGGAGGCAGCCTCACGGCTAAGACCAACCCTGAGGTTTGCTTTCCTAAGAAGAAACAAGGCCGTGAACTTCTTGAGGCAGGACCCAAGAGGGCACATACACAAAAGCAACAGACCCAGGAGCTGGGGTCTCTTCAGGGCCTCGTCTGTAAGGGGAGACCATACACTAGAACTGGGTTATAATTAACACACAGCAGCCGTGCTCAGGTCTGTGGTGGTCTGTGAGGATTATGTCGTCCTCTTCAGAGAGCCATTTTTAAATGGGGGGAAATACTTTAATAGAGGACTGACTCTGGTTATTCACTTCACCCCAACTAGGTAACACAGTGAAATGTAGGCTGTGGCAGGGCTTCCCTTTTGCTTAACAGAAATAGATGTGGGCAACACTTCACATGCTGCCACCAATGACTCTCCCTAGCAAGTCACAACCCCAGTGTAGCAGCCATGCTACACGGTGACCCTCAAGAGCCACACTTACCACTGTAACTGCTGTTTACAGTTACTTTTATTTTATGCATTTGGTTGTTTGCCTGCATGTATGTGTATGCACCATGTGTATGCAGGGCCTGCAGGGGCCAGAAGAGGGCACTATCTCCCAGAATACAGATGCTCTGAGTTACAATGTGGTGCTGAGACCCAGTTCTGGGGCCTTTACAAGAGCAGCAAGTGCTCCTAACCCCTGAACCATTTTCTTCACCCCACCACAGTTATAAGTGATTCTGCAAAGTAAGTATTCATGGGTAGAATTTTACTATGAAAAATAAATTACCATAAAGTTAAAATATTGTAAAATGCATATTATCAATAAAAATGGCGGTGGTGGCGCATGCCTTTAATCCCAGCACTCGGGAGGCAGAGGCAGGTGGATTTCTGAGTTCGAGGCCAGCCTGGTCTACAGAGTGAGTTCCAGGACAGCCAAGGCTACACAGAGAAACCCTGTCTCGAAAAACCCCCCAGATAGATAGATAGATAGATAGATAGATAGATAGATAGATAGATAGATAGATAGATAGATAGATAATAAAAGACTATTAAACTTACTACAAACTGAATATACATTAAAAACTAATTTTAAAATCTCTTCATAAAGCCGCTCATTCTGATGCCTTGATGCTTTCCCATCTGAACACCAAGCACGGTAACTATGGCAGAGGGGCCCCAGAATCTGAACGCAAAGCTATTGTAGCCTTTAAGAGCCTTCAGTTTAAAATTCCATTTCTTCTCATCACAGAAAACTACTAATTACTCAGTTCCTTCTGGGAGTTTATATTCTCAGGAAAGCTGGCTTACTAATCAAATGACTCAAAATCCTTTTTCCTCAAAATAAAGTGCTATAAGACCTTAAAAATAGAACTAAAATTCCTGTGAAATCTAAAATTATTTTGTAGTTCTAAAGGACTTCTGGTTTTTTTTTTTTTGGTTTTTCTTTAATGTTAGCACATTCTAGCTTAAATTTTAACCCTTAAGGGAATAACTTTTTACAGAAAATAAAGACTGTGTATGTATGTATGTACATATTTTAAAGTCCACAAAAAAATCTTCAAAGTACAAAAAATATCAATAAAACCTTTTGTAATACTTTACATTTTTTTCTAGATTTTTCTTAAAGCAACCATGACCAGTAAGTCACCAACTTGTACTTGATAAAAACCAGCCTGTCTAGGTACCTAGTGATGCGCTGTCCATCTGTGCAGGGTCAGGTGATGTGAACAAGGCGCTATGGATACATTACTCTGCTGTTTCAGTTTCTATGCTGGCAGATGCTGAGTATAGGCCAAACACTAAACAAGTGTTTAAGCCACGTTCACAGATTTATAAGATAAGCTACACTTTTTTTATGTGAGAGATTTATTCACTTTATGAGGGACTCAAAGCCAGGATCCGTGAGCCTGAATTTGCAACTGCCAGTACCACATGATTCTTGAAATCCAATTCACAAAAGGAGGAGCCACGCAGTGCACCTCCTCTGCTACCTGGTGGCTGGGACCACACTTTGCTTTTCCTTTTGTTTCTTAAATTCAAAACCACACTCAGATAGGTCAAGCATCACTTCACAGTGATCATTCTGACTGCTCTGGTTCACTACAGCTTCCATTATCTGCTCTCATTAGGGACCGCTGAAAACACATCTTCATTGTATTCATGAAAATGGAAATCACTTCTTCATCTTGGTATTCTGTGGATGGCACACCATGAAATCTAACCCTGGGCTTAAGAACCAAGCTATCTGAATAGCGTGATACACAGTGGCTTGTTATATAATGTTGGACCAGTTGAACAATGTCACAAGTACCCCAAACTGTCCAAGCTTTGGCTTCTCTAAGACTACGTAATATAATACCTGCTAGAGGAGGTGGTTGAGGCATGAAATACATCTCTAACAAAGGCTAGCAACCACTATGAATGAATGAAGGAAGGAAGGAAGGAATGAATGCGTGACTATCACAGCTTCAGGCATCGCCCTGACATACACCCAGGTTGGTACTTTAGAAGAACCACACTCAAGCAGGCTCTGCTCTTCAATGCAGGTAAATCCCTGAGCTGCTCCGAGCAATGCTTCTTTGAAACAGATCTCTAACAAGAATGTTTAGTCCTTCTCCAAAAAAGATTGACAAATTAAGGGGGAATGAGAAAAACCCACAATTACCTGCATTACTCCGAGATACTCTGAAAGTTATGCATTCTCAAGACGCAACAAACCACCTTTGAAAGCATCAGGGTTAGTAGTTGGCAGTTACATTAAAATTAGCCCCCCTTCCTAGTCAACCTCCATTTATTAATTTACTGTAGGATTCTTTCTACCTCTCTACCGTAAACTAAGTTAAATAACTTATGCCTAAAATACTATGTCTATCTTTAAAATTCATATACAAAACATACAAATGCATATATGACACATAGAGATATATTAATTAAAACACAGGAATTGGTTAGCATGCACATATAGAATTATACTTTAAGTGTCAAACATACAGAATACTACTGATACCAAGGCAAAATCTCAACAAAATACTAAATGTTTGAAAGTAATAGCAGCTGGGTGTGGTGCTGCACACCTTTAATCCCAGCTCTCATGGGACAGACATTAGTGGATTTCTATGTTCAAGGCCAGCCTGGTCTATGTAGCCAGTTCCCAGATAGCCAAGGCTACATAGAGAGAGAGAGACCCTGTCCCAAAAAAAAAAAAAAAAAAGTAATATCCACTGCAATTTTTGACTATGGAAACAAATGTCTTTTTAAAACTATAACAAAAGTATGTCCATAAACAATTGATTTTCATATGCCAGCAATGAAGAAATTATTATATCCACTTACAGAAGCTGGACACTAAAGCCTCACTATGGTGCAGTAAACCTCTCACACTCTGGAAGGAAGGCACCTACAAATCCCGTCCTGCCCCATCTGCCCAGCAGATGAGGAGCCGCACGCCACCTCCCTCCTGACAGTCTCCCCAAATAGGGCTGAGGCTGTTTGGAACACAAATCAGGGACTAGGTGGGACGTCTGTGTGTCCGCAGCGAACCTTTAGAAACCCAGCACTGTTCAGATTTCAGAGCTGTAATTATACTCAGACACCACACACATGCCAGCTGAAGACACACTCTGATTTGTTGTTTAATTAAACTGCCCCGTATTAAGCAATCTCAAGAACACAAGCAACTACAGCCTCTTGAAGATGAAAGGTAAGCTATGCCCGGAGCAACTTTTAAAGTTACAGTTCACACTACAGCATCTTCTGACTCTTCCTAAAAACAGCCACAGTGGCCACATTTAACAGACTCTAAATGGTACTCCTTTGTATAAAAAATAGGATGCACAATTTTGCCAAAGCAAGTCATGCCTAGATAACATTCTCCACAGGAAAGGGATCTCTGGGAAATCCTAAAATGTGACAGACAAGTTGCCTTTCAGTCAGTCAGTGCTGGTGTTCGATGTGTGGGCTTTCCTCTGCCAAAAACTTGGACTGCTATCTGTTACACAATTTTTGTATCTAAATATACTGTTCAACTCTGAAGCTATGACTATTAAGATCTATATGAAAAGACATTTAATATGCATTTTAATATATCATTTCCTAAAAGGTGTCTATTACTAATGAAAATATGAACTCAAGATACATTTTATATATATATATATATATATATATATATATATATTAAATATAAATGTTTTATACTCACACATCCATAAGTAGTACATAAGCTTCACTGTCTTTTGGAATTCTACAGGAATGTCTACAGAAAAATCTTGATAGAAACAAGGTCCCACAGGAAAATTGCTAGGAAGAGGTGGCCAATTATTTTTTCTCCCTGTAAGTAAAACAAAAATAAAAACAAAACACCCATGTTATTCCAACAAACACGTGTCTCCTTCTACTTTGGTTCCTGAGTACAGCGCCTTGTTTTAGTAGATGGCATATAAAACACTAACAGTGCTTCTTTCTTACAACTTTGCAAGCCAAGCTTACATTTTTAACTTTCTTTTTCTCAGAAACATTTTTTTAGAAACAATAAATGGTAAAATAACTTGTCAATCAATGTCATATCATACCATGTTCAGCATGTTTCTACATAGGAGAACCCAGAGACAAACCCTAAGAGTTGCCTAAGACAGATTCATTTCCAAGTCTGGGCGCCCGGCATCTGTGGGAGGCATCTACTCTTAAGCTTGTTTTCAATAGAATTCTGCTACATTCCTGACTGACTGCAGGGGAAGACAAGGCTCTTGGCAATACAAGACCAGCTAAAGGATCAGATCTGGACATTTCAAAAAAAAAAAAAAAAAAAAAAGTTATCTAAGGAAATCAGAACACTGAGAAAACGTAAGACAGTCTGCAGGTCGTGTGAAGGGGTGTGGACGCAGCAGCCTGAGGGCTGGAGAGAGCCCAGAGAGCGAAGAGGAGCGGCTGCGTCTGAGTAAACACAGACTGACTGTGAGCCTTGGGAAAAGGAGGCAAGAGCAAAAATTAAACAAAACGCAGAAGTTCAGATAAAAATGTAAATAAAAAAACAAAAGCCATTTCTTTCTTCCTCTTCTTCTCCGTGTTTGCCTGTTTGCTTGCTTGGCTTTTTGAGACAGATTTCTCTGTGCAATAGCCCTGGCTTTTCCTGCAACTTACTCTATAGACCAGGGAGGCCAGCCTTGAACTCACAGAGATCCCCCTGCCTCTGACTCCTGAGTGCTGGTAAAAGTCACTTTCTTATACTGAATATACTATATAGCTTTTAAAATTCAATCATATATATTTTTACTTATCTAAACATTTTTCGTAAAGAAAAGTATGAGCTGTTATTCATTCTCCTTAACATATGTCCTCAGTTACACTAATGATATTAAAATTGGGGGCCAGGAATGTAGCTCAGTGGTAGAGCACTTGCTCAGCATACGACCCTGGATGGGTCCTCGGGGAGCACACATGACACATCATACTGTGTAAGAAGTAGCCAAGAATAGCAGTGAAGAGTGAAGACTCTGGAACCAGACGTTCTCAAGCCACTTACTGGCTGGTGGTCTTAAGAAGTGGAAACTTCATTTCTTCAGAAAGTGAGTAACTGGCCACAGTTCTCAGTGTGGTGCTGAAATTTTAATGTGAATTACAGGAAGGAAGTACTACAGGCTGCCAACATACTGCAAAATGCGACTATAACTGTCTCGTTGTTACTGTCTTTATTAAAACATCTTTTATATCTCAGAGAAATGATTAGTGTCAGCCAGCAGGAGGAGGACAGTAGGACACATGGTCATCAGATCTCCCACAGGGGCATCTGTGATGCTGCAAGCAAGGAAACGACCAGGTAAGCATGTCCTGGAGAGGCCCAGGACCTAAGCTTTCTAAGAGAAGGGAGGTTCTCGGCCTTACTGCTGCTGTCCTTGTTTGGGGTTTATCCCCATTGCAGCCACCCTAACAATGCCTTCCCTTCTCTGCTTATCCTTCTGCTGAGGCTGCTAACTCTCCCTCAGATTCTTTTAGAGTTATCTTTAGCACTCCGAGCCTACACAGATTGCACAGCAAGTAATTAATCATACTAACACTTTCTTAGCACTTTTTGACAAGTATGGTATACCTGTGAAGATACAACCAATAATCTGAACAGGCAAGAGTCAGGGTGGGGCACACTCAGCACACTCAAAGGTTCAATGGAGCTACTGAGAAGCCCACACCCATGCTCTCCGCCTACCTTCCTTTCTTCTGAGGCCTCCTTCTCTTATCCCTTGTGCCTAAGCCTACACTAAGATCTTTCTTCTAAGTCCCAGCTCCTCTTTAAAGAAAGAAAGAAAAGATTCAAAAGAGCCAGATGTGGAATCAAAGGCTCCCTGGCTTGGAGTGAAGCAAACTTATCAGATCTGTCTCACTTTCTCTGAGAGAAAGCCAATGTTCTTCTAATCTATCAAAAGACGGTAGCTATCAGGCAAAATCAAAGAACTGCAGGTATCAAGTAAGCGATCTGCTGTGTCTGACCTCTTTGCTAGAATCAGAAAACAGGGCAGCGTTTTATCACCAAGCCAAATGACTCAGAGCAAGGACAGACATTCATCCCAACTCTTTGGATACTACCATGCTGACTCAGGTTCTGCATCTCTCGCTCTCGGCGATCCAACTCTGCGGCTTTTCTCTCCAGCTCTTCTTGGCGCTTGAGAAGTTCAGCTTGAGCCAAGGCATGTTCCTAAACAAAATGACCAACAAACTTGGGTTAGCAGACAGTCAAAATAGTTCAACATCTGCATGCCTAGTTCTATACCATGAGAAACCTATGTTAAATGTGCTTTCAAAATATAAGGATTCATTGAAAACTATAGCTTTGGAAAATCTTAGTGATGAGCTATTTGGTTCATTTTGCTCTTTTAGTTATGTAAGCCTTCAGGGGCAATGCTCAGGCCACAGAATGGGAAAAACAAACAAACAAACAAGCAAACAAACACCAGCCCTCATTAAGAACAGCCAGTCTGGGGGAGACCACCAGCTCAGCAATTAAGAGTATGTGTGCTGTTCTGGCAGAGAAGCCACACTCAGTTGCCAGCACCCACAGCAGGCGGCTCACCTACAACTGCGGCCTCTGAGGGCACCTGCTCTCAGCGTACACAGCTACATGCCATAGAAAACAATAGGAGAGAGCAGCCAGAGTCTACCAACCCTGTGCCCTAACCCTGTGAGAGCGAGGGTGCAGGCAGGGGGACAGCTGAGAAAAGGTGGATGGAATAAAGGACAACTGAGTTAGCTCAAAAAGCAGGGTCAAGTGATAATGTTCCAGAAATGCAAGGACAGTTTAAAAGAGGATGCTGAGATGACAGGGATGAGCGTCAGCCAAGCTGTACTCCAACTCTGACAGAGTGCCAGGCATTTCTAACTCCGTGTCAAGGATGCCAGGGATGCCATCCGCCTGTCTCTCCTGCACAGCTGCCAGCTCCAACTCCTCATGCTGCCCACTGAGTAGACACTAAGCTCTCACCCAGCATAGTTGTTATTCTATTATTGTTACTGTAGTGGCATTATGCATTGAGACAAAATTCACCGCATAGACTGCACACCAACATCGTACATGAACTTCCGGTATCAGTCTATACAGTTACCAGGCACTAACCTTTGTGATCTGTGTGTAAGCTGGATGCTCCTCTGTTGGCTTCATTATTGCTGGCTGGGTGTTGGGTACATTAGGCATTTTCACACTGCCTGGTGGAGGCTAAAAAAGGTTAAAGATAAATTATATGACACAAAGACACAGCCTTAACTTACTTCACAAGTATCACAGTATTAGAAAGCAAAACCCCAATCTTGCCCGTCTCCGTGCCCTCTCAGGCTGTGCTGCAAAGTGCTTCTGTATCTCTGCATTCTAGCACGCTTCTCAGTGTTACAATGCTGAGCAGCACACCACATAGAAACAGCAGTTCCTTCTTTACAGCAAAACCGACGCCATCAGACTCAGGAATTACACTGCAGAGCGGGGTATGGGGCCATCTGCCTGTACCTGGGAGGCTAAGGCAGGAGCCCAAAAGCCCAGGAGCAGCCTGGGAATATAATGAGATGAAAGAAAGGAAGAAAGAGGGAAAGAGGGAGAAAGGGAGGGAAGATACTGAAATCTACAGTCAACTCTTTCCTTTTAAGACACATGGTCAATGGCCTCAAAAAGATTTTATTAGAAACTTGCTGCACAACATCACTTAACAGTTCCCCTTTGCCAGTGAGCACCAGCCAATCTGAAGGTGGCTGCAGTACCAAAGGACAGACAAATATCTGTAAGTCCATCTCTGAGGATGAGTAAACTATGACATACATAGTGAGGACATCCAGGAGAATGAGTTAACACTGTACAGGAAATTTTAAAATGCTAAATAAAATAAAGTGTAACTTTTCAAAATGAGTATAGATCTACACAGCCAGCTACTCAAAGGGACTTACATGCTCCTCCGCTGTTTGCCTCTCCCAGCAGACTCATCAGACAGTATGGTTTTGTGTCTGTTTTTGAGACAGGGTCTCCTGGCTGAACTGGAACTGACCTTAAACTCAAAGCTCTGCCCACATTTGCCTCCCAGGCCCTAGGGTTAAAGGTGTGCACTACCTTACTCTGCCATATTACTTTTAAAAATTAAAACTAAGCTGGGACCAGGTGTCATGGCACATGCCTGTACTCCCAAGCCCTTGAGAGAGAAAACTACTGCAGATTCAAGGCTGGTCTAAGTTACAGAGTGAGGTCCGGGCTAGAGTGTCTTGAAAGAGAACAGAACAAAAACAGCATATGAAATCCCAGGACTCGAGAGAATCACAAGCCTGAGGCTAATCTGGGCTAAATATAAGACACACACGTGAACATGAGACAGGGCAAGGACTAAGGCATGACAAACAGGCTGCAGCAAACTTCAAGAAAACAGAGTCCCCAGGAACTCAATCAGCTAAAACCTTTATCAGCACTCTGCTGCCTTAAATACCAAGCAGTGTGCTGAATGTAGTAAGTCTGTAGCCAGCAAGATGCTACAGCTCACACACACTAGGGATGTGCAAACCTCTCCCGCACCTTTGCACACACAGCTTCTTTCCATCTGCAGATGTTAACTAAATCTCTACCACCTTTAGGACCCAGTGTTTCTTCAACTAAAGGACGCAGGGTTACCTCAAGCCAAGTGCAACACTAGAGAAAGACCTTTTGCCCAATCACCATGACAATGGTTCCTAACTCTCCTACATCTTCACCTCCAACGTAAGAGCAGTAAACAATAAACCACCGGTGTGTATGTGAGTGTATACATACAAGTGTGTGAGTGCCCGTGCAGGCCAGAGGGGTTGCAGAGCTCCCACAAGTGCAGTTACAGTCATGGTGGCTACCACACAGGTGCTGGGATCTAAACTCTGGTCCTCGTGATTGAGCAGCAAGTGCTCTTAACTGCCGACTCCCCTCTCCAGACCAAGACTGATATTTCAACATATGGCCGACCTATGCTTTTAGAGAGCCATAGTATACAGTATCTAAAAGTGGCAGTTCAGTATTCATTTAAATCATACGCCAAATACATAGTTAAGCTAAGGAGTCCTGGAAAGGTGGACGGGCAGCAGAGCTGTAGTCTGAGCAGGAGGCGCTCTGATGAGCAGCCGTCTACAGATGGCTGGGGTTTGAAGGACAAAAAGCAAAGCAGTGGCCTTGAAGACGGCCAGGACTCACTGAAAACAAGACCCGAAGGGGATGTGGGAGAAGAAAAAAAAAAAAAAAACCCACAGGACAGATAGGAATATTTACATATCCTGCTTGATCCTTAATACAGAAGGAGGAAGAAAAAAAATACCCCTGAAGATACCTGATCATAAACCTATCAAGGGGGAAATCTGAGGCCAGAATTAATACTATTCATACAAAGAAAAAAAATTCTAGGGCTAAATTTTCATGACAGAGGATCCTATGCTTCCCTGGTCAAGGTAAAGGAATATTCCTTAAAATGAGGCTTCCAAGATTCACAGAGAGCTCTAAAAAGTAACTGAGTCATGATTTAAGCATATAAAGAAACAAGCCACCCTTGGCCAAGATCAAAATTAAAACAACTGTTTAAGATCTGAATACACAGGCATAATCAAATACAAAATAAGGTGTGTAATAAACATGAGGTTAGTAAACGCTTAGCTAAGGTAACGATGATCAAAATTATCAAACTGGTCTTCAGATGCTCCAGGAAGCCAAACTGCCTGGAGCAATGTGTAAAGGGTGGGGGGTGGGCGTGAGGGACGCACTAGTGAATGGGTGTGGATCCTATGGCACAACCACCATAAGGACCCAAGGCCCCAGACCCATGAAAAGGGCAAAGCCTTCCCCTGGAGGAGGCCAGTGGGGTGGCAAAGCCGGAGGCCATTTTTCAATGCTTTACGACAGCTTACCACACTATATCTGCATATTCTGTGGTGATTTAGAAAGCTCAACTAGAACCAACCAGTAAAAATTAAAGAATGATCATATTGCCTCAATAGACTTAAGGATATTATAATAACCCTAGTCACACAACTGCAGACTGACTGTTCTATAAAATAAAAGCTTTCTGCTCACTGGAAATTCTAAGGACATTACACACACAAGAACAACATTCAAATTCTCTTCCTTCTAGGCATGAGAGATAGGGACTGTCTATGTCACATAAGAATTCACATCCTTTTGGGTGATAAGACCCTCTTGTGAACGATGCTACAATAACAAAGACGATGTTACGTCTTGTGGACATAGCAAATCAAGCTGGGACTGGGCTGGGAGCTTCCTTCCTTCTAGCCAGCTCGCAGTGCTGGTGGGAGGAACGCAAAGAGAGAAAAGCCATCAGTTGTACTCAGCTATGGACTCTGTGCTGACTTCACAAATGATTCCACACAAGTCTGGGCTCATCACCTCACTGCCATAGAAGGGGAAGAGACTCATGAGGCTCGAGTACTCCCAGCTGTAGACAGGGAGGGAGACATACATAGTGATACAGCCCCTGGGAAGGTACATGCTTCTGTATACATACCATCACTCATGTTCCTATAACAACCCTAATGAAACCACACACATAAAAGTACAAAGTACAAAGAATGTGAGTTGTGAAAAGGATTGAGGGAGGCTATTGGGGCTGGAAGACACATGAAGAGGGTGATGGGGTGGGTAAGTGTAGTGCCTTGTGTACGGATCTTATGTGCACGGCATAATTAAATCCGCTAGCATCAAAAATCAACATGTGCTAATAAAGCTGTTTGCTCTCCTTCCCTGTGTACTTCTGTAGTGTAAGCATCTAATCCCCAAAGCAGCCCCATGTTCTCTCGTGCTCGGGGTCTGTGGAATGTTCTCGTGTCACACGGTCTGGCTTCAGAAACCTCAGATACTTAGAAAATGTACTCTGGGCCTAACCAAAAACAACCCAGGGGTTGAAAGAGAGGGAAAGTGCACTTTTAACTAGCTAACATGTCAAACAACTTCCTCAGGTAATTCCTACACAAGCAAACGAGACAATGTCCTAGAGCAGCTTCTACTACCACTATGGCTGTGTGCCTCCCAATGGAACTGCCTGCAAGGAATCTGGAACTTTTCAGATTTCACTCTTCACAGGCAACAGCTGGCTATGGCTGTGCTTACCTGGATTCCCTTGGTACTGAGAACAAGGAGAGATATATACACTAGGCCAGGAGCTGCACACAGTAGGGGTATACACAGTAAGGGTGTATAGTAGGGGTGCACACAGTAGGGGTATACACAGTAAGAGTGTATAGTAGGGGTGCACACAGTAGGGGTATACACAGTAAGGGTGTATAGTAGGGGTGCACACAGTAGGGGTATACACAGTAAGGGTGTATAGTAGGGGTGCACACAGTAGAGGTGCACAGACCAATACTCAAGGTCATGAATCTTCACACAAACATTTACCAGTCACTGATTACTTCATGGGCCACAAATACATAACGGAGCTTGTGGCTTAGTAAGGGAAGACACCACACATCAGAACACGGAGCGTCTGGGAACAGCAGAACCATGGACTGAAGGAGTCTCGGGTGCAGGCTGAGTGTAAGTCGTTTTACAGATATGAAGTCATGAAGATGAAAAGGAAGTCTTCGAGAGGGAAGACCACTCCAAACAGAGGACACAGCTGATGTGAGTGGGACCTGTGTGCTGCTGGCACACAATACAAGACACGCAGAACAAGGCACGAGGGACAGGTAACAGGCTATTCTAAAGGCTCCTGATTACATTCTGAAGAAAAAGGAGGAAAAGGAGAAAGAGGGAAGGAAGAAAGGGAAGAAAGAAGACCAAACAGCAGCCGCAGCGCTGTAGGAAGTAAGGGAGGCTTGATTCTTGTATGTATTCTTCAAGAGGTTAAAGAATAAACACACTGAAAAATCAGTAGCACCCCCGTATCTTAGGAAACACGAGGACACGGGGCCAAATGTTCCCACAACTGAACAGAGAACAGTTCACTAGAACACAAACTCCCCATGAACACAGCAGTGGGAAGCAGTACCAGGGCAGGGGAACGGGAACTGTGCATCTCCACAGCTCAGAGTTCAAACCTCACTAGGACCAGGAGACACAGTTCAGTCCGAAGAACATCTGCCTCTCGAGCCCGAGGTTCTGAACTTGATTGCCAGAACCTACCTTGAGAAGGTGGGCACGGTGCTGTGCACTGTAATCCCAGTACTGGGACAGAGCCAGGAGGATCCCCGGCTTGCTGGCCAACCAGTCTAAAATAATTTTAGCTCCAGGCCAGTTGTGTCTGTCAAGGAGACAGACAGCATTCCTGAGGATGACGCTGAAGGTTGACCGTCACATGAACATCCAAAACTCACAGGTACATTTAAAACAATCACAGGACCTCCTTTTGTTCTACCCTCTCTACCAAGAGGAGGAGGAAGCTGGCTCTGGAACACACTAAAGAACTCTAGTCCTCTCACAGGAAGTGACCTCAGGAACACCTCACTGGCATCTAATCTGCTGATGTTTTACCAGGGCAGGAGCTCCTACTCTTGCTGCAGCCATTGTGTCCCATCTAAAGAAAACCCTTGGGGGCACGGGTGAAGGTCACAGTTTATAACTCTATAAAACTGAGAACCCCAGTTGCTTATCACCATGTAACTGAAGGGCTGTTACCAGCAGTTCCTGTGGCCAAGTATATCATGCCTGCCTGTCGAGAAAATATGAGGAATACTAAAAAGCAAAAGTCAACCAGAAGAGACATCGGGAAAGGAATTTAATCCTGAGGCTCTAGGGGTGAAGTAGACGCCAGAGGAGAACAGGTGCTCATGTAAGCAGACGGACGGATGGAGTTCCTAAGAGCTAAAAGGAATGCTTGCATCAAATCCAGGCCAGCAGAAATAAAGAACGCTCAGGATGGGTTTATTGGTGCACTAGATAAAGAGTAAGTCTCTGAGGTTAAGGCTGAGAAACCTAGGAGAGAGGAGGGAAAAGAACGTGTGACAACTGCAGACGCCCGAGAATTACACTGTGCAATGTTAACACAGCAGAAGGCAGAGGTCAGCGGCGATGGAGCTTTGAAAGGAAACAAACAAACAAAAAACCATGACTCGGATGTCTCCAAGGTAATGTCAGGCATCGAACCAGAGATCCAAGGAGCTCATAGAACACTGAGAACAATAAAATAATGACCTACATACACACAGATATATTATTTCGAATTAAACAAAGAAAAAGAAAGAAAGAAAACCAACAGACTGAAAGCCAGATCAGCCAGCACCCAACTCCCTTGAGAATAACAAAGCCAGAGGGCAGAGGCAGAGGGCAGCTGGCTCTGCGTCAGGAACACCTGTCGAGCTAGTAGCCAGCAATGGTGGCGCACACCTTTAACCCCAGCACTCAGAAGGCAGAGGCAGGCAGATCTCTGAGGTCCTGGCCAGCCTGGTCTACAGAGTGAGTCCCAGGACAGCCAGGGCTACACAGAGAAACCCTGTGGGCGGAGGGGAGCACCTGTAGTGGCTCACAACTGTCTCTAACTCCAGTTTCAATTCCAGAGGATCTGATGCCTTCTATTGGGCACCTGCAAGTACTGGCATGCACACGGTACACAAAAACATAGAAATAAAAAATAAAATAAGTATATCTGACTTCACAGAGACCCAAGAAAGTGAAGTCAAAATAATAAATACACGAGAAAATAAAGCCACCAGCCTAGACTTCCTATCCTTGAAACTATTCCTCGAAGGTGAAGAATATAAGGACTTTTCACACAGACCAAGATGCTCATGTATTTGCCTCTGAAAAGAAGGAAGGAATGTGGGTCAGAATCTATGAACGAGGAAGAAGATCCGAGGAGAGGATGTAAAGAAAAACAAAAATGTATTTTCACATCATCAGCTGAGTAGCAGGATCGGCAGGTCTGCAATGCCACCAGCGGCATCTCTCACACAAATGAGTGAGCTAACGACAGAAGGGGTGTAAGGCTCAAGGGGAGCCTCGGGTCCTGTTATTATAGGCTGTTCACACATCAAGAGGTACGGGGTTGATTTGTATGCACTTGGATTTACGTGTATTTGCAACTCTAAAAATAAAACCAAGAAACATCACTGATGTGCTAAAGAGGAGAAAACAGGTACACACAAGATGCTGAATAAGAACCCCCAAAAGTCAGACAAAAATAGGAGAACAGACAGAAAAGAGTATAAATATGGGTGACATCAATCAAACTACATAATTTCTTTGAATATCAATGGCTTAAATGCACCAAGTAAAACAGAGATTTTTCAAAATGGATTAAAAAACCTAATAACATCATCTACTCCTGCCTTCCTAGAAGATGAAAACACAAAAGAGCCAAGTTCTAAAGCAGAAAAAAAACCACTAGCAGTCAATTTAAAGGATCAGCTCTCTGGAAATCCCAAGAAGAGCAAACCCCACTGTGGCTGAACACCATAGAGACCCCTAAGCTCTGGACTCTGGACTGTGGACTGAAGAGAAGGAGGCCGCTCTCTGCATCACTGGTGATGACTGGACAGTGCCCAGGTAACTAAGCTTTGTAAAAAGCTGTGGTGCTAGCCCACTGAAGACGAGCTCCAATGCCATTAAACCACATGGAGAAAACACAAACCCTCCGGGCAGCAGGTAAGAGGACCACAGGGCACAGAATTCACAGGATGACTAGCGTTCACTCTGGGTACCTACCACAGAGGCAAGGGAGCAGAAGCAACTCCCCGTGCCAAGCATCCTTTCCTCCATCCAAGTTTCCGCATAGACACACTAGAAGTATGTCAGCATAATCAACACACATGCACCCGCAGACACACTCGCACGCACACATGCGCATGCGTGTACACACACACACACACACACACACACACACTGTCCACATGAACCCTCCCCCAGGCTCACTGATTCTTAGTCAGGGAACAGCATCTTCAAGAGCTGCCAGGACACCAGGAAGGGGCACTGCCACACAAAGGATGACTGCAGAGCAGCCCAAGGATGGTCAGGACACTGCACAGTTACAGCTCAAATCAGCAGGAGGAAGGGAATAAGGAAAACCAAAACAGTAAATATAGTAAGAAAAACTGCAGATATAATTAGTCAAGCTAAGAAAATAAGCAGGGTTGATCATCCTTAGGTGGACTAAAAACAACAAACTACTCAAAACTTTAAAAAATGAAAATAAAATTACCCTACCACAAAATGCCAGAAAATATGAGAATCATTAAGGGATTCTTATAAACAAATCTACTCCAATGATATTGGCTAGGTGAGAGAGAGAGACAGACTCCTTCTAGAGGGAACAGAATGACTAAGACTGAGTCGGCGAGCCTGACACACAACAATGACAATGGAGAAATAATCAAGACCCGGCCAGCAAGGAGCAGCACAGGGCCAAGGGTTCCACACCTGAGTTCCACCAAGCACTGGAAAGTTAAAGCCATTTTTCCCGTGTTTCTTTTGTTTGAGACAATCTCTCTGTTTTTCCCAGGCAGCCTTAAACTCCCGACCCTTCTCTACCAGAGTGCGCCACTGAGCCCAGCGACTGTCAGTAGTTCTTGAATTTTTCCCAAAATTGAACTAAAGAGAATATTTGCATACACATTTTATTATGTTAATTAATTAATTTAACACCTAAGACACCTTAAAAAAAGAAAACAGGCTTGGTGGTCAGGAGCCAAGTCTTAGTTATCCTATTGCTGTGATAAAACACATGACAAAAGCACCTTGGGGAGGAAAGGGTTTACTCAACATATAGTTTGTAGTCCGTCATTCGGGAAGGCAGGGCAGGAGGCCAAGGCAGGAGCTGGTGCAGAGGACACAGAGGGCGCTGCTTACTGGCTTGCTCAGCCTGCTGTCTTAGACAGCCTAGGACCACCAGCCCAGGAATAGATGGCACCACCTACAATGGGCTAGGCCTTTCCACACCAATCGCCAAGCAAGAAAATGCTTTGGTGAAAGAACCCTAACTTGGTTCCCACCACATGCTGAGCATCTGACAACCACCTGACACACCAGCTCGAGGGGAACAGATACCCTCTTTTTTCTCTTCCAAAGGCACTGCACTCACAGGTAAACACATGCACACATACAACACACAACACACGTACCCAAAACATAACATATAACACACAACATACACTCACACAACACAACATACACACAGTACAACACATAACACACACAACACACAAAACACAAACAACATACAACATAAATGAAAAGATGTGCCATGGCACGGTTCATAATAATATTGCTGAAGTGTTCATCCTACCCAAAGCAGTATATAATCCAATGAAAGCCTATAGAATTCCATTGACACTCTTCACAGAGGTAGGGAAAAAATCCTAACCTTCAAATAGAACTATAAGACGCACCAATAGTCAATAAATTATGAAAAATCTGGCAGCATATTTCCTGTCTTGAAGTTAAATTACAAAGTTATAGACATCAAAATAGCATTGTTTGTCACACAAATGTACAAAGAGGACAGAAGAGGAGAAAGAACAAAAATAAATCTAGGTATGCATGGTCAGCTGGTGTGAGAGAGATGAGGGTGGAGACCAACCGATGCTGTGCACTTCTCTCTACATCTGGATCCTGCCGGTCAACCCCAAGCGAACAAGCAAGCACCCATGTACCGAGTCATTCCACCACCCTCAGTGGGTTTCCGGAAAGGCCACTGAAAGCAAGTGGGGAGAAGACAGCTTGTTCAACAAGTGGTTCTGGGGAAAGTGTTTCCACACAGAAAAGACTAAGCCACAAGCTATCTCACACCACATACAACAGCTTACATCAACTCAAGATGCACAAAGCATTCAGACATGAAGTCAGAAACCACAGAATTAGCAGAAAGCACAGGAGGAAGCTCCTGGACACTGGCCTTGGCAACTCCTGCTTCATACATCACAGCCAAAGCTCGGGCCAAAAAGGCAAAAGTAAATACATGGGTCTAAATCAAGTTAATAACAACCAAGATGGAGCGGCAGCTGCTGATAAGGGAAGGCACACCTGTATTATACTATGTGATAAGAAGTTAATAGCCAAATGTTGTAACTAGTAGGAAAACAAATAGCCTAGTTTAAAAGTAAGTAAAATACCTGAATAGGCATTTAACCAAAAAAGAAATAAAGTGATCACCAGGTATGTGAAAGATTTAACATCATTTGTTCTGCAGAGAAATGCAGATCAAAACCACAGGAAGACAGCCCTTTATAACTGGCAGGATAACTATTATCAAAACCTCGGCCAGACAGAAGGGGATCACCACAACTGTTGGTGTGGAGCAGTGACTGGAATGACTGGTACATCCATTATGGAAAGAAACACAGATGCTCCTGAGGGAACCCAACACAGAACTGGCAATGGCTGAGTTCATCTCTACACAAGGTCTGTGTAGATCAAAACATGACATTGTATCCAGTAGACATAAACAATACACCTTGAAAAGATACCAGAGCTACCTTATGAGTCGGCAATCCCTCTTCAAGTGTAACCAGCAGGAAATACAATCACTGCACAGTATCTGCACTCCATGCCCTGCATAACATTACCAATAACAGCAGGAATCTGGGGCAAGTGGAACTGTGTCACCAGACAAAAACTAGGAAGGTTGAATGGATTCAGAAACCAAGGTATTCTCATAACTATAACCAGTAAGTGTTTCATCCGCTTCCTCCCCATTCCTGTCCTAGAGCAAATGACCATGTCACCTCACATGAATTTTGTGACCACTAGTCATGTAGTACAGTGTTTTCCATACCAATGAGGGATCTAGAAGGGTTGGCCCCAAGGGTTTAGCCAATAAGCTTTCCTTCCCAGACATTCCTTTCGGCAAAAGGTTTCTAATCTTGGGTCCGCCCTGAGTGAGTGGTATGCACCCATATCCCACAATGAACAATGAACAAAGAGCGTGGACAAGCAAGGACTGTCTCTCACTGAGCACCGTGTGGCTCCTTCCCTGACTCCCCGAGCTTCCGGGCTTAGGGAACAGCAGCCTCAGCCTCAGCCTGCATCATTTCTCACCCTGGCTGGGGACTCCATCTTAGACTGAGTTCTCCCACGCCTGAGCGGTGCATCAGTGCTTCCCACAAGCCTGACACACAACAGCAATGGCGGTATAGGGTGAAATGCAGCCTAGCACCCCGTGTTTCCTCTGCCTGGGTGGAGCTCACACACCCCAGAGGCAAGAGGGACCACAGACACACACATGAATGGATAAAGAAGTGGCAGTTTGCAATTATTTGGCTCTCAAAAACAATGAGACCTTGCCATCTGCCATACTAATGAGCCCACCGGACATCTTGCTAACTGAAATACACCAGACACAGGAAGAAAACTATTGCATGATCTAGTTTGCATGTGACAGCTAAAAAGAAGGTTCACAGAGGGTACAAAACAATGATTACAGAAGATGAGGAGGAACTGGGGCAGGAAAGGGGCAAATGAAAGCCAGGGAATACAAATCTATAAGGCAAGCAGGTGTCCTGCTGTGACATGTGGCATAAAAGCCACCCACAGGTGAGTTACACTGCACAGGAAATGCATGCTTGGGCAGCTTGTAGCCACCACCAAACAACAGCAATGGTATGAACTGATGGTGAATTTACTTTCTTTCTATCTATCTATCTATCTATCTATCATTAAATCATTAAATCGTATTGTAATACTTACATATACACACTAAACAATTAAATTAAACATACCGTTACTGTGTGATCTAGCAATCACAACCCCTGGTATTTACTCAAATGAGCTGAAAACTTATGCTCACAGTAAAATCTACACAGATATTTTTAGCACCTTTATTCATCACACTAGGGCACTGGAAGTAAGCACACTTCCTTCAGTAGGTGAATGGATCCATAAACAGAGTAGACCCAAGGTAGAATATTATTCAGTGCTAAAAAGAAATGAACCATCAAGCTATGAAAAGACATAACGCACACACACCAGGTAAAGCAGCCAGTCTGACAGGGCTGCATCATGCACAGTGCAATTGTAAGATGGCCAGTGGGAAAGGTGAATCTACAGAAATGGAAACAAACAAAAGCAGAGAACCCAAACACCAGTGGCTGCTGCTGAGGCTATACCCGCAGGGCAAGGCTGGGGTCCCCTTACGCTGTCAATTACAGTGATGGGTCCAGGTCAGCCCACACTTGCTCAACCCACAGCAGGAACATACCCAGGCTTTACTGTGTGTCAGTATAGGCTCATTAACTGTGGCAAACTGTCAATCTAGAGGTAAAGTCAATCAGGAGACTGGGGGTGGGTGAGGGGCAGGAGCAAGCGGGACTCTGCACCTTCCTCTGGGAAGGGAACACTGCTCTGCAAAAATAAAACCTCTTAAAAAAAATAACGTAAAACAGGATTCAAGAGAAGTTCAGCAGTACAGAGAACAGTACAATGCTCACAGCTGCACAGACCTGGCCTCCATAGGCGCACAGACACACACACACACACACACACAGACACACACACACACACACACACACACACACACACACAAATAAAATCTTAAAAATATAAAGCTCGTGAGATACTGAAGTGATGAATTAACTCCTTTTTTTTCTTTTTCTTTCTTTCTTTCTTTTTTTTTTTTTTTTGAGACAGGGTTTCTCTGTGTAGCCCCTGGCTGTACTGAACTTGATATGTAGACCAGGCTGGCCTCGAACTCAGAGATTCACCTGCCTCTGCCTCTGCTCGGATTAAAGGCGTGCGCCACCACCTACTCAGTCAACTCCTTTTTCTTAAGAGTCGAAAACAGACTAAAAAGCAACAAAGGGGACGGACAGTAAGCTGAGGGTTCTATTAGAGTAGCGGAATGGGGACAGTGTCTAATTGCTGCCAAGAACGTGGCCTCGAGACAATCCAGAATTTAATGAGAGGAGAGAACATGAAGGGAAGGAAACCAGGGAGCTACAGTAGGACTGACACACTGGAGGTCCTAGATGCCTTGGAAGATGTGCCAACAAGAGAGTGACTGAAAGACACAAGGCAGTAGTCACGGACACACAGACTTCAACCGCAGAGGAAGAAATCCTAAGGCGAAGGGAGCAGTGGGTAAAACTTATATCCTACAGATGAGTCCACAGCCCTGCTCCAGGGCTGCCTGTTCTGTATCAATACACTGTTGTAAGGAGCTATCCTCCCAGTGACACTGCCTCTAGCTGCACAGGAGTCCATCACGACAGTCCTGTGGATTACCAACATTCCCTCATGGAAGCGGGTGGGAGCGGACATTAGGTCCTGTCTGATATTCCAGCCCCTCAGCTGTCTGTATACAGTTTTACTCTGGCTGCATGTGGCAGAGGAGCCTTGGGGAGGTGGGGAGACTAGAGCAGGAGGTTTGTCAGTGGCTTTGGTTTGTCAGAAGGACCTGAGGAGGGGGTAAAGGTTCACTCTCCCCCCCCAGGGAAGGAACATTAGTAACAGCTAGTCTATAACTTTCTCAGGTCTATGACTGTAAAAGTGCACGTAACCTCCTGCATATATAACATGTCATTTGGGGTAATTTAAATTCATGTTTCTAGGCCATAGTTACTTATTATTTGGCTTAAAATAACCGCTTTTATTTGCCTTTAAAATAATCCTATTATGAGAGGCATATACATTTAATCCTAGCACTCAGAAGGCAGAGGCAGGCAAGATCTCTGAGTTCAAGGCCAGGCTGGTCTCCATAGTGAGTTCCAGGACAGCCAGGGCTACATGGTGAGACCCTGTCTTGGGGAGTGGAGAGGGACATGACTTTACGGTGCTGGATACAGCTAACCTGTCCAAGCCCTACATTCAGTTCCTCATACAAAATAAATGGACACACAAACTTTAAAACTGTGTAATTATGAAACAGATGGTGACTATAATAAAGAAGTCTGGGATAGAACAACGGAAAGAGCTGAGGAAGTCAATGGAAAGGGTCAAGGAAGGAGACAGGAGAGCCTGGAAAAGTGCTCAGTAACAGCAAACTAGGAATGGGTTAGAAACACTCAGAGTTCTGGTAAGTCAAGATACAAAACCATTAAAAATAAGTTGTGGAGGTCGTTAGATGTCGGTGACAGTGGCTACTGGCTCCTAATTAAAATCAAATGAGATACAAAGGTGAGGAATTTTCAGAATCGTAGGAAACACAAATGACATCCATTTCTTCTTCATGCCTGGTTTACAACTGTGAGAGGAGAGTCAACTACCGTGTTGAAAAGGCTGCAGAAGCGGAATTCTATGATCTGAATGTCACAAAAGTCCTATATTGAAACCCAATCCTCAATTGATAGTTTTAGCAGATGAGATATTTAGATGGTGGTGTGGTGGTTAGGGAGAGACATCTATAAACCCCATCAGTGACCCTTAAACAGAAGGCGGTGGCAGTGAGGGTGGGGCTGGTCTCTTCTACCACATGAGAAATGGCACACAGGCCCCAGGAAAGAGACCCTCGTCAGCTACTGAATCTGCCCCCATGTGCACCTTCAAATCTCTAGCTCCCAGAACTGTGAGCCATCAATAAATTACCCAGCATAAGGCATTTGCCAAACCTGCACAGAGTCTAACACATTATCTTCACAGTATGGTGTTTCCACAGCACAAGGAAGAGGAGGCACTCAAAAGAGAATAAAGGCTTGAAGACGGACTGACTCCTGCAGGACTAGACAGAGTTTTTAAAGAGCTACACACACAAGGAAGGCGGGCTGAAGACTACACAGACACTGTGAAGAGTAAACAGCAGCAGAGAAGAACCAGCCCTGGAGTCCTGTTTCCTGGACACTGACACGAGGACAAGGTCTTGACAGACTCAGGCAGGTGGTGGTAAAGGCAGGCGGGGGAGGGGGGGTCTCCTAGAGGCTCCTCCACTTTGACCCTTTTCAAAACTGAGGTCAACAGACAGGAGGAACACAGCCATAGTCCTGACATACTATCTAATTCCCAGTGTGGCACCTCGGCTCTAAAGTGAACCCTCCTGTCCTCCCCCATGGTGTTCACATCTTTGAAATAGAATCCTTTTCATGAAAGCATTTCAGGGCTTTTAACAAGCTTCTAACCAACAAAATACTGAAGTACAGTAATGGTGACAGACTGCCACCCTCTTGATTCTACTACACTCCTTAAGAATTACCTTAGCAGACTAGACTAAGAGGCTCTATAGGAGAGACAGAGTGGTCATGTTGGGAGACCCATGTATCCCCTGGGAACTGCAGGGGAGATCTGTCTCCAGTAGAAGGCAGTAACTAACTGCCTGAAAATAGCTAAGACTCTGTCATATACAGAGTGTGGTCTTGGCCAGGAACCTCAAGGAGCCTGTCAGACATTCTTCCCTAGTCAAAGCCCAGATAAGAACAGAGCACAGGAGGCTGCGGAGATGGCTAAGCAGTTAAGAATACTGCTCTTCAAGAGGCTCCAAAGTTGGTTCCCAGCACCCACATGGTAGTTCACAATGGCCTATAACTCCAGCTTAGAAGGACCCGATACCCTCCTCTGGCATCTGTGGGTACCTGCACTCATATGCACATACCCACACACAGACATATAATGAAAAATAAATCTTTAAAAAAATACAACATGGACAATACCTTCAACACAGCCTTAGACTGACTGAAAGAGTCAGCTCTATTGAGCCTAGACTTCTGACCCACAGAAACTGTGGAGTAAGCTTACTATTGCTTCATGCCACTGAGTCTGTGACAGTTCATCAAAGAATAGAAAACCTGTGTAAATGGCTGCCTTGACTCCACTGAAGGTAAGGATAACCTAGGAAACCCAGGCATTATGATCACACAATCTCTTGACTCCTTCACAACAGAAGGCCAAGTCAGGGGGTCTCAGTGAGGTTTGGTGTGTAGGGAGACAGACGGTTTTGGCTAAAGCAAACAGCACACTAGACTAGGCCCGAGGCAAGCCTAGATGGGTAACCTGGAACACACTAGGCTTCCTCCTCAGTTTTTCTATAAGTGAAAAAATGAGACACGCTAAGTTCAAGTCAGCTGGCCCCACATGCTGAACTGCTACGTGAAGAACGTATAATCACTTCTAAGGAAAGTAGATACATTCTTCTATCTTTAAGAAAATAATTCCCTAACAGTATAAAAAGTAGTCTGCAGGCAGACTGGAGGCCTTGCATCTCTGGAAGGCCACCACTGTGCCATTCTGCAGATTTCTAAACTAGGACAGCTTGGTTTCAGCTGAAAGGACAGACAGGTAAAGAAAGCTCTTCAGGGAGTGAGGACATGACCACTGATTAGATACAGGGAAGGAAGCCATCCGAGCCCAGAACCATTTGTACTTCTAGCCACTAGGACTCTAGGAGAACAGAGGCACAGTGTCATTGAATGAGATGGAAACAGAGACTGCTCTAGAGGAGAAAGGGAATGAGCTCCCAGAATACCAGGCCAGGGAGCTGCAGAGAGAAAAGAACATGCCCAGCAAGAGGCAAACCGGTGTTAAATGGAGAGAGGGCACTAGCACTATTAGAAACAAGTCAGTCCTGCAGCTAAAGCTTCAGTCTGCAACTATGTAACTCAATGCTTTCCTCCCTGCCTCCCTCCGTGTGAGATGAATAAAACCCAAAGACATTCAGATGCATGCCTGAAGTTACCCACGGATCAGCAGTCAGCTGGGCTAAAATGCAGGTCTCCCGGCCCTCCATCTACTGCATGGCCTGTGTGGTGACTGTCAGAAACAGCTCTTTCCTAGACAAGCCACTAATTTATGTCCCTTACGGTTAGGGATGACCACCTGGCAATCACCCTCTCATGGTTCTTTCTGCTGGAAGGTACAGATCTGAGAGAGAAACTGCACATGGCACAAGGAACAAAGCAGAAAAGAAGGCAGACCAACCCTCTGCAAAGAACGGAAACATGGCAGCAAGTGTGGCCCCAAGTATCTCCCAGGACTTCTATCCGGAGCACTGCATTCCAGCCTATGTGTCCCCTGTCTTTACATTTTAATACTATCAGAAGAAACCCTGTCAGAGGCCATGAGCATCTAAGGTAATGTAAACCATTACCTGGTTACAGGGAAGTGTTCCTGATCAATTCCTAAGGATCAATCATTGCCCCAGCAACTCAGAAGACAGACCAGGGGGCCTACGTAGCATATGCTGTATATGTACATAATCTTCGTAACAAAATGCACCTTACACTCAAGCAACATAGATGGCTTCATAACCCCAGACGGCTGTATTTAGAGCACATCGTAAGTCAGACCAGGCCCACTCCAAGTGCCCAGAGCTCCCATACCAGCAGATGCTTGTCTACATCATATGGCATCTTGGAAAAACTCTTGAATTTTTAACTGTGTAAATCAAAAACTGTAAAAGTATTCAATTTTTCATTCTATACTCTTTAACTACCTGAAGTTTTCTTTCAAGAAAAAAAATTTCACATCGTAAGTCTTCTTTTGAGATCATAATTCCATCATTTCCCCTTCCATTTCCTCCTCCAAATCCTCCCGTGTACTCGTCCTTGATCTCCCTCAAAAGTCAGGGCCAAAGTGCTAGCTTATGACACCTTTACTGAAACTAAAGTCACCAGAGAAGGGGAAGTCTCAATTAAGAAAACTGCTTCAGCCTGGAAGGTAGTGGCACACACCTTTAATCCCAGAACTCAGAAGGCAGGCAGATCTCTGTGAGTTCAAGACCAGCCAGGTCTACAGAATGAGTACCAGGACTATACAGAGAAGCCCTGTCTCAAAAATCCAAAAAGATAGATAGATAGATAGATAGATAGATAGATAGATAGATAGATAGATAGACAGACAGACAGACAGACAGACAGACAGAAACACACACACACACACACACACACACACACAGAGACAGAGAGAGAAAGAGAGAACTCTACAAGATGAGGTCCTAGGCAAATCTATAGGTAATTTTCTTAATAACTGATGTTCGAGGGCCCAAGCCCATTGGGGGTTGGTACCATCCTTGGGTGGTAGTCCTGGGTTCTATAAACAGACTGAGCAAGCCATGGGGAATGTGGTGGTTTAAATAGGTATAATCCCATAAATTCATGTGTTTGCTGTGTACAAAGGGAGTGGTATATTAGAAGTTGTGGCCATATTGGAGGAAGTGTGCCCCTGTGGTGGCAAGCTCTAAGGTCTCCTGTGCTTGCGCTTTGTTCAATATGGCACACAGGCCCCTTCTGATGCCTGGGGATCAAGATGTCAAACTCTCATCTCCATCTCCAGTATCATGTCTGCCTGCAGGAGGCCATGCTTCCCACCATGGTGATAATGGACTGAACCTCTGAACCTATAATATAAGCCAGTATCAACTAAATGTTTCCCTTTATAAAAGTTGCCTTGGTCATGGTGTCTTTTCACGGCAATAAAACCCTAACTACAACAGGAAGTCAGTAAGCACGTTCTTCCACAGCCTCTGTATAGATCCTGCCTTGTTTGAGTTCCTATCTCAACTTTCTTCAGTGATGAACAGTAATGAGGACATGTAAGCCAAATAAATCCTTTCTTCCCCAAGTTGCTTCAATCATGACGTTTCATCTCAGTAACAATAACTCTAAGGCAGCCTCTTTTTTCATCACTTGCTGTTACATGCATATATGTATACACATATATATTCCTAAATACAACCTCCTTAGTCTGTATAATGTTACACTTATGTGTGTGTTCAGGGTTGACCGTCTGGTGTTGGGTAACCAGCTGGAACGCTCTTCTGTGTGGAAGACTACTTCTCCCACTCTGAGCATTCCCCAGCTGCCTGTAGTTCTTTATATAATATAGGGTTGGCCTCCTGGCTTTCTACTATCCATTTGGCACGTCTACTGTTGCTGTCCTAGTTTAAGCAGTCATGTTGGTAACACTATTTGGGTGTAGCCTCTCGCATTACTAAGAGACACAATTTCACAGCAAACTCCCCTATCTTAAAGTCTTTCTAGTCCCTCTTCTGAAATGTTCCCTCAGCTTTAGGTGTGGGAATTGTTTTGTAGATGTATCCATTGGAATTGGATTTCACAGAACAGGGTCTCATGTATATCTCTAGCTGGTCTGCACTCCCTACATGGACAGGCTGGCCTTGAACTCACAAAGATCCACTAGCCTCTGCCTTCTGAGTGCTGGTATTAAAGGCACATACCACCAACACCTTGATTGAAATCTTTAAGATTTATTTTTCATGTGTATGAGTATTTTGAGAGAGAGAGAGAGAGAGAGAGAGAGAGAGAGAGAGAGAGAGAGAGAGAGAGAGAGAATGTGTGTATGTGTGTATACCAAGGGCCTGGTGCCCATGGAAGCTGGAAGGAGGCATCAGATTCCTGGGAACTAGAGTTACCGATGGTTGTTCACTACCAAGCAGGCGTTGGGAACTGAGTCCAAGTCTTCTGTAAAGACAGCCAGTGTTCCTAAAGGCTGAGCCAGCTTCCTAGCCCTGAGAAACCTACTTTTAATAAAATAATGTGAACTTCTAAAATCTCAGCAAGGTTATACACTCAGCCATCCTGCTGTAGAATCTGCCTGCTTGACCTAAAGTAACTCATCACATCCTTATGCAACAATCTAGAAGCTTCCATGTCACACATACCTTCTAAAACAAATATGAATACACCAATCAACTAAAAGAGTGTTTGAACCAAAGTCAAACACACCATTTAATTCAATTAGTCAGGGAATTGTAGGGGCTGGAGAAAGCTTAGTAAGGGCACTTGCTGCTCTTGCAAAGGACCTAGGTTTGGTTTCCAGCACCCATTGGACAGCTCACACCCATCAATGAACTCCCAGGGATCCAAGGCCCTCTTCTGACTTCCACCAGCACTACAGGCACATGGTACACATGCAGACAAAACACCTACACACATGAAATAAAACATATAAAAATGCAGCACAGGCCTCACTGGGTTCTTTGACAACAATCATGTTCCTGGTACTGATGTGCCTGCTCAGAAAACTTGCAGCGGTGGTTTAGCTTTAGCTACTCTCACTACAGCCTGACGAGACGCTCTTCCAAAAAGCCTTTCTGGGACTGCAGAGACTCAATATCCAGGACTGTACTTTACCATTTTATGTTTCATTTGTCCTATGTGTATCCTGTCTGTATGGACCTGGAGGGTTTTGAATCCCATTCAGGTGACACACTTTCCAAAGGCAGGACTTCTATTCCTCAGTCACCCATCTCTAAAGAGAACACGGTCTGTGCTGGCTAGGTCTATGTCAACTGCACACACGCTGAAGTCTTCTGAGAAGGAGCCTCAAGAAAATGACTCAGTAAGATGAGGCTGTAGACAAGCCTGTAGGGCATTTTTCAAGTTAGTGATTGATGGGGGAGGGTCTCTCCCATTGTTGGTAGGGCCATGCCTTTGCTGATGGTCCTGGGTTCTATAAGAAAGCAGGCTGAGCAAAACATGAGCAGCAAGCCAGGAAGCTGGCTCAGCCTTTAGGAACACTGGCTGCCCTTACAGAAGACTTGGACTCAGTTCCCAACACCTGCTTGGTATCGAACCAACCATCCAGAATTCCAGTTCCCAGGAATCTGATGCCTCCTTCCGGCTTCCATGGGTACCAGGCTCTTGGTACACACACACACACACACACACACACACACACATCCTGAAGCACCTAGGGACACAAAGTCACCAGTCACCTCATTAACATCCATCAAATTACAAAAGTTTTAAAATCTATATACTCAGAACTGAGGACAAAGATCAAATACATTTTTGTTTTTAATTACAACTTTGTATAAAGCTCCTATAAAACTAAGGAGTCAGTAAAATACACATTGAAGAAACCCCCAAGGAAATTCTACATTATCTTTCAGAATAATCTTCTACACTGTGAAAAATACTCACCAGAAGAGGTGATCGCCAGTTAAGGATCATTACAGGGTGATAAAAATCCATACACACAACTCAAGTGTCCATGTGTGACTAACAGTTTCTAGTCACAAATGTTTACAACTAGGGACTGCTGTGTACAATTATATAAGATATCAACAAGACTTTAGAAGACAACATTATTTGAGGAGAAAGCTACTTCAAAAGTTCTAAAATCTTGTCAAATAAAATTATCAGAAAGGCTTTAACAAACGCCCTAACTGTAACTGGTTGTGACCTTATTGCATGGCAGAGCATGGTCCTTTATCCCCTAATGAGCACAGAGTAGCAGAGCACCCATCAGGGGAGCTCTTCTCATACCTGAAGCAACACTGAATTTTGAGAGGAAGAAAGTTTTTTCCCAGAGCAAGTAGATTTCCAGAAGGAAACTGCTACAGCAACAGGGGACACAATGACAAGCACACAAATGCCACAGGCTGTCCCCACTGTAGGAGAGCATCATCCACATTCCCACAAAGGCAGCACGCCATCGAGAGGCACACTCCTACTTCTCAATGCTTCAGGTACTACGAAGAGGTCTATACAACACAGGGCTAGCACTTTAGTTTACAGAATAGAAGAGGAAATCTCAGGAACTTCCCTAGAGCCATCATGATAATTTCCAGGTTACCACCAATGTCCTTACCATAAAGAAAAACAATCTTAACTTGCTGAATTCTAAATAACACATTCACATAGCTTGTTTTACATTCACTTAATCCATCGGCTGAAAAAAAAATAATTAAAATATCTCCTATTTAACTTCCATTTAAACATTTAAAAGAAGTGCAAAAAATAATGTTACCGTTCTAGAGTCGGAGAAAGGATTATATTCATCAAGTCCTGGTGGTACATTTCTTGTCACCTGTGTGACAGATGGGTCCTGAAAAAAAATTGAAAGAGAAAAAAAAATATGAGTTAATAATTAAGACACAATTTTGATATTTATATACTATTTGCTTTATCTGAACCTTTGGTCACTCAGCAAAACAAAGCAAACTGAAAATACTGGCAGACGTATTCAACAATTCAACAAAGGTAATATTTAAACACATAGCTCTCACACCCTCAAAGAAAAACAAATAAAACGTGTTAGACTCGAGTTATCTGCTATAAAGGTTGAAGCAGGCCCACTTACTCGCTGTGTGTTGCTGACTGCCTAGGGCCCTTCGGTTAAAAGCACCGTTTGTAAGAGCAACAACGTAAAGTTCATACTCTCACCCCATTATGCCACAGGGTCTCACTCTATAGCCCAGGCTGGCTTTGAACCCTTAGCGGTCATAATGCCTCAGCCTCCTGAATGCTGGCTTCATAGTCTCCTTTTTATTTTTGTGATGTTTTATTATTTTGAGAATTTCACACGAGTAACTATGTACATCACTCCCACCCCCTTCTTCTAAATCCTCCTATGTTCTACCTCCCAAATCATGATCTCTCCTTTAATTACTATTGTTACGTGCGTGCGTGCGTGCGTGCGTGTGTGCGTGCGTGTGTGTGTGTGTGTGTGTGTGTGGCAAACACACATATGTATGCACTCGTGTATGTATAAGTATATGGAGTTTATGACTCCATGATAATCAGAGACAGCATGAGGCCGGGAAGCAAAGGTGCGGTTAATGTCTCAGCAAAATAGTAAATGCTGGGATCTTTAGGACAACCTTTAAGGGTGTGGAAAAAACTCTAAAAACATGAGTCTGAAATTACATAAATTCTCAACTATGCAAAAATATAAGGATGCAATATGAGTTGTATATGGGTCTTCACAGATCTAGAGGAATCTAGAGGAATAGAAGCAGCTGCACTGAGCCAGCTTGTCAGAAAATAAAGGAAGAAGATAAGAGATTGACGGAGTGGTGACTTCGTGGAAGACCCCACCCAGCTGAGATTTTTTGTTTGTGTTCACAAAGGTGGGTAGATTCCTGAATCTAATTTAGGTCCAGGTGTGGTCAGAATGCTAATCTCAGGACAAGGGGAACTACCCAGCTAAATTTACAAAGAAGGCAGATCTCGAATTTTGTTCTTCCCAATGTTAAAAAATAAAATAAAATAAAGTAAAAATAAAAATAAAGTGCTACTTGTCTTTTTTTTTTTTTTTTTTTTTTTTTGTAAGTCAAGGAGCTAAGGTCTGGAATGCAATTTGTGGGATGGTCAAGAGGGAACCTGGGATAAATGAGCTGATAATGTTTGGTCTGTGTGAGCTGAGTCAGCAGAAAGTGACAGCAGCTCTTTTTGTACAATTTTTCTAGTGAAAACTGAACAGTCTAGAGATCTCTTTACGATTTTTTTTAACAGGATTTTTCATTTTAGTTAAAAGTCCATGGAAAGGGAATGCAGCTCTTTTAGAATTTTTTAAAAGCTCTTTTAAAATTGTTTTTAAATAGGATTTCTGACCTGGGTTGGCAATTCCAGGACAGCGCTGCCACCTTTCAGAGTGCTTTCCAGCAGCTGTGCAGGGAAGGTGGCTCAAGAGCAAACAGCTTTTTAGAGGTTTTTTCTGGCTTTCTGATTTCGATTGGAAAATCCAAGAATTACTTTAAAATTTTTTTCTAACAGGATTTCTGACTTGAATTTTTTATAGCACCACCTTTTCTGACTTTGGTCAGAAAAGCCATGAGCTATGGAGAGGACTTTTAGAATTTTACTAGCAGAGAGAGCTGTCTCCAACAGAAAGTTAGCTGTCCTCAGGTTTTCTTAGAATAGCAAAAGAATAAAATTTTTTTAAAAGACACACACACACACACACACACACACACGAGAGAGAGAGAGAGAGAGAGAGAGAGAGAGAGAGAGAGAGAGAGAGAACAATCGAAAGAGCTATCTATCTACAGAGAGCAACCTAGGGCACCACAGGACAGAACACAGGACCCACGATTTGTCTTGGAGTTCTTTTCGCTGCTCTCAGACTCCCCTTCTCTCAGAACCCTCTCCAAGCCGAGGCCGGTCCTTGGTGATACATAACCCACTGAATCCATGTGCTCCTGCCTCCTGTGTTTGGGTATCCAAGGCTAACCACCTTGATCAGATAACCTCTTGGGAGCTCATCCCTGAAGGAAGGAGATCCGCCCTCTCTCAGCAGCCACTGACCCGCTGACCCCTGTAACACTTTCTCTAAGAGTGGGAGGGTCCTCTTTTTAAAATGGCACCTCTAGCACTTTTCCCAATTTCAGATTAAATACCTTAGAAATCAATGTCATATTGAGCCAACACCTAGAACATTCAAGATTCCATTCCCCTGACTTTTTTCTCGCCAGTATCACTACTCGGCTGTAGTTTATGTCTCTACTTGGCCTAGGCTCCCTCCCCCTTTCCAAATACATCAGCACACTTTCCTAGTGTGCTAGGAAATCTTTGAATATTAAGCTTTCCTATAAAAATTACTAAATCACAAAATTCTATTTTATTTCCTTCAATTTTAAGTGTCAAACGCAAATATAATGAACATGCCAACTAATGTCAACTACAGACTACGTGAGATGCAGTTCACAAGCTGAAGGGTGTTCCCACTTTCAACCGCTGGTACACCGATTAAATGAGACAGGCGACTCCACCCCAACCTGGACTGATTCAGCAGTTCTAGAGTGGGGCTGGAAAATCTGTTTATTTGCTTTAGTTTCATTTAGTTTTATTTGTTTGTTTGTTTGTTTCTGAGACAGGGTTTCTCAGTGTAGCCCTAGCTGTCCTGAACTCACTTTCTAGACTCAAGCTCAGAGATCCCCCTGCCTCAGCTTCCAGAGTGCTGGGATTAAAGGTGTGCACTCAGAGGTTAGGAACACTGGCTGCTCTTCCAGAGGATTCAGGTTCAATTTCCAGCACCCACATGGCAGCTTGAAACTTCCTGTAACTTCAGTCCCAGGAGTCTGATACCCTCACACAGATATACATACAGGCAAAATCACCAACGCACCCACACACCCACAAAAAAAAAATATTAAAAAGAAAAATTAAATCTGTGTTTTCTAACAGGTTCTCATGCAGTACAGCTCCTATCAGGATCTACTGCCCTGTCAATTACAACTCTAGTTCCTCACAGTCGGCTTCTGACAAGGCAAAGATGATTTTGTGGTTTCCTTTTTCCACCCCTCACACATTACAGATTTTTAAAAAGTCTTCCTAGCATCTTTAAGACTAAACTCAAATTCCTCAGATAACTATATAAGGCTTCTGACAGTTAGCCAGCCCCAGCCTAGTTCTCCAGGCTTGCCAACTCTCACAGTCACCTCACCTTGGCATAGCCTCTCCCTCAGAAAAGGACCTGCTACTGCAGGCGCAGGCGCTATACTGCTGAAGGCAAGGCCCACAAGCGCCTGCTCATCCCAGCACTAATCGGGAAATCGGGCAGCCAGTAGCACGGATAAAGGCAAGCCTGGTGCTCCCTAACTCTCAGTATTCTTCATTATCAGCACGTGTATATATATATTTGCATACAGGTTCCTCCCTACTCCAATTACTTTCAAGGAGCCTATTTTAATTAAAAACAGGATGGACATTTAATTAAGAACAATGTGGACCTGCCTTTGATCCCAGCACTGAGGAGACAGAGGCAGGCAGATCTCTGAGTTCAAGACCAGTCTGGTCTACATAGTGAGTTCCAGGCCTGTGGGGGCTACATAGTAAGATTCTGTCCTAAACAACAACTATATCAAAAAAGAACTAGGTCTTTTGGCTGGCCAGGTATGGTAGAACTTGCCTATAATTCAGAATTCAGGAAGCTGAGACAGGAAAATCCAGAGTTCAGGGCTAACCTGGGCTACACAAGGGTAGACTCTGTAAGGTAAAGAAGGGGAAGCAAAGCAGAAGTGAAGAGGAAGGAAGGGAGACGAAGAGGGAAAGATGGGGGAGGAAGGGGAGAAAAGGAGGGGCTAAGAAAGGAAGACTAGGGGAGGGGAAGTGAAGCAAAGGGAAAAGAGGAGAGAGAAAGGGAAAGAGAAGGAAGGGAAGGGGAAGAAGAGAAAGGGAAGGAGACAAGAAGGGAATGAGACCAGGAAAGGGGAAGGAGGAAGGAAGGACCAAGAGGAAAGAAGAGAAGGAAGCTGGAGGGACAGGTTGAACAGAGGCAAGTGTAGCACAGGAGTCTCAACAGACTCGAGGAGCACCTGCCATGACACCTGCCATGACTAACCTCAGGACACCAGCTGTCCTGTAGGAGAGGAAAGAGACAAATAGAGCTTGGCTTCAGGAGTGTCTGTGAGGTCCTGCATCTCGACACCAGAGCTGCTGTCCACCCATCACTGTCACTGCAAGAGGTCTCACTCCAGACAGTAGCCGGGAATATACCCAAGCAAGGACAGCTCTCATCAGGGAAGACTCCCATAAAACAAAATGGGAACACAGCCCACTCTCCAAAATACACAAACCCAACAAGTATACATCAAATAATAATAATAAAAATAATAAATAAGCCAATATAACACCTTCACAAGTTCATAACTCAATACTAAAACCAAAGATACTGAGACAGATAAAATGGCAGAAAAGAAGAGTTCAGGCTGTGGCTGAAGAGAGATCCTTCCAAAGGGTCTGAACTCTGTTCCCAGTGTAGACTTCATGTGGCTCAGAGCTGCCTATACTCCAGCACCAGGAGAAACTGATGCCTCTGACCTCTGTGGGCACACACCTACACACGTGCGCACACACAAATCACCTCACAGACACATGTATGTATGTATGTGTAACAGGGTTTTTTTTTTTTTTTTTAAGAGCTCAGGGTCTTATTTTTAAAGTATCAATGACTCAAAGTCTGAGTATGAAAGTAACATAATAAAAAGAGCCATCGCCGGGCGGTGGTGGTGCACGCCTTTAATCATAGCACTAGGGAGGCAGAGGCAGGCGGATTTCTGAGTTCGAGGCCAGCCTGGTCTACAGAGTCAGTTCCAGGACAGCCAGGGCTACACAGAGAAACCCTGTCTCGAAAAAAAAAAAAAAAAAAAAAAAAAGCCATTAATTTCAAAAACAGGGAGGAAATTTTCAGCAAGGAAACAAATTCTGAAAAAGAACCAAGTTAGAAATGCTGGAAATAAGAGTCCATCAGACAAATAAGAAACATCATAGAAGCATCACCAACAAACAAACATACAAGAATAAATATTTCTGGCACAGGGGACAAGCTTAAGGCAATGATACATACAGACACACAGAAATAAAGACATATGTGACATGGACAAAACCTCCAGAACTCTGGGAACCCTCATGAACCCACACCCAAGAACCAAGGAGATGAGCTAAGGTAACGTCTAAAGGCATAAGTGATCTATCCCAAGAAATCGTTCCAACAACTTTACCATATTTAGAGGAGGAAATGGGTCCCCAAGCACCAGGAAGAAGGCCTACAGTACACCTCACAGTCAGGAAGTTAAAACTACAAAGCAAAGAAGCAATAGTGAGGAGGAAAGAGGGTAGGGTAGCTCAGTGGGCGAGCACCTGCCTACTATGTACAACACTGGTTCAGTCCCCAGCATCTGAAAATAAACAAAACAAAACAAACAAAATAAGCTTTAAGGGAACTCATCAACAGAGTGGCAAAGGCAAACACATCAGCTCTTGATCAGCAACCCAAATAACCACAGAAGTCTGGGACATGTACTTCACTCCAAAAGTAAACAAATACCAATCAAGACAGTTTAACGGATGGAGACACAAGAACAAACTAGACAGTACAAACTAAAAGCAGTTTGTGATAACCAAGCTACTACTGTGTACAGAAAATGCTATGCCCAGAAGGCAAAGGCAGTCTTCATAAGAGGACAGGGAAGTACCAGTCTCTTGAGAGGAATGGATGAACGAAGGGACACAAGAATGAGTCAGTCAAGTACGCCAGCAACCCTGTGACTGAAACCCTCCCAATGATAACTTCACTTAGAAACCGTAACTAAGCAGAGGAGGCCTGATTCCTTAAAAACAGATCCGGGTGGATGAGATGGCTCAGTGGATAAAGGTGCTCGGCAGCCAGTGTTTGACTGATCCCTGGAAATCACACAAAGGTAGAAGGGGAAACCTGAAATTACCCTTTGACCTTCACATGCATATCACGGTCCAGGCACGAGCACATGCACACACCCATAAATAATAAAACTTATAAAACAAGGTTCAATTATCTTGTCTTAGCTAGAAGAATAAGGCAGGATGAATGTAAGAACTCAGACCATAGCCATAGATGACACAACTCTCTACTTAAAAGGGCCTCAGGGCTGCACTAGAGTCTTAAATCTGACAAACATTCTAGCAATGCAACAAGATACAAGAATCATAGCTGTTCTATCACCAGTTTCTGGTGTGAAAACTAAGCAAATAATCCTAATAAAAATCTCATTAGCAATGGCGTCATTAAACATAAAACACCTAGGACTAACCGTCAGCAGGGAGGTGAAAGGTCTCCGAGATGCAGATGAGAGTGAGCAGGAGCCCTCCATGGTGTGGATCAGCAGAACAAACAGTGTAAACGTGCACCATCAAAAATGACACCTACAGTCAGTGCAGTCTCCATTCAAATTCCAGTGACATTCACAGAACTAAAAGACAATCTTTAAATTCATAAGGACGCACAGAAAGCCCCAACAAGCATAGGAATCCTGAGCACGAGAAGCAATGATGGAGCTATCACAGTTCCAATTCTCAAACTATACCACAGTAACACAACTATGGAAGGTCACAAGAGACACATCCATCAGCAGGTGCAGTGGAGGTCCCAGAAAGAGGCCCACCCAGCGGTGGCCACCCGACTGTTGACAACAGTGCCTTTCAGAAGCATTCACTGGAAAAGATAGGTGCTTCAACAAAGGCTGCTGCTCTGAGAAACTGAGCGGCCCCTGAACCTTACCCTCTAATCTAGAGGGCAATTCAGTTCAAGATGGATTAAAGAAATTACCATGAAACCTGAAACTTTGAAACTGGAGGGAAACACATGTAAAACACTTCAAGATACAGTCACAGGCAAGGCATCTCTGAAAAAGATATTAGCAGAGTTGACAAGGGATTGTATAAGATAAAAGGAAACCTCTACCAGAATGAAGGGATAGTTTTACCCCATAGGAAACCTTTGCTACCTACATCAGACAGGATTAAAATAAAAATTAAATAACCCCCCATCACCCAATCATTTAGGAACCTCAATGAACTGAATACAGTTCTTTAAAGAACTACAAATGGCCAGGAGGGATCTTAGCAAGTCTTCAGCATCCTTCACCACCAGGAAAATGCAAATTGAAACTGCTGGAGAATCCATTGTTACCCAGTCACCAGGGCCACCATTAGGAAAACCAAATGACAATAAATGCTGACAAGGATGACAAGAAAGAGGAACCCTCATTTGCTGCTAGTAAGAATGCAAACTGGCACAGATCCTACAGAAATCCATGTGCAGGGCCCTCAAAAGAACGGCAAACAGAACTACCAGCCAGCCAGCCAGCCCCACAACAAGCAGACAGATACAAGGATTCTGAGTTAACATGCCACAGATGTATCCACAGGTTCTCTTTTATTGCTGTACTATTCACAAGGACAAGCTATATTCACAAGGACAACATACATACCAATCAACAGATAGACGGATAGAGAAAGAGTGATAGTATATTCAGCCATAAAGAAAAATGAAATCACATTTACAAGAAAATGGACCAGACATTACCATGTTAAGCAAAATAAGCAAGACACAGAGACGCCGGGCAGTGGTGGCGCACGCCTTTAATCCCAGCACTTGGGAGGCAGAGGCAGGCAGATTTCTGAGTTCGAGGCCAGCCTGGTCTACCGAGTGAGTTCCAGGACAGCCAAGGCTATACAGAGAAACCCGCTATACAGAGAAACCCTGTCTCGGAAAAAAAAGAAAGAAAAAAGAAAAAGACACAGAGAAATGCCTGTGTTTCTCTCATATACAAAAATCTAGATTTAAATTTACACACACATATATGTATATTCCCATGCACAGCTCATGAAACTAGAAAGGGCTCCAGGAGATGGGAAAGAGATCACAGAATAGGCAACAGAATAGGCAGGAAACAGAGAGCACAGCAAACTGGGGTGAACTTTAAAAAAAGCCGGAACAGCTCATTGTTTTGTATCTCCTGAGTGTTAAGAAACACTTCTCAAAGGTAAAGGGAAAACACAGCAGGTCTTCTGGGTTTGCTGCTTAACCAGACATGCCTGGTGATACTTTCTTAAGTATTGTAACTCCTAAACAGAAACACTAAAAGAAATTATTCAACAGTAATAACCAAAAACATTTCCTTACAAGAGTAAAACTATGAAGATCATTCAAAATGAAGATGAAAGAATATTAATCCCATCCACAAGAGAAGACTAATTAAAAGTATACTGATATAACAACCATTTCAGATCTCTCAGCTAGAAACACTCCCTAAGTCTGAGGCTCGCAGCAAGCTACAAAGGAATCAGGAGTTCTCAGGCCTGGTTAATAGGAATAGAAGCTGTACCCACTGAAGTACAAACAACACCAAATTACATCTACATTTATTCTCTGAGCCACAGTTTTACTTCTAGGAACCCAGCCCAAGGATACACTAGCTAAACATTAGTCATTATAGCAAAAGACTACATGGAGACTCAGGTCCCTCAATCGCTAATGGCAAGGGTGAATGTGGCCAGCTGAGTCACACGCAGCTTTGAAGTTGTATAAAGGGCTATGCAGACTGCGACATGGGTGAAAAAAGGGGAGTCTAAGGAAAATGTTGACTCTGAGAAAGAAGAGGAAATGACTATGTATATTTTTAAAGAAAAAATAATCCCAAAATTAGTATCACTGATGTCCTATAGGAAGAGGAGGAGGCCCTGAGAGTCCTAGGCTCGGAATTGAGACCTCACTGCACAGACCTTCAGAGCTTTGATTTTTGGAGGCATGAAATACTCATCATTGTCAAATAACAAAAGCAGCTGAAAAACAAAAGGACAAAGGCAACATGTGCCTCAGAAAGATGAGCATCCAGTTTGGAGCCACGCTCTCATGAGTAGCCTTAGCTAGCCTGCAACTCACTAAACAGGTTAGCCTGGCTCCCCCTCCCAAGGGCTGGGATACAGGCGTGGACCAGCAGCTGTGCCTGGGTGTTCTTACCCAGCATTTCTGCCATCAGTGTTTCTCTGATGCCACAGGAGCACAATGGCGTCCAACTCTGATCTGTCAAACGTACACACTCAGTGTTTTCAACTACTCCAAAATTCACCTTACAGTCCTAAAAAGAAAAATCAAGCATATAAATAAACGCATAACTTCTACCAAAGAGACTCGGGGAAAAGCATCCTTCTAGTTGTCCACCTTCAGTTACTGAAACCAAACTGTACACCTTCCTTCTACAACAATCCAGGTCAAAACGAACTGTCCCATGCACACTCACCCCAGTCTCTTTGGAACCTTCACTACTGTAGTATCACTGACAGAGCAGCCTGTGAGAGGAGACTCAAATTTAAGAGACAAAGAACTCACAGATCTGAATTACCACACAACTTGTTTGGTTACTTTTATACTTGTTCCAGAATTTTGTTCATTTGTTTCCTCAGACAAGTACTAAGTGTTAGATGTCCAGGAGTTTAGACAGAATACTAGCACGAAGCACCCAACCTAAGCTGCCTTTCACCTTAGGTTTGAGGCCTCTTGCCCTCAGGTGCCTGAGTTCTGGGATTGATTACGGGTACATACTACCATGCTGTCTAACTTTACATTTAACCACTGTAAGCAGTGTGGAAATACTGCTAAATCTGAAGCTTTACATAACAATCTTTTACTGCCTGCTGTGTAGCCAGCACCTGCCTCTCTGACTCCCGATGCCCATACAGCCTTCTCAGAAACTGGATCAAGAACAGATGGTGGACATAGTAGAGCATGCCTTTAATCCCAGCACTCCCAGAGCAGTCAGCCTCTGAGTTCAGGGCCCAGCTGGTTAACACAGCCATGTTCACACAGTGAACAGGTTCAGGTCAGCCCTGGCCACACAGTGAGACCCTGTATTTAAAAACAACGTAGAGTACAGACTTCAGCGCTGCCGATTAGGAACCCCAATACGTAAGGGGAAGGAAATGGTTTCCCTATAACATAATGAGATTAAAACTGTTTCTCTGACAACACAGTTCGTCTGTGTCACTGGATCTTAAGGTCAGCACACTCAGGAACAAACCATCTAGAAAAGTTGTTATCCATAAAGTCCGAACTAGTGAACCACACTCTCCATCAGCCCCGGGTGGAGACTGGGAAGCTGATTCCTAAAAGGACCTCTAGGACAGTACTATCTCACCAACTTCCGATACCCACTGACCTCCAAATAACGCCCTCAGAGTCGGACAAGCACACTCACGACCCAAAGCCATTCCCTAACCACTGCAGTGCAGCCAAGACTATTCAGCCAAACCTTTGCTGTACTATGTTGGTTAGTTTTTATTTCATTTAAAAACCAAGATGCAATATGAAAACAAGAGTTTCTGCCAATGAATTTTACATCTAATATAATTAGCGTTTTGCTGTTTTTAATCTCAGAGTCTTTACTTTCAGGCCAGTGTATTTTCACTGTATTGTCAATGCTCGCCTAGGGTACTTATTCCTCCATTAGAACCCCTCCCACTCTCCAAAGCTCTCACTTTTCCTGAACCAGGCACTGGTTTGGGCATTTCTCAGTGTCCTGTAGCACTAGTCTGGAGGCTGACTCAGCAGACAATGCACTTGCTGACAGAGCCATCCACTGCTTCTTGTCTCTGTAGGTCAGTACTGCTGAGTCGCACCACACAGCCAGGAATTGCATGTCTCTAACACGACACACCGATTCTTATCTCTGTAGGTCAGTACGGCTAAGCCACACCACACAGCCATGATTGCATGTCTCTAACACGACACCTGTCACCACTTCAAAACCTGGGCACTGCTCCCCAGCGGGCAAGAGCACGACTGAAGGACTCCAGACCTGTTCAAGACACTGACTCGCTCTGAGCCCTTACGTCACTTAAGGAGATCAGATCATTACTCTGCCCCACTATAGACCTGCCGTGCCGTGCTATGGACTATGTCTCGGTTGTTTGGAATGCTCACTGACCATTCCGATTCCACTTAGAAGGTAGGAACGTGGAGCCCAACACTTCAACTGTCTCTTGGGTTGTCATCAGTAAAAGGAATCATATTGTTCACATGTTGTTGCATGCTAATACAATGCCTGCAACGTAAAGTATTCAGTGACAACCGTGGCTATTATTATCACCAACAAGGATAACAAAAAGAAAAGCTCTCCCTTATTTACTGACAATTGAATAAAATACAGCATGTCCTAGGTGAATTGGCCAAATCCCCCACAACCACCTCTGAGGTCAACTACCAGTAGTAATTCTCTGACAACCTGGGTGTGTGATCCTACTGTCTTAGGACATGAGGAAAGATGAGGCCGTGTCCCCTCTGTCAAATGAAACAATCTTTAGAACTAGAAGTGAGGGCGCTTGGAAGGCCCAACAGAAGAGAGTCTAGATTGGATAACTGCCCACCAATCCAACTAGATCCTGTTTCTTAGGGAGACCAAATAGGAACCATTGTCAATAAATAAGGAAGAGCAAAAGCTGACGCCACTCAGAGATGCTCCATGAGGAAGTCACCACAGGGACACAGGGATGGACAGCCCATGGTGACAACACTCAGAGATGCTCCATGACGAAGTCACCACAGGGACACAGGGATGGACAGCCCATGGCCCAGAAAGCCGGCTGCTCCGGCGGAGACGGCTCACAACCACATCTATCTTCATTCCATCCAGTTCCAGAGGACCCAGTGCCCTCTCCCGGCCTCCCTGGGCACCAGGTGTGCACAGGGGCACATGCAGACATGCAAACATTCATATACATACATACAAACAAATCTTCTATACAAGCAAACACAACAATCTTTACAACTGGATGTGAAGGGAACTTTTTGTTCTTAATATCTGTATAGGCTAGAGAAACAGTTCCATGGTTAGGAGCACACTGCTTTTCCAGAGAACTGGGGTTCAGTTCCCAGCACCCACATTAAGCAGCTCATAACCACTTGCAACTCCAGCTGCAGGGGATTCAAACCCTAAGCCTCCAGAGGTACCTGCCCACACCCAGGCACACACATATACATATAATTCAAAATTAATAAAAATTGATCTTAACGTGACCAGAAAGGGAGCAGAGGGCAGCATACAGGACCTGTGGGGAATAACAGTCAGATAAAGCTGCCAATGCCTCATCAGAGAAGAGGAAGGAAGATGCGCGTCTCCCGCCGTTCTAACCAGCGAGCAGTGACTACTCTCACACAGTCCTGTAGTTAGTTCTCAGAACTAACTCAGCCTCAGAGTGGGAGGCAGTGGGAGGCAGCGGAGGGAAGGAAAGGAACAGCAGCCACTGGTCTTCGTTTGAATTAAGGCAGCTCTACCTTTAGGCTTTATAAAAACAGAGTTCACTGAACGTGGCTTACACAGCTTCAAGGAAGGCATGGAGTACAAAGAGGGAGGGGTTGGGTAGCATCTTAGCCCCTCCCCATTTTATTATTGTTATTCTTGTTGTGGATATTATTATTATATGGTGTGTTGGCCTGTTTGTATGTGCACCGCCTGTGGCCTGGTGCCTGTGGAGGCCTGAAGAGGGGGCATCAGATCCCCTGGAACTGGAGTTACAGACTGCTGGGTGCCACCCTATGTGCTGGGAACCAAACCCAAGTCCTCTGAAAGAGCGGTGAGTGTCTCCCCAGTGGCCACGGTCTTTACAACTACAGAGGACGCTGTTGAACGCCCTTCCCTCTCATCACCTGAGGGAGTGTCTCTCTTCCAGAACAGTCAAAACAAAGTTTCTGCCATTTTACATCTCATTAAAACTTTATGCAAAAAGTTAACTTCCATGAGTGTATTTGTATAAAATCCGCTGTAAAAGACTTAACTAAGTATTGGCCACGTGCGTGTGCGCGTGCTTGCATGTGCGTGCACTGATCCCAACATATTACTGATCTACAATTGCTGTGAATCACTGCTAATTTCACATCGCTGCTCCCGTCACTGCCCCTCCCCTTCCCCCACCCTCCACACCCCCGTAAGTTAAAAACTAAAAGAGGAAGAGAAAACAAAGACAACTCTAGTCTTTTGTATTCTCCCATATTGATATCCCCTGAAATTCAAATTTTTGTAAGAATCTGACAAACAGACAGAAGCTAACAAACACAAACACTGCTTCTACCACGCTGGCCCTGAAACTACACCGAGCTCCCATCTTTCCGACTATACCTCGTGCTATCCCCACAACCCCAAATCAGGCTACAGTGTGTCTCACTGTTAACAAGAAGAACTCCTCACTCTTCGCTCTCCCACCCTCAGGTCTCGTCTTCGGGAGCTGACGTGAGCTTCCTGACATACAAGCCTGTTCACACCATGCCTACGGATTTGATTGATATGAACTGGAAAAACTTTAGGCATCTGAACGTTTTTAAATAATTGGAACTGAAAACTCACTTAAGGAACAGAAGTGACGAAGATGAGCAAAGCCTCACCATTTACCTAAATGACATAAGTGACTGCTAAGGGACAGAGACTTTATACACTGCCATCACTACCATGCTACCCTTCTTTGATCACATATCCCATACCTGACAGTGAGCAAAAGCCAAGATATCTCAAATTCAGTTAATAACAATGTAGCCCAAATTAACAAACAACTGTTCCACGTTCCTACTGGAAACTGAAAGTTTGGCTAAAATCCCAGACCACCGTGAAGCACTCAGCACTCACTGCTTCTGACGGACTGTCACCTAGCTCCAAAGCTGCCCGTTCTTTGTGACCCTGCGCCTGTTCTCCAATGCAGACTCAGCGTAAACAAGCCTGTTACAATGGCTCCCTGACACGGATCTACTCCAATTCTGTCATTCCTGAGTTAACTTACAAAACTGTCTGGATATGAAGAGGGGAAGTATGAGACCTCGAAGCCCATGGACCCGACTGTGCATTTAGTGGCAGCTACAGAGTAATCAACTCCTCAATTCCTCATTGTCTAGAAACACCACAAGACACTGCTCCTGAAAAACGTGTTGTTTCTCTTTCCTGACCATTATATTCCCAGATGAAGCACCCAGATGTGAATGTGTTGATATGGTGGTCTCACTGATCTTTATTTCTAGTGTCTATCAAGGTGTCTCGCCAGCCTTAGGCGCTCTGTACATGCTTGCCCAGGCCCATCCTCTTGTCCCACCTGAGCAGCATCCTTGAGGACACAAGCCAGTGTGGTGGCTTTGAACTCTGATGCACTGGTCACAATGTGCACCCACAGCTCTGCAAGCTACAAAGACTAAGCAGAAGCTCTCGTTTCAGATGGCTGAAATATGAGCATATATTTTACTTACAACTGCCAGAATCTGCCAGAGTCCACACAAGTCACGTTAACTATGTGACCAAAACAACAAAGTCTGGCACAGGGACTGAATGGTACACTCACTGGGCACAGGGACTGAATATACACTCACTGGGCACAGGGACTGAATATACACTCACTGGGCACAGGGACTGAATATACACTCACTGGGCACAGGGACTGAATGGTACACTCACTGGTCAATGATAGCAGATGCCACTGAGGCAAAGGAATTATGTCATTCCAAAATTTGTTTTTGCTTTTCTGTTTAGTTTTGTTTTTGACACAGAAGTTTCTTCATATATCTCTGGCTGTCCTGGAACTCACTATGTAGACCAGGCTGGGCTTGGAACTTAGAGATCCACCTGCCTTTGCTTCCTGGGTGCTGGGATTAAAGACCTGTGCCACCACACCCAGCAGCTGCCATTCCAAATTCTACATTTTCGTTTGCAGCACTGTATGTAAGCTACATGAACTTCCACCAAACAGATGGCAATCTAGAGCCAGGTCAGACAGGCACTTAGAGTCTCAGCCACTCAGCACAGTACAACCCATCGGAGAAAGAAAAAGGGGGGAAAGGCAGGGGAGTAGAAAAGATGGCTAGAAATAAAGCAAAGCCCAAACCAATTGCTTCTTAGGGAAATACGTAGGCCAGGGAACTGTTTAGACGGTACCCACGTGTCTGGCAGCTGCAGTAAAGCCCTCTAAAGAATTTTAGAGGTATTTATTTATTTAGATTTATCCTATCTTTTATGTACGAGTTTTTACCTGCCATATGTGTACGTGCCCCATGTGTCAGAAGAGGCTGCCAGACCCTGAGAACTGAGTTACTGATAGTTGTGAATGAGCCACCATGTGGGTGCTGGGAATCCAACCCAGGTCCAGGGCAAGATCCAGCAAGTGTTTTCTAAAGTACCGATTGGTTGAAGCAGATACTTATCCCTGTAGCTCAAGCTAGCTACCCTGAAACTCACAATGGAGCTCAGGCTGACCTAAAACACTCCGTGATACTCTGCCACAGCCTCCCAAGCCTGGGATCACAGGCTTGATCCACCACAGGCGGCTCTTAAACACTTTTTTAATGATTTCTGTGTTTATTTTATGTCTATGAGTACACTGTAGCTGTCTTTAGGCACACCAGAAGAGGGCATCAGATCCCATTACAGATGGTTGTGAGCCACCATGTGGTTGCTGGGAGTTGAACTCAGGACCTCTGAAAGAGCAGTCAGTACTCTTAACAGCTGAGCGAGCCATCTCTCCAGCCCCTCTTAAATACTTTTAAAACAAAGTAATTTTAAATAGGAAATGAGGGCCGGGCGGTGGTGGCGCACGCCTTTAATCCCAGCACTTGGGAGGCAGAGGCAGGCGGATCTCTGAGTTCGAGGCCAGCCTGGTCTACAGAGTGAGTTCCAGGACAGCCAGGACTACACAGAGAAAACCTGTCTCGAAAAACCAAAATAAATAAATAAATAAATAAATAAGAAATGAGTACCTCTATAGTATACAACAGTTAATTCAAAATGAATCAAAGCCCCAATGTACACATCAAAACTATAAGAAAAGAATGCAGACATCATCCTGAGTTAAGCAAGTTTCTTATCTATACACCAAAGTACAAACAAAGGAAAAAAATTGAAAGCTAATTGGACTTGACCAAAATTTTAAAAATGCATGTTGGAAATGGCATCAAGACAAAAAAAAAAAAAAAAAAAAAAAAAAAAAAAAGCACAGGAATGGGGCAAATGTTGCAAACCAGTGTCTAGAATGTATAAACCACTGCTCTTCTAGACGGAAGAAGACAAGCATTGCCAAGGATATGAAAAAAATAGACTCCCCTTCTCTACTATGGATAATATAGTGCAACCATTTCAAAAATAGTTTGGCTGTTTCTCTGTGACGTGCAGCACTTACTCCTGGACACGTATAACACACCGTGAAGGCACAGATGCAGTTTTGGACAAAGCATTCCCAGTCCACAGCAGCATTAGTCATAAAATAATATTGTATCTGAGAATGGACAGTCAACAAAGCCACACAACCCAACGTTGTTTGGCAGTGACGCTGGCAGGGGAGATAACCCTAACAGGAAGTCTGTGCCGCACATGTGCCGCACATGCGCCAGGACCCATGTTTGACCCTTTGAACCCAAATTAAAAGGCTAGCATAGTGAGCGCCCTGAAATCCCCATGCTGTGCACACCGACACAGGCCCCCTGCAATCCCCGTGCTATGCATACTGACACAGCACCTGTGCACACTGACAAAGAAGGTCTCTACAGCTTGCGGGCCAGCCAGCCTGGGAAAATCCGTGAGTTCTAGACTATTGAGACTCAGTCTCAAAAAACAATGTGAATGGTGGTTCCCAAGGTAAAATATCTAATGTTGTTCTTTGGCTTCCACAAACACAAGCACACACATGCACGCATACCTACACACATGGGCACTTGTACATATTACATACATACCACACACACATACACTAAAGAAAAGGAAAAAAGTTTTGATCCATACCACAACATGTATGAACCTTCAATACATTATGTTAAAGAAAAGAAGCTGTCACAAAAGACTACATATTTCACGATCCCATTCCTATGAACACCCAGACCTGGTAGGCTTGGGAGAAATACAAAGTGACTATTAGAGAACACAGGCTTCCTTTTGGAGTGACGGAAATGTTTCTAAATGTACATAAGTTGCCCCCAAGACAACCTCAAGTATGTTAAAACAGCCAAGAGTGCCTTTTCGATGTCTTAGAAACTGCATTTCAAGGTTTGATGGATTTTTCTTTTTTGGGGTACAGAGACAGAAAGAGAAGACAGACAGAATAGGAATAAATATTAGAGATGATATTTCTTGAAGAAAATAGCTACCCAGCTAGCTACAGATCTTCACAATGTAACCACGCAGTGCCCTGTTAAATAACTGAATGTGCTCATTAGAAAACTACAGAAGAAAAATGAGGCTGGGAGATTAGCAACAAGGAACTACATCAAAACCCGGCCGTGAACACTTAATTATTATGGGCTTCAGCACTGTTACATAAAGTCACCAGAGTTTCTTCTAAATTTTGAGAAATCGGATAGTGAATAGTTAGGTGCCCATAGATTAATGTGCTGAAGCCCATGGATGATAAAAAGGATGCTTACAGAACAGGAAAATACTGGGTCACATATTTGTTCAAGTGACACTTTCACTACTGGAGAGTCACTGAATTGATATGTAGTGTTGGGAGAACAGCAGAGCCTTCCCACATAAATACCCCTTGTGGTGCTCAACTGTTAGAGAAATTCATTTTTTCATGCAGAATGGTTCCACGTCATGACTAATGGTGTTACTGTCACTGTCTGATCATCTATTGAATAGTAAAATACTATGCATACTTCCTCCCTCTCATAACTAGGGAACCACTGGAATGCCTTCTGGACTTTCTACGTCAATAGGACCACGGAACATGCATTCACCTGGCATACTGGGACAAGGTTTTACAAGTTTAATAGCTTCCTATATTCTAGCCAGTCAACTTTTAAGTGTAAGTTTTCCTCCTGGGTGTAAGTGTATCATTCATGTAATATTTTGATATAAGTTAACTGATGGTTAAGTTCCAAGTCCAGTTCTGGGACCCCTAGCACCAACTACCTTGACCACAATGTATCCACGGGGGTAGGGGGCAGTGATCATTGAAAAGCCAGAGATTTATCTCCTGCTGGCCTTCCATGACTTCAAACGTAATCCTAACTTTAAAAATCTATTCATGCAAATGCAATGAAAAGAGCACAAGATGTTCTTTTCAAAAACCTGTAACATTAAACAGCCAAGACCATGACTCCTGCCCATGGACACTGTATCACAAAGGTAAAATGAGCTTTCCTTACTTCTCAGTTCACGCTGTAACACATAATAGCTTCTAAAATCCCTAAAGCTTTGGAAGGCAACCAATAATTTACGTTTTCTTTTCATCACTATTTCTTTCTATATTTTTTAAAGATTTTATTTACTTTATGTATATGATGAGTACACGGCAGCTGTCTTCAGACACACCAGAAGAGGGCATCGGATCCCATGACAGATGGTTGGGAGCCACCACGTGTTGCTGGGAATTGAACTCAGGACTTCTGCAAGAGCAGTCAGTGCTCTTAACTGCTGAGCCATCTCTCCAGCCCCTTATTACTATTTCTGTTACTACCAAAAAGTTTAAAGTTAATAAAAATTAGAGAGTGCCTTAGAAAACAGACACTTTGAAGATGAAGGAAGAAAGGATCTCATGTTGCAGCCAGAAGTGAGACTGCAGTCTTACTTTCATCTACCTCCTGGCACTCCCGCTGTAACAAGCCTACGAAGATGAACAGCACACATATTCTGAAGGTAGAAATCAAGTAATTTGTCTAAGGCACCTAAGCAACTTGGTTCTTTCTGACTCTCTTCATCCAGAAGACAAATGTCTTCAAAGTCTCATCTATTTCTTCCCTCAAATTCCCCTAATATCAGGACAAAAGCCCAAATGTTTGCTTATGATGTACATAGTTCAAAGAACATTCTCTTATAAAATCAGTTCTAAATGTTAAACTCCCCTGAGACACAAATCTAAACATTTCCATTAAAAAAATGTTTAATAGAGAAAAGTCATCCATTATACTAATATTAAGCTTAGGGTGTTAATTTGCATTTTATAATTGCTACTTACCTGTAAGTAATTCACTAAAATTCATGGTTATTGAAGACATCAAAGTTAGGATTATATTAAACCACAGGGTTAAATCAACTTAAAATAAGCAAGAAAAAACACTGCCAGACAATGCCACAACTGTACCTGGAATACTGTCCCCTCACCACCCACTGGCGCTGTCCCATGTCACCTAGCACTTATTTGTCACCACTTTGCATTTGTTCCAACTCTCCTCGAGGATTCTCACTGCCCTTAGAGGATTCCTACAGGTAAAATGCTGCTCCCTTCTCTGGGGACAAACAGGAACTTCCAGTGTTTACCAACAGACAGTGTTTCCACGCTGTGTGTTATTCTCACTGTGTTTGACATGCACATGTCTTTAATAACCATATAGCTGGAAATGTCGCACAGTAGCAGAGTGCTGGCCTGGCCTGCATACAGTCCTGCTTGTGACTCCCAGCAGCTCACACAAGAAGCAAATCTTGTACATAAAATCACTCACATTCAAATATCTGCCTAGAAGGGGTGAGCCACCTCCCTACCGGTTGGGTTGGGGAGGTCGCTGAGGCCCCTAAAAGCAATGCAGGCTATTACCACTGTTGTTAGTTACTCACTAGACAGTAAAACCCTAGTGCTGAAGAGACCACAGCTGAGTCAGAGGACACACAGAAACTGGAACTGAGCCAGAACCTGTGCCAAGATGCTACGAAGCCTGCTGGAGTACAACCGTCTTAAGCAGCTCTGGACCCTGGGCGCTACACTATTGACTAGCTAGACTCTAGTGGAAAGTCTGTGGCAACCAATCACTTTTTGATTGGATCTGAGGCCAGCCAGCTCCTCAGGAGGGAGACCATACCTGGCATTGTGAATACAGTCAACCCCATGGTTAGAGGATGTCATAGACCCTAATGGAAAATCTGCTGCTGTTCGCTAACTGAACACTCATGCGTCTATCAAACTGCCTTCTAAATAATTCTGTTTAAACCCATAGATCTGTGCTGATTTCAGTTTTCACCAGAGAGGCTTATCTTTGCAATGGCTACTACAGAGACTTATAACTCAAGTACTGACAGTAACTGTTGAAAACTAAGCCCTAAATGGGACACCTAAAACTCCCTCCCTCCAGGGCTTGAGAACATCAGAAATAGAAGATGGAAAGCCCATAAGGGCCAGAAGGAGTGCAGTGTGGAGAAGGCTTTCTTCCCAGAATGGCACGGCCACCATAGTACTCAACTCTCAAAGCCTGAGCACCTGGGGGCACTCAGCATTCTGTGGCAGAGAGGGAGAGGATCCTGACCACACCGCTCTGAGGATATAAATGCAATTAGTGGTTTCTGAGGGTGGAGGGAGACATTTTCTTTAGTGGTTTAGCCACTGGTAAGACACCCATGTTCCTGTAAATAACTCCTCACTCATACTCTTACAAGCCATACTTGTTTAACTCTGTAGGTCACAAGAGAGAGAGGAGAGGGGAGAGGAAAGGAAGGAGAGGACAGATAGACAGACATGACCATGGAAGAGGAACTCCTTGGCAAAAGAAAGGGAGCAGCAGGAGTTGGGGGAGAGAATGAAGAAGGGTTATTGGGATATATCAAGATAATCAAAATATTAAATATTAAAATGTATGAAAATGTCCTAATAAAATCCATTACTAGGTATAATTAATATATGCTAACTTTAAAACAAAGTATTTTATTTTGCCTCCTATTACTAAAGTTAAAATTATTAGTTCATAAGGATCACCCACATTTCTCCTTTGCAGCACAAGGACTAGCACGCAATGCTGGACCTGACTGAAGCTCAAAATGCTAACGCTTCACACACTATGCTTCTTTCTCTGTGAGTTCGAGCAGTTCCAGTGTTTTAGCCTCCAAGTAAAAACGTATTCCTTAATTCTCCTATATTCTGCAGAACAAATGCAAGATTTCCTTTTAAGGGAACCTTTAAGGAAAAGGTTATCAAGTTGGTAACATAGATATTGATAACCACAATGGAACCAGGTAAAATCCACTGTGTTGGGTTTAAGTGTTCACATGCTCATCACGTTAGAGGACTAGCACCGTCAAGGTGACAAGCGGGGCAGGCTATCCAACACTCTGGAGATCCCAGTCACTCAGCCATCTTTGCATGAAACATGAGGAGCTTTAAAGATAAAATATTGCATTCTCCTTTGTAAGAACTAGCATTGTAAAAGGACTCTGTGGTGTTCAGCCAGGTGCCAAAAATCCTGGAGAAAGAACACTGTTCTCAACGAATGGTATAGAACAACTGATGTCCATACGCCAAAGAATGAGTTTGGTCCTTAACTCACACTGCACATAAAAATTAACTAAAAGTCAACCATGAAACTAATGCAAGAGCTAGATAAAACTGTAAAATTCTTAAAGGAAACACAAGAATAAAGCCTCCTCATCTCAGACTCGGCAAAGAATGTTTAGATACAACACAAAATACAAACAACTAAGGAGGCTCTGTCCTATGTGGTGGCAGACCTGTAATCACAGCACCCGGGAGGAGGCAAGAAGACCATGAGGTCCAAGCTACGTGGTAAGATCAAAGTTAAAGGCTGCTGTGCACACGCACGTGTCCATGTGCTTGTGTAACTGTATTACTGGGGACCAAACCCAAGCAAGTGATCCAACAGATACAGCCCCACTGCAACTTGTATAATCAAAATTCAAGAAAATAAAAATGGGAGAAATGTTTCCAAGACAAATAACTGATAAAGAACTCTCTTAGAGCTAGCAGATACTTCTCCCAAGATACACAATACTAATACGTAAGCAGGACCATCCTCAACACAGGGAATCCGACTCAGCAGCACAAGACCAGCTGACTACAGTGCTGCACACCTGGAATGCCCAGCACCCAGAGGCTGAAGCAGAGGGATTAATAGCTAAGACATCTAGAATCAAAAGCAGGCAGTAAGAAGCACTGCCAAGACAGAGAAGTCTGCATCATCCACAGCCATGGAGGAAAAACGGTTCCTAGGATGAGAGCGGCCATATGACTGGGGTACTACCCAGGTGACTTAAAAACAAGCACTCAAATGCGAATCTGTACAAGTACAGCAGCATCATTCAAAACGGTCAGCACAGGAGAGAAAACGGTCCACGTGTCCAGCAGCTGATGAACTGACATTATAGGGGAGCAGGCCAAGGGCCAGCTCCAGAGTGAACCCAGACCTTGGGCCTGCTAAGCAGAAACTCTTCTACTGAGCTCCACTGGCTCAAAAACGTCTTCATTCTAAAGCTAAAGGCCAGAAGGTGGTTACTGGCTTGTTCCCTGGGTAGAGTCTACAGGGGATTCTCATGGTAGCCCTTACACAGGAAAGGGGAATGGGCTTTGGCCCCAGGACAGATGTGAAGTCAGAAGAACAGTAGAGAGAGCCTAGTTCCACAGGGACAAATGGCAATAAACAAATAGCAAGTGCCCTTGTTACAGGGTCAAGCACAACCCTTCATGCTTTATGTCCCGTACCTGTTGCTAGAGCTCTCCTGGTCATTTAAAAACACAAACTGGATCTGCACTATTCCTGCATAATATCAAAAATTACAGGCTGGAGAGATGGCTCAGTGGTTGAGACTGCTCTTCAAGAGGTCCTGAGTTCAATTCCCATCAACCACATGGTGGCTCACAACCATCTGTAATGGGATCTGATGCCCTTTTCTGGTGTGTCTGAACATAACTATAGTGTACTCATAGACATAAATAAATAGTTCCTTTAAAAATTACATATAAATACAAGTTTTATTCATTATAGCTTTGAAAAAAGTCACATTGCATTTACTGTTTATCAATGTTCACTGAAAACAAATGGATGCTGAGGGGCGGTGGGTGTGCTGTTTAAAATGCATATGGAAAGTACATCAGCCTCCACAGACGCTGGCTCCTTCATTGTCCCTATAGCTCAGAAGCAGCTAGACTGCACAACAGAAAGCCTAAAAAATACCCCTCAGAAGTCCCAGGGAGAGCAGACAGCTCCTATTCCAGTGCTCCCCTTAACCAAATACCCTGATAAACTCAGTCATGTGAGGCCAACACCACTCAGCAGAGGACATGATTAAACCGTTGTATTATGAACAACCACTGAAAGCGGCTCCTTGAGGAGCTGCCCTCAGAGCATAGCAGTCCCCAAGAACATGAGGCCTCCTCTGCTGCTGACATGATCAGAGTCAACTCCAGTATCAACTAGGTAGAGTAGAACACGGAAGGTGTGCATTCACAAAACACTGTGGTGATGCAAGTGGAGCAAAGTCTCAAAACAGAGACCTCACACAAACATTCCCACTGTGACATCGCCACAGAGTATTCAGCTTCTGCTTGAAGAACTCCATCAAGTGCTGGAGGAATTACATTTATGAAAACATTGCCGGGCTATTCAGGTTGATGAAACAGTCTCTATGTTGGGGCAAAGTCCACCTTTATGCAGAAAGCCAGTAAGCGTTGGATACTTTATCTAAAGCCATAAGTAATCGGTTTGTTCACTTAACCAAGCAAGGAGACGTCAAGTACCTGATGGCGGCTCTACTTCCTGCTAGCCTTCTATCCACTAACTGTTCAGTGACTGCTTAGAAGGCTGCCTGCGACTTACTTCGCAACCTTTCTGGACGCTCTCATTGGACACGCTTTACTATGTGCAAACCACCCGTACAATGTACTTAGCCAATGAGGGCATTAGCTAAATGATTACACTAGAGCAAAAGATTGTAGAATTACTCTTTTTTTTTTTTTTTGGAACCTGTCACTCATCATTAATCCAATACACATATCTTTAGAAACTGTATCAAAGTGGTGGTTCATCATAATAAAAAATAGTAAGAGACTAGGACACTGTCTCAGTGGTACAGCACCTGCCACACAGAGGGAGGACTTGACTTCAAATGCCCAGAAGCCATGTAAAGCCAGGTGCAGTGCCCGTATCTGAATCCCAGTGCTTCTACTGCAGAGGGGAGGAGAGCACAGGAGAAGCCCCGACACTGATGTCCACAGCAGCGAACAACAAGCACCTCTATCTCCAACTAGGTAGAAGGCAAGGACTCACACCAAGGGCTGTCTCTGAACTCCACAACAACGTCCATCACACAGCCTGTCCACCCATATTCCCGCAAACACAACATCTTCTGCACACACCTACAAACATACAAAGGAAAGAACCACTAAGCTTATCAGGTATACATTCAGTACTACAAAATATTAAGCACACTTAAACATTTTTAATAATGTAAGCTGAAGAACAAGTTAGTGTCCACGATCATTCCCACAGGCATGACTGCTGTTAAAGCTACGAGGAGCCTGTTCTAGCTTGCTTTCCTGTGGCTGTGATGGAGCATCCTGGGCAAACGCACTTGGAGAGGAAAGCACGTATGGGCTTACAGGTTACAACCCAGCATCAAGGGAAACCAAGCAGGAACCTGAAGGCAGGAACTCAAGCAGAGAACACAGGAAAATGCTGCTCACTGACTTGCTTCCTCTGGACTCCTCACCTATCTTCCTTACACAACCCATGAGCACCTGCTTAAGATGGGGGTGGGAGGAGAATGCCAACAGGGGCTGGACCCTCCTGCATCCATTAGAGGAGAATGCCAACAGGGGCTGGACCCTCCTGCATCCATTGGCAATTAGGAAGTACCTCAAAGACAGGCCTCAAAGATAGAGGCAATTCCTCAACAGAGTTCTCTCTGAAGGCATGTCAGCTGACAACTGGAGCTAACTATGACGATCCCTAAATAAAACTGTGCCTGAATGCTGGCTTTAAAAGGTACAGCAGCTTCTCACTGTACCATACTGAGAGTGTCCATGGGACCCAGGAAACACCCAACAGGACTGAAGCATTTCTAAACAGAGCCGATCCTGAGCACCTGAGACTATTGAGCACCCAAGTACAGAAGGCTTGCCTCAGAAGCCAACTGTAGATACGGTTTTGAAACATGGTTTGAACTTGCATAACATTAATGACAACTGTTAAGAGACTTGTACCAGCAAGACTGAAAGGAGTTATTTCAAAATGAGAACTGGCTTCTGACTCCCAGTGTTCAGTAGCAGAAAAAGACTTCTTAAGAGAGAACATCGAAAACGAGAAGAAGGTAGAGCTGGATCTGAAACAAGGAACCCAGTCACTCTCCTCTGCACGGGAAGCTATCGTGTACCGGATAGATGCGGAATCTGCCAGAGCCAACAACTGCTAGATGCCTCCCACTCCTCCTCGATTATCGTGGGAGCCCACTGAGCTCCCTCAGTACCTGTCTCACCATTTTATGCCAGGTACAGCTTTTCAGTCCACAAGTCTCTGTCAGGAGAGACAGCCATTCTTGTCAAGAAAGGGAGTCGGATTCCCCCATCACCTCTTTTTTAAAATCTAAGATGACTTGGGGCTTATTCTGACCAATAGCAGGAGTGGCTTATGATCCCATAATCCCTTAAAGCCTCTGCTCTTGTCCCCTTCCACACTGTGCCTTTGTGTTTACAGACTTCAGGCTGTACCCAGCAAAGATACCACACAGGAAACCATCACAACCACTGCCTACCCTGGCAGCTCCAGGTGACAAGCAGGCAGTGAACTGAAGGCACCTTAAACCACGCATTCAAGCTGTCAAATAACTAAGACACATTTAAAAAAAAAAAAAAAAAAAAGTCGGTAACTCTAGCTCAACTGTGAAGATCACCAAGAAGCAACTGACTGCTGTGAAAGCCACTGTGTTTGGACATTGTTTATACTAACTGGGAAAACTGAGGCAGTGGTAACAGCACTAACTCAATATAATCAATGGGCATAGATATAATTTAATGGGCAGCACCTAACTCAATATAATCAATAGTTCAAATGTGCTAACCCGAGGACAACAGAGCCCAGGTTCAGACAGTTGACACTGATGAATCCCCGAGGACAACAGAGCCCAGGTTCAGACAGTTGACACTGATGAATCCCCGAGGACAACAGAGCCCAGGTTCAGACAGTTGACATCGATGAATCCCCGAGGACAACAGAGCCCAGGTTCAGACAGTTGACATTGATGAATCACTGTGTCCCTACGTAATACCGAAAGGTAAGGTCTTCAAAATGGAGCTACTGCAGAAAAAATACTGAAGTCTTTTCGTAATGCTATCCAATCTCCAGACTCCAAATTTTAAGTGGGTGGAGGAGAGAGATCACTGCAAATGTCACTATAAACACGAGACAAGACAGATGACACCATCCATGTTACAGAATGAAAGCAAGTGATCCTGGGATCAGAATATGTGCCCCACCCCAGTAAATGTTAAAATCTAAAACTAAGGCGATCTTACACAAGGTAGAGCCCTTCAGAGGTAGTTAAGTCACAAGGGCTGTGGCCTCACAGATTGAATTAATGCCCTTAAAGAGAGGACCCAGGAAGTGCCATCTCATTCAAGGCTTGTCTGAATGCATCATTTAAAGAATTATTGGTTCGGATGCAACATTCAACCTGTTAGCCTCGATCTTGGACTCTCAGCTTCTGGACTGAAGAGTGACAACCCCGTGTGATGTATTTCATCACAGCTGCCTGACTGCTGATTAGCTACCTTGAATCCTTGAATTATGGGAAACATTCTTAGTGACAAAATTCTTGTCCAGAGATCTTTCATTAAAAAAAAAAAAAAAAAAAAGCAAAGTCCAAGCTGGCCTCAAATTCATGGTCTTACAGTCTTCACCAACCAAGGGAAGAGATCACAGGTGCTGGCTACCCCACCAGGCTCAACTCAATTCTTAATGCTCCTAAAATTACTCTAAGACATGGAGAATACTGCTTTACGGGCTGTTTTTAAAGATTACAGGTTCAGAGGGCAGGACTTAGCACTGCAGGAGAGCACTGCCTATGTGTTCAAGGCCCTGGCTTCCACCCTCTGGACTACAACAAAAGAAAAAAACCAAAAAGGATTACAGTAGCCACTGAGACATTCTGCAAGGCAGTATAAATCACACTGTATCTAAACTAAACTATGTATTTCTTATACACATACATACCCAAAATGAAGTTTAATTTATAAATTAGGTGCTATTAGAGATCAACAACTAATAAAATAGATCACAACAACATGCTGTTTCTAGGAACTAGAGAGGTGGCTCAGTGGGTAACGGGCTTGATGGGCAAGCATGAGGATCTGAATTCAGAGCCTGAGCACGCCCACAGAGAGCCAGCCAATCCCAGCACTGAAGGGCAGACACGGGAGGCTCGCTGGCCAGCTGGTCGAGCCAATCATCAGGCTCCAGGTTCAGGGAGAGACCACATCTCCAAACATAAGGTAGAGGGTGCTAAGACAGCTGAACCTGTCTTATAAACCTTATGAGCTTGACAACCTGAGTTTGATCCCTGTAACCCGTGCAAACATCAAAGTTGACCTCTGACCTCCACACATACACAGTGGCATATGCACACAAGCATAATACACAGTAATAATGAAAATTTTTAAATAAAAATGATTAGAGAAAGATACATGTACAGTGGGGGGTGGGGGGAAACACACTAAATTTTAGATAACCTTAGTCTGGACCTAGAGCCTAGCAGGTAGCCAGGGACAAAGCACCTAGCACCTTACTAAAGCCACCATGCACTGAGCACTTTCTACGTGCTACCATGTAGTCCTCAGACCCTGTGAGTGCTCCTATGGAGCACACGTGTCCTAGTAGTTAGGGTTAGTTACCTTTACTGTGATGAAACACCAAGTCAAAGCAACTTGGGGAAGAAAGGTAGTATTCAGTTTCCACTTCCAGGTAACTGTCCATCACTGAGGGAAGTCAGGACAGGAATCTGGAAGCCGCAGCTGATAGGGAGGCCACTGAGGAGTGCCACTTACTAGCTTGATCCCCACGCCTTCTTCAGCCTGCTTTTTTTTTTTTTAAATAGCACCCAGGATTACCAGACTAGGGATAGTATCACCCACAAGGGGCTGGACCCTCCCATATCACTCACTGAGAAACATTCTAGAGCAGTGGTTCTCAATCTTCCTAATGTATGACCCTTTAATACAGTTCCTCATGTTGTGGTGACCCCCGAAAATAAACTTATTTTGTTACTACTTCATAACTGTAATTTTCTACTGTTATGAATCCTAATATCTAATATGTAGTATATCTGACATGTGACCCCCAAAGGGGTCTCAGCCCACACACTGGGGACCACTGCCCTAAAGGTCTGTCTATATCCCAATCTTATGGAGCCATTTTCTCTAGTGGGGTTCCCTCCTCTCAAATGACTCTAGCCTGTATCGTGCTGACATAAAACAAGCCAGCACAGGACACTTTTTCCAACTTTAGGGAACAGTGTGCTGCAGCTTAATGACTCTAAGAGACTTTGCCTGGGAGTCACAGCTGGTTAGTGATAAAACCAGAACCAAGACCCTTTCAAACCTTTTTAAAGCCTGGCGCTCACACTTAACCCTCCCTTCTGCTCCCACTCCACAGAGCCTCAGGTCTCAGCTCCTGAGTAAGAATAAGGAGCAGAGATACGGAAACAACTCAACCTGTAAAGGTGCTTCCTGCACAAACCTGGAGACCGAGTTTGAGCCCCAGGAGTCCACATAAAGGTGGGAGGGGAAAACTTCACAAGTCTGTCATCTGACCTCCACGAGCACACTAGCACTGGCAGCCCACTCCCCATGCACAGAGAAATACATTTTTAAAAACAAACACCCTTATAAGGCACTACCAACAACGAACTAGGAACCTGGACACCGTTCAGTCTAACACCAAATTCCACACACGGAAGCGGTCTCACATCCACAGACCTAACCAAATATATTTAAGGATGGACTTCCAAGCTCTGAATTCTGATTCTCCTGGTGTCTTAAATGTTAATTCTATTATCTAACTCAATTACACTAAAACATAAAAACATATTAGAAAGCCTAAAGCTATCTTTGCCCCTTTAATGTTGCCCTCTAAACAAGTGTCCCCCCTTCCAGGTTTATTCCTTTAGCTTTTGATCAACTACAGACGTCCCTATATTGGCCTCACCTGCCCTCTGAATTAGACTAATATCCACAAACTTAGAAACACTGCTGCAATATCTGTTGGTTAATTGGAAACTGAACCAAATAAGAAACATGTAGCAACTGTTCCCAAAGTACACATTGAGTATGCAAAAAAATACATTTAGTCTACTTTTGGGGCATGAGGTTTCCCCACTTTAGCTGTGGCTGGCCTACAACTCACTACATCAATCATGCTGGCCTCAAACTTGGAAATCCTCCTGCCTCCACATCCCAAGTGCTGGGATCAGTCACTATGCACAGCCCTTTCTGGCTTTAAGGTCACATTTCAACAATTCAAAAACAATGGATTTTTTATAAATTTCCCAAAATTAATATGGGTTACCATAAATGTTTAATTCTTTCAACTTCCTTAAACATAACAAAGGACTCTGAAATGTCATAAAGCCATTCACTAGGCCTACCACAATCACTGGGGTAAAACAGGGGCCCAGAGAAGATGTATGAACTGAAGCCAGCAGAGCAATAAAATCAAGTCAGCCTTAGCTCATCCTAGGATACTGGATTCTGAATGATTTATCAGGACATGACTCAAATGAAGATGTTTACAAAAGTGTAGTCCCAACACAACGGAGCAGGAAGGAAACAAGAACATAAGGCCTGAGGTGTGCAGACAAAGGCCGGTAATCCAACCATCAGGAGTTCAAGGCCAGCTTTTTCTACAAGAGTCTCAAAAAACAAACACACAAACCAACATCAAGTAGGAATGAACTATAGAGCACGGCTAACAAAAAAACGTCAACACCAGGATTTAAGAAGAAAACCGACCTGAACGTAACAGCAAGAATCCTGGGACCTTTGTAAACAAGGGCATGGAAAGAAATCTTATTTCAAAAGTCACTGCTACACCAAATGAAGCAAAAGCAGCAGAAGGAAAATAACCTCCTGCAGATATAAAGGTTACTTTGAGAGACAGAAGGGTGACTAGCTACAAATGTGACTAGCTACAAATGCAAAGATAAAGCCAGGGCTACTGTCTGTGGTGTGACAGTCACTACAGTGGAGAACCGTGGTACACGTATTCAACCAAACCTCCTTAGACACAAATTAGCCAGCCTTTAGAACGTTCTACGGACTTGGATGATCACAGTCCTGAATGCATCTCCTTACAGAAACAGAAAATGTTCATCACGCTCTACCACGACTGATCCTCGAAAACTACTTGTGCTTATCACAGCAATCTTATGCCCAGCAGAACCGGAAGGTGTCATGGCAACATTACGTAGAACAAAATATCAGTCTGTGATAAGAAACCGGGATCTTGCCCTAACGAGAGACTAATATGAAAGGAACCGTGAAATGGATAACCAGATATAAAACGAACAGCCTTGTGGTTAGATGCTTAAAAACAGCGGCACTGAATTATCTGAGTTAGGAGAGGCTGATGGGTTCTTCATGTTTCATCTTTAATTATTTTTAAATGGCACTCACTTGACAAATTATGAAATGTTTCTTTCGGATATCCATAATAACAAGAATAAGCCAGTTTTTCACTACATGGAAGTGAGTCCTACAGTAGATGAAACAAAACTTCAGGAGTTGGGGGACCATGGACCGTACTTTAGCTGCACCTGAGTGCTTTATCTGTGATTACAGCACTCAGCAGGCTGAGGCAGAAGGCTAGAAAGTTCTAAGGCCAGGTACACTACATAAGGAGACCCTGCCCCACAACAACAACAATGAAAAACAAAAAACAAACAAAACAAACAAACAAAAAAGAAGCAAATGAATAGAGCCGGGAAGGGGGATAGTGTTGAAAGTTACAGTCAACAGAACCATGGCAGAGCTTTCTCTGTATTTCTGCAAAATGAGTCCAGCTGTCAGGTATAAGCGGATAACTTCCGTAAAATAATACCTCATGAAGTCATGAGGTTAAACCATCCATCAGAAGGGGTGCTTTATGCTTCAATATTGTAGGGAAGCCACAAAAGCGCTAAAAAGAGGTAAACCCAACAGGCCAGAAGCAGCACTTGGGTGGCCACAAATTAGTTCCCACTTCACCTTTGAGACTACAAATTAAAGTTTGCGCTGCACACAGTCAGAGAAATTAAGAAAGAACTAACCAAGCCAACAGTCGGAAGAAATTGCCTTGCTATGCCTCACAGTCTTTTAAGAAACCCAAAGTACTTTTCAAGGCAAAGTTCTCGGAGGCAACATTACATTTTAGAGCAGATGACCAACATTTAAATGGCCTGCCTGGGCATTTAACTCTGTGCCAAGCCCTTTGGAGGCTGGGGAATCATGTCCACTCCAAGAAAGAAAGCAGCTCACTCACGTGAGGAACGGAATCCTCAAACAGCTCGGATCCCCAGTGACGCACTCTCAGCTTGGAAAATGGCCCAGGGTACACCTCGCTAAGAGCAGCTAGGTGGGGAGATGCCCGCGTGCACTATTGTTTCCAGATGTTTATTTATTTTTAACTTCTGTTTGATACCCGTTCCCCTAAGCTGGGCCCGGGGGGGGGGGGGGGGAGCCTCTCGCAGCGCTACTGGTGGCTCTGGGAGCAATCGAGTTTCGATCATAAAAACACCCCTTTATCCTTTTATCGCAGCGTCCGTGTACCCGCGCCTCTCTCCCGCACACCTCGGCCGTCACCCGCACGCAGCGCCAGTGCCAGGTCCCCATGACAACCCCAGCCCCGGGCGCCCCGGCCTCCCGGGCCCCCGCCCCGCGGCCCGCCGCGCCGGCAGGACTAGTGGCGGCCACACCTGCCCCGCTCCGCTCCGCTCCGGACCCCGCTCCTGGTCCGGCAAGTCCGCGGCCCGGTGCGAGCCTCCAGGCTGGTGGCGCTGCCGGTGACGCTGCGACCCGAGACCCTCCCGGCAGGGCCTCCGCGGCCACCGCGACGCTCAACGCGGGCCAGGGCCAGGGCCGAGGCCCGGCGCTCACCTTGAACGGGTTGTTGAGATCCGGATCCGCAAACGGGTTGCTGTCAAAATCCGACATTGCCCCGGCACTGCGCGTCACCCACCCGAGCCCGGCGCCGAGACACAGACGAGGCGAGGCCGCCGCCCCCCTGCGCGCTCACGTCGCCGCCGCCGCCGCCGCCGCCGCCGCACAGATCCGGGTGCAGCTCGCGGGCCACCGAGCCGGCCGTGCCACTGAGCATGCCCGGTGCGGCGGAGGCCCGCGGCGCCCAGCCATCCGGCAGTCCCTTCCCGCCTGGATCTGCGCTCCGGGCTCTGCCTCCGACCGAAGGGCGAGCGCAGGCGGAGGGCAGGTTACAAGCCCCGGGCCGCGGACCCACCTAGCGCGGCGGAGGGGGTGGTGGCCTGTGTAGGGGACCACGGTGCGCGCAGGTCCCACGTGGCAGGCAGGTGGAGGAGATGACACTTGGAGAGCGAGTAGCTGAGGTGGGAAAACATCCTCCGCAGGTGCCAAAGATTCCAGACCCCAGAGCGGGAAGGAATCCTAAAGCAATTTAAAACACCCTTGCCACACGCACCCCCACCTGGGAAACCCGGCCGGTCCCTCCGATCCCAGGTCACTGCTAAGTCACGGAAAGTGGCTTCACGCTGAGGATCCGGAGTTGCTCCAAGAAAAGGCAACATTCAGTGCCGGAGCCCAGCCCCTGTCTCCCATCCTCCCTCCCCACTTATAAATGATGGGGGGCATGGGGCAGCGGAGTAGGTGGCACAGTCTATCGACCCAGGCCCTCAAGTTAATGATAGTTGAAATTGTTGACTTTTATTTTCAGGCATTTGGATGAAGAATACACACCTCCTGATATTTGCATTTTTTTCTTCCCAGTGCCGGGAATGACTATCGAAAACTGTATAGTAAATGACATATCGGTGATTGCGCCACCCGGAACTTGTTGAGAGGACTCGGCTTTCCCAACTCAATTCTTCCTTCCACTTTTAACAAAAGGGCACTTAGATGAACCTATGACAACCCAGAATTGTTCTTATTTGGCAGGGGCCTAAGAACTGAAAAAAATAAATAAATAAATAAAAATAAATAAAAAAAACCAGATTTAATCCATAGCTTTTTGGGGGCCTTGCACTAGGCAAAGTCACCTACGCAATAATAACTTTCCCCAATGTGAAAGCGCACACATCCACCCACGCGCAACTTGCTGTAGTCTGGTAGAATCCGGGTTGGGATGACAAAGCAGCTACTTCTAGGCAGCCATCTAACAGCACCAACTAATTAAGAAGTAGACAGCCAACACTGATCACCACAAGGTGGTAAGACTCTAAGATTTGGGGGAGAAGAGCAATCTGCTCTGCTCACAGATCCTCAGATGCTAGCTCCCCATACCTGGTTCTGACTCAGGGTTCAGCACCTGTTGAAATCCAAGCTCAACTTAGTTACTTTGTCCTGCTGTGCTAACCTCTCTCTGAGTGTTAGAGGCTAAAGAATAAATATGAAACGCCGTGTAAAACGTGCTCTGCGTGTCTTTAGATCCAAGCAAACACTGGCTGAATATGTACAAACAGTGAGGGTCCCCTGCTCCTTGTTCTGTGATTTGTCTCCTCTCTCCTGAACCTGACCTTATTCCCATTGTTTGAGCCCTCGCTCCTTCCATGTCCCGCAGATGACTCAAATATTCAGTGTCTTATTACACTTATCTTCTGTATCCCAAGGCCATAAGGATCAGCTGAGCATGCAATGCAGGGTGGAAATTTCCAACTGTGTTCTTGTTTTTAGCTAAAGATGCACTCCGGACAAAAGATTTCACTGTTCCAGCCCCATGGAGTCCCTGGGCAGACACCCAGGCCTGTGCATCTCCTATCCCCAAGAGTTTGCTTTGGGTTCTGAAATAAGGGCCCTGCATCTGCATTTTTTAAATGTCTTTATATAAATATGTTATTGTATATAAATTCCTAAAACAGGTTCAAAACATAAATATGGGCTGTTATGATTTTGTTTCCTAGTACTGGGATAAAAATACCCTGGCAAAAAGCAATTCCAACAGAAAGGAGGTCTATTCGGCTCATGTTTCAAGTTGTCTATTATTTCAGTGCGTCAAGACAAGCACTTGGAACAGCTAATAACTCCAGTGTAAGGAATGATGGTGCCCACTAGGGGCTGGCTCTTCCTGCATCAATCAATTGGCAAGCCAATCCTGTACAGTATACCCATAAACTAGTCTAGGCAATCCCTCATGAAGCCCTTCCTTCAAAATGGTTCTATGTATGTCAGACTGACAACCAAAACTATCACATGGATTGGGCTTGATTTTGTTTGTTGGTGATGGTGATGGTGGTGGTTTTGTCCTCTCTTACCAACTCTGTAAAGGATTCTCAACATTATTATCTATACTCTAATACCATAGCTGTCACTCAGTCCTGCAAACATACTTATACTCATGCTGTCCTGACACTGTGGAAAACAGGGTATGATCCATATTTGTCTCCAGTCTGTTTTCCTCACTGGTGCCTGTGCAGAGTTTCTAAGTGTTAGCATTTTGTCTAGGCTCCGCCCCGCAGTTACCTGGCAACAGCCTGGTGTGCCTGACTCACTATAAAAGGGGCTGCTTGTCCCCCTCCTCTCTCCCTTGCCTTCTTGCTCTCACTCTGTCCTCTCCTTCCTGGTGTCCCTCTCTTTCCATTCCCTCCTCCCTCTCTCCAAGTGCTCATGGCCAGCCTCTTCTCTCTCTCTCTCTCTCTCTCTCTCTCTCTCTCTCTCTCTCTCTCTCTCTCTCTCTCTCTCTGCCTTTCTCTGTCTCTACTACTCTCTCAACTCTCCTCCCCATGCCCTGAATAAACTCTATTCTATATTATACTATACTATACTGTTGTATGGCTGGTCCCTGGGGGAGGGGATGCCTCAGCATGGGCCTCAGAGGCAGCCCCTCCCCCCACACCTGAGTCACATCCACCAAACATATTCCTTCTCTCTTTATTTTTATAAAACACAACACTAAGTAAGCTGTGTATTTGTCAAGGAGACAGCCTAGGGTTTCTTCACCGTTGCACAGAAATATTGTCATTTTTTTTTTTTTGAACATTGATGATGATGGGGGGGAGGGGGCTTGGAAGCATGGCCTGATGGAAATCCCTCCGAATTAACTATGTTTCTCGAGCATTATTTTAAAAACTGCAAGACATATCATATTTCTAGCTTCCCCCACCCAGGTGATTCTGACAGTGGTGGTGTCCTGAATACGCTGAGAACACAGACGTTAGGATAGTCAAATAGCGTGGTCAGTGGAGGGCCTCGTTCCTTCATTAGTTGTTCTGAAACCAGGTGTATAGGACAAGACCCTTACCCTTTCTCACAGCCACTGAAGAAGACAAACCAGGTCAGGTCCAGTCATTTAAGGATGTAATTTAGTTTGCAGTTTTAGTAGAGGAGGAAGGGAAGTGGGGAATGGGAAACTGACTTCTTTTTCTAGGATCTGCCTCCTAAATTGGGCAGGCAAAAAAATGACTCAAAAACTGGTTTCAGATCTCAGCTATGTGACCTAGATCATAGCAGCTCACCTTTCCCATGTGAGTTTCTAAGGTTAATCCTCACCAATTAACAATTCTTTCTTTCTTTTGGGGAGGGGGTGGCTTGGGCTCCTGAGCCTCTGCTTCCACTTCAGGAGTTCTAGGATCACTGGCTCCGCCTCCAGAGTGCTAGGATCACTGGCTCCGCCTCTCTGGAGTGCTAGGATCACTGGCTCCGCCTTCGGAGTGCTAGGATCACTGGCTCCGCCTCCGGGGTGCTAGGATCACTGGCTCTACCTCTGTTGTGCTAGGATCACTCACTTGCTTGCACCACTCACCCAGTTTAGCAAGTATTTCCGGAACCCTACTGAGAGGCAAACAGTGTTCTAGATGCTGTAGATAACCAAGTTTACCAAATGGAAGAGTAGGGCCTGTGGGAGCCCTTTATCAGAAGATAAAGGTACTTACCACGCAAGCAAGGCAACCTGAGTCCAGTCCCCAGAACCCACATAAAGGTGGAAGAAGAGAGCCACCTCCACAAAGCTGTTCTCTGACCTCCTGGCCGAAGAGAGAGAATGAGAAAAATAAAGTAATAAAATAAAATCACTTTGCACGCGCACACACACACACACACACACACGTACATACAATAAATAAATAGATGTGATGATCTTTGGTTTTTTAATTGGGCATTCCTGGACAAATGAAGCGGGAGTCATTTTTCTTCCTTGGCCCCATTTGCAATTTTTTCTCCTTGAGCTGAAAGATTTGCCATTTAGAAATTTCCTCAGATTAACAGTCTCCCCTCTTTCTTTTCTTCCCAAACTTCAAGAGTATGTATGTAATCATCACCGCCCATTATTCTACCAAAGCATGTATACAATTCAGGACTTGCTCCTCTTTTCCCATCATACGGGTTCCAAGGATTAAATTCAGGTTATCAGCCTCGGTGGCAGGCAAATTTACCTGCTGAGCCATCTTGCTACCCCCTTATTTCCAACTTTTACTAGGTGTGTAGAACTGGAGTGGTATCATTCTGAAAAGCATATATAAACCATCTCTGTTTGGCACTGGAGTTAATGTTTATTTTATTTGTTGAAAAATAAATTAAAAAATTGTTTTTATGAGTGTTTTATGAATTGTTTTTTGAGTACCTGCATGCATGTGTGTATATTTGCACCGTACTAAATATTTGTGTTTGGTGCCCATGGAGGCTCCCCTGGAACTGGAGTTAGAGATGTCTGTGAGCTGTCATGTGGGTGCTGGGAACCAAGCTGGTCCTCTACACGAGCAGCAGGTACTCTTAACAGTTGAACCATCCTTCCGGTTCTTCTATTTGTTTTGGGGGATAAGGTCTCACTGCTTAGCCCTGACTGCCCTGGAAATCACTATGTAGACCAGGCTGGCTGGCTTTAAACTCAAAGATCTGTCTGCCTTCTGAAAGCTGGGGTTAAAGGTATGGGCAGAATACCAGAACTTAAAAACAAAAAAAACAAAAAAACAAAAAAAACAAAAAAACAAAACAAAAAAAAACAAAACAAAACAAAAAAAACAAACAAACAAAAAACAAAACAAAACAAAACAAAAAACAGATCTGCTTTTCCCTTTTCACACAGAAAAGCCAACCAATCGTCAGTGGGATTAGAATGTATCAAGTTTTAGGTCTGGCTCCTTCTCTGTACTTACTCTGTTCCAGGAAGAGTCCTCTCTTAACAGTTCATTTCCTAAAATCCTGTCGGGATATTTATTGCCCTGCCCATAGCGGTATCTTCATTTTGCAGCCCCACCACCCGACCACAGCGCCTTGAAAGCAAGAACTGTATGTCCCCATCATTGTATCTTCTCTGTCATCTGGCACAGTGCTACCAAGAGTGGACAGAAAGAAGGGAGGGGAGACAGGAAAGAGGGAAGAAGAGAAGGAGGGAGGGAGGGAGCCACAGTTTCATCTGGGCCTCTTCATCTTTTCGGACATTATGGAAGTCTGGGAGCTATCCAATTGCAAATGTTCTGAATTTGAATTGCTCCCTTGACTAAAAATTTTCTCAATCTTGATCACAAAGCGACAAATTCACTACCATTAAAGGCCTTTCTGATCTGTGGCCTCAATCTGTGCTTCTAGCTCTACTATTGTCTATACTTATGCATCTTCTTCCCCTTATTATGCTTTCCTCCTTCTCCTCCTCCTCTTCTTCCTCCTCCTCGCCTTTTTGTAAACCTTCAGACTCAAGTCTTGAAACTTGAGTTGTTGTTAGTTTGGTTTTTTTATTTTTTCCAAACTCAAACTGGTCTTGAAGTCCTGTCCAACGGCGAATCGTAAAAGCAGTTGAATAGGCTTATAACCAGCACATTTCTAAAAGCAAACAGAAAACATCTAAGCGTATGGTTTACAATAAACATAACATTCACAGAACTTGTTCTGGTTGCATGTTGGTGGCTGTCGCCCTTAAAGTTTGTTCCCCGCGTGGGCACTGCTCTAAAACAAAAAGCCTCTCCACGGTAGATGATGCTTTATAGTTCATTATCTTACTGGTTTTGTTTTTAATTCCTAGTACTCATCACAGTGTCTGGCAAGACAATTATTTTTGCTTGTCAAATGAATGAAAGACTCAGACTGAGTGAAAGGCATTTTAGAATCGAAGGCTGCAGGGATCCACCAGCAGCACATAAACAAGGCAAGCCTCCATTCCCACAGCATCATGGCACAGGGACTGGGCTTTGGATGGCAAGGACGTGCTGTTCCCTTCTGACTGGGACGTGAATCACTGTAGAAAAACTCTGGGTTCAGTTTTTGCCAAAATTAAGAAGAGTCAGTGACACACTCTAGGACTTGTGGACTATGTTCCTTTCTTTACAAATTATATAACAGCAAGCACTTTCTTTCTTTTTTTTTTTCTTCAAATATAAAAGCAACACATTTTATTTTTCTTCTTTATTTCTTGAAAACGTTTTCATTAAGAACAACCATGATCTCAGCAATGTATAGTGCTGTGTTGATGATCAACTCTGAACTCTTCTTTTGTCTGTGTCTCACAGGAGGAAACCATGCGACACTGTGTCCACAGCAGCCTGTCCACTGCGTCTGCAGCAGCCTCTCCTAGTTTTCCAGGCATCCCTGGAGTTGCGCTTGGTTGAGAACACTGCTCTGTTTTAAAGCATATAGTCTGGATGTATCCTCACTGATGTTGGGAATGCTTTCAGTTTGCTCTTGAGTTGTTAGGTCACTTTCACTGTCAGACAGGGTACACAGGAGAGTGTCATTCTCATAGGTGGGGAAGTAATAAATACTCCAGTTGATGCCATGCCTTTCTGTCAGGATGCAGTGATATGTGTTTAGCTTCTTCCATGTGAGTCTTTAAGTCTGTTTTGGATTTAAACTTCACATGGCAACTGTAGCACCTGCGCTGGTGAACGTGCCTTCGGATGAAATGGACCAGCTTCACTTAACAAGCACTTTCCTACAGAAATGGAAAGCAGGCTAAAATGGCTGCCTTCTGGATTGTATGTTCTTGGTCAAACCGGTCGTCCTCCCCGCTCTACAGTCTGTACTGATCACCACCACCACCTAGTATAGTTCAGACATGAAGCATCCTCCAAAGACTCAGGAACAGAAGACTTGGTCCTTATAAGTAACATTCACCCATGGGGCTTTGGAGAAATGAATGGACCATGAAGGGTTCTGCCGTCAACATTATTTTGTCGGTGGATTCAGATTTTGAAAGAATTATTGGGAGGTGACAAAATTGTGGACGATGTGGCCCCGTGGAGAGGTGGATCTCTGAAGGCAGCTCCCTTCTTGTCTGGTTCGCTCTCTCTCTCTGTCTGACTCTCTCTGTCTGTCTCTGTCCCTCTCTCTCTTTCTCTCTCTCTCTCTGCTTCTTTACACCATGAAGTACATGGCTTCGCTCCAGAGCGTCCTCTCTGATGGTCAGCTTCACTGAGACCCACAGCAGTGGAACCAGCTGGCCATAGATTGAAGTCAAAATCAGTTTTCCTCCTTTTAATTTTTTTTTTCAGGTATTTGTAACCACGACCACTAACTGCCCAACTCTCTCACTTGGATCAATGCAGTAGCCTTTTAATTAGTGTCTAGATTCTGCCTTTGGCCCCCAACAACTTATTGTCAAGACGGTGACAAATGGTTTCCTGTAAAATCTAAATTTTGCCCTGTCACTCAGCCCCTGTGATCCCCTCTGGATCACAGGAAACGCTGGCTTATTAGACTGGAGAGATAACTCCATAGTTAAAATTATTTTTGTTCAACAGTGAAAACCAGAGTTTGAATCCCCAGATGGTAATACATAAATAAATAAAATAACAATGCCCAGTGAGTTCAACAGTCCCGCCTTGGAATGAGGAGACAGGGATCCTCAGAACAAGCTGGCTGGCAACACTAGTCATGTTGGCAGCTGTCGATTTGATGGAGAGAACCTGCTTCAGTGAAAATGGAAGCGAGTGCAGGCTGCTTTGGCATTGATCTGACTGGGGCTATGGGAAACGAACAAATGATAGACTCTTAAGGAAAGCTGGGAATAGCGGGCTGTGGGCCTTGATGGAGATACACCAGCAGCCCAGAACCTCAGTGGGTTTATTATAGATGGCTGAAGGAGAAAGCAGTTTTGCCAGTCTTGATAGAGAGTCTTTGTAAGGCAGCTGCTATTATCCAGGAGGAGGAAGCTACACACACTTTCTGCACACATTGTCAGTCTGCTCAAGTCACAGCCACACATTCACTCAGGAGTTCATCTGCTCCCCATAGAGGAGCAAGAAAGGATGGTTTCTAACATCAGATCCAGGCCTCCATATGCACATCTACCCCCAGATATGTGCAGCTACACACATACAAAATGGGACATAGCATTCTTACAGTGGGCTTTGTCAGGGTCAGTGGGATCAAGACCCTATGGATAGGGCCTATCAACCCTCTAATTTGATTTCTTATTGGTATTCTGGACATCATTCTGGCCCATCTACCCATGGCATGGTATCTACTCCTAGCATGAGATGAGTCAGTAAGTACAAAAGTAGCAGTCGTGGTCCACTCAAGATGTCATAACAAAACACCTCATGTTGGTTATTTATAAACTACAGGGCCTCCAGCTCATAATTCCAGAGGCCAAGACCTGCAAGATCAAGGAATTTGTGAGTTTAGAATCTACTGAGAGCTCATTCTGCTTCATAGATATTGTTTCTTTTTTGAGAGTTGATTTGTTTTGAATATATATATATATATATATATATATATATATATATATATATACACATATACATATATATGTTCATGTTATCAGGTAATCCAGGCTGGCTTCAAACCTAATAGTAGTTGAGCATGACCTTGAACTTCTGATCATCCAACCTCTACTTCCTAAAGCTGGGATCACAGGCATGCATCACTGCACCAGGTTTATGCAGTGCTAAGGATGGAATCCAAGACTTTCTGCATGAGGGACAAGCATTCTACCCCAAGAAGTAATGTCCCCAACCTTCTAACTTTACAGATGGTGACTTTTTGCTGCTCTTTTGTTTTTCTTTTCACAGGTCAAAAATGTATAGTCTTAAGATCTGTCTTCATGACTTGTTTCCAATTGTCCCTTCTCTCAAAGAAAGTACATTGAAAGTGTGTTCAATACACGGACTTTGAGGGATGCTGAATCTACACCATAGCACCAGCTACAGAGCTAAGTGTATTTTCTAGACTGGTTTGCATAAAATTTTATAGTGAAGATATCCTTATCTTGCAAAATAGATATTATTGACATCTGTGTGCGTATTTGCATGTATACTATATTAGTTAAGGTCCTCCAGAAAAACAGAATGTGTGTGTGTATGTGTGTGTGTGTGTGTGTGTGTGTGTGTGAATTAGAATGGCTTTCAGGCTGTGGTCAGCTAGTCAAACAGTGGTTGTTTACCAACAGAAGGTCCAAGAATCCAGTAAGTTATTCAGTCCACAAATGTCTCAACTTGTCTCCAGTACACATCAGAATCCCAAAGAAATGGGCTTTTGAAAGGATGCACTTGCCAGCAAGAGCTAGAGCAAGCAGGCAAAGAGCAGAAAGCTTCCTTCTTCCTTGTTCTTTATGTAGGCTGTCACCAGAAAGTGTGGCCCAGATTAAAGGTGGATCTTTCCACCTCAAAAGATCCATATTAATAGTAGGTCTTCCACTTCAAATAACTTAATTAAGAAAAAGTCCCTCACAGGTGTATCCAGTTGCGCCAGACCCACTGGCATGAAGTCAAACAGCTTCTGATGGGGGAGATTGTAGAAAAAACAGAAAGAAGAGTGAAGCCAAGAGTTAGATCAGGGAGGGCTACAGGTCAGCACCACGTCAACCTCGGGCTTATTTCTCTCAGCATTGTTATACTTCACAGTCCCGTGGGAAGAAAGCCACAAGGTAGCAGAAACAATTGCTGAAGTATACACATTTGACACCTGTTCTCATCCAGAAGCCTCCTTGTTCCTTCTGCCAAGGTCAGTAGAATCTTCAGCCCCTCGCCTTGAGCCTCAGGTGCACCTCCTCTTATCCTTGCAGGCCTCAGCAGGCTGGGAAATCTACCAACAGACCCTGACCCGTCTTGACTCTGCCTGCCTGACAGGCAGACTTTTCTTTTCTTTTCTTTTCTTTTCTTTTCTTTTCTTTTCTTTTCTTTTCTTTTCTTTTCTTTTCTTTCTTTCTTTCTCTCTGCTTCAGAGAAACGACAAATGGCTCCTGACACACAGCTACTTAGGTTTTAGTTAATTCCAGATGTAGTCAAGTTGACAGTCGAGAATGGCTCTCACATATGCTTACACATCAATATTACGAAGGCGTTTGACTAATGATCATCTAGCATATTTTGAGTTTTGCACATGACGGTCGTGGATTCGAGGTATTGCAGTATTTAGACTGCATTGCATGCTCCATTTGTCTACATGTAGGGGATCAGAAATGAGGACTATGAACATTTTTATCTAAGCATTTTTATTCGGTTTTGGAAGTTGCATTTTTTTTCTCTAGAAATTATATAATTAGACTTTATATTCCTTAATAGATACGCAATTTCATTTTTAAAATCTTTAAAGTAAGGCTGGCTTACAATTCTGAAGGTGTAAATTAGAAATAACTCTCCAGGGAACTTTGTAAGACAGAAAATAATCAAGCAACCCAACCATCTCTGATTTCCCAGAAGATACTCTCCCAAATCTGATTCTTTTTTAAGAAAAAAAAAAGGGGGGGGGGTACTTTCAGGTTCTCCCGTTCTGATTTAATGCTTAGAATGTAAAGAAAACTTAAATCCCTTTAGAATGGCTATTGTCTGCCCTATTTCACTGGAAGAGAGAGAAGAGACAGCTAAGATCCCGTCGCTGTCGGAATGTCAGCACGCATGCGCCGGAGCCTCCTTGCAGGCCACTTTCTCAGAGAGCAGTGTACTTTGAGGAGGTAACTGCTTGCTATTGGCTCCATTTTACAAATGGGAAACTGGGAAGACAGGAAAGCAACCTGAAGCTGAGTTATTTTTAGAATTACCATGAGAAACAGCTCTGCATCTGTGGCGCTTCATACTGCTTGTTCTTACATTCCAAACTGATGGTTTGTTTAGTTCTTTATTCATCTTGGGAGAAGGTATCATGGTGCCTGAGGCTGGCCGCAAATTCACCAAACCGAGTATGAACAGTGCCTGTGGCAGCTGTTGCCCTGTATTCATGCCTCAGGAAAACTCACCATTCCACACGGTTTTAGTACCCTGCTCATATTCTCAGTACCCAGTACAACATCACACATATGGTAGTGCTGAGACCCGCACTAGCCCCACGTTCGGGTGGCCAAAAAATGTCACGGCCTGAGCAAAATGTTGAGGCCGGGGCTGCCCCGAATTTGGTGGCCACTATATCCCGGTCCAAGCTGCTGCTCCGGTCCGAGGGTCGGGGTTCAGCAAGAGAGAGAGTGAGGACGAACTCGAAGAATGCAGACCAGACAGAGTGTGTTTCAATCCCGTTTATTCTTCAGTCTCTCTTCCTCTAAGTGTCTGATTCTCCCTCTATAGTCTGATTCTCTGATCTCTCTTCTGTCTACCTCTCGCCTTTATATGTCTCACTTCTAAGCCATGCCTTTTGGTCACACCTTTAATCATGCCCTTAGGTCTTGTCTCTAAATCTGATCTCTACACTTCTAAGTCACACTCTTAAATTACACACCTTTAATCTCACACACCCAAGGTATCTAAACCAAGATTATCAGAGTGTGCTCAGCTGTTGTAGGTGATTGTAATCCAAGTCTCATGTCAGGGTATATGGCTCAAGATGGCTGCAAAGCTGATAGCTGCTTTCTGCTAAAAGTCGGCCCCCAACACGGTAGAAGCTAAATGACCCCATGGATAGACAGGTGGATGGATCTATGGACAAATGAAAGGATAGAGTTGAAAAGTAAATCGTGTGTGTGTGTGTGTGTGTGTGCTGTGCGTGAGAGAGAGACAGAGAGACACTGAGACAGAGACAGACAGAAAGACAAAGAATATGCTGTCTGTTTATGTGTGCATATCTGTCCAGAGGTTGTCTTTAGGCATGTTCTTCTATTGATCCCAGTCTTAAAGGATTCTTTTGTTACAATAAAAGATCATGAACAAAAGCAATTTTGGGTAGAAAGGGTTTATTTCATCTTACAGTGTGTTCATCATCCAGTAAAGTCAGGGAAGGAATCTGGAAGCAGGAAGTTACTAGTTTGCACCCCATGGTCTTCACAGCTTGCTTTTTTATGCAACCCAGAACCACCCGCCCTCGAGTGGCACCATCCAGGATGGGCTGAGCCCTCCACGTCAATCACTATGGACATCCCTACAAGGGAAAGTACCCTTCAGGCATCCCTACAAGGCAATGGTATGGAAACATTTCTCAACTAGATGCCCTCGTCCCAGATAGATCTAGGCTTGGATCACATTGAAAAAAATGCAACCAGCACACCCCTCATTTTATTTATTCTGTTTTTGAAGCATGGTCTCTCAGTGAGGCTGGAGCTCAATGTTTTGACTAAACTGTCTGGCCATTACACTTCAGGGATCTGCAGGCCTCTGCTTCCCTGCATGCACCAATACCCAGCTTCTTACGTGGGTACTGGGGTACCCTCAGGTCTCTTGTGTTCACGCAGCAAGTACTTTACCCACAGAGCCCGCTCCCCAGCGTTAAAATTAAACTTTCTTTCACAGAAGATAATTACTCACCTCACAAGTTTTCTAATTCCTTTTTATGATCTGCCCAACCAATTGTGGTTTTTTGTTGTTGTTGTTGTTTTTGTTTGTTTGGTCTTTTTTTTTTATTTTTTTGTGGTTTTGGTTTTTTGGGGTATATTCGGGGGGGGGGTTGGTTTTTTTTAAAGATTTATTTACTTTATATGAGTAGCTGTCTTCATATCCACCAGAAGAGGGCATTGGATCCCATTACAGATGGTTGTGAGCCACCAAGTGGTTGCTGGGAATTGAACTCAGGACCTCTGGAAGAACAGTCAGTGCTGGTAACCACTAAGCCATCTCTCCAGCCCCCAATTGTAGTTTTAACTATGTATTCTGAATTGTGTGGCACAGCGCTATATCTTTGTGGAGTACACAAAAGTTATAGTAAAAGTTTTTTTTTTTAAGTTTTTATAATAAAATTTTCTACAGAAAGTAAAATTAGGAAATAATTTCTCTTCCTTTTGTTTGCTTTGCTACTGGCTTGCACCAGAAGATCGGCGACTGTAAATTAAGAGCAAAAACTTTGTTCAGCAAGGTTCCAAAAGAAATTAATCACATTTCCACAAGGACATTAGACAAGTTTTCTGATTAAAAAGTAATTTGATACACACATGGATTTGAAAGATTAACCTCAATGGGGATTTAGTGACATGAGACTTTAAAATGGATGTTAACACAAAAATAATTCAGTTCCATAATTTCTAACTAACTAGTCTCAGAACATTAGCTGAAGCTGAGAACTCAGACAGTGTTAAAAGTGTCAGAGTAGCCTGTAGACAGGCTCACCAGAACATCTTAGAGGAGGCAAACAGCTACTCATATAAAATAAATAAATCTTGAATGAACACACCCACTTCTCAGAAGACAGCTTCTGAGAACATTCTAGACTTGAAGCCACCGAGAATCAGGAAACTCTTGGCTTCTCTCACAGGCAGTGTTGTTGATGGGAAGAGCTGAGTCAAAGGGAGGAACCGAAAGCCCAGGCTTGCTCCGTAAGCTGTGCAGAGATCCTACAAGGAAGAAGCTCCAGGCGCTTTGCGATCAGCGATCAGCATCTGGCTGGCTTCCAGTCAGGCCCTCAAAAACTCAAGGCAAATTCCCAGGGAGAGAAAATCAGCAACCGAGAGGAATTTCTAAAGAAAGGACTGTACTTCCTTGAGGCACAGGGAGGAATTGAGAAAGGAGACCTCTGCCTGGAGTGGAGAGATTCTTCAAGTTTGAACGAAGAATTCTTCCACTCTTGGGAGAGTAGAGGAGAGGATACATCTCCACCTGTGGGGGCCGTGGTAGGTAAGAGTAGAGGGTGGCCGGTAGACAACCTGCAAAGACGAGCCTTACCATCTGGGAAGATGAGGAATCCAGGTGCCCAGCCAAGAGGCCGAACTGAGAAGAAAAGCACAACTCCACGCTCCGTGGTCATCAGCATCAAGAGGCACTCTCTGACACTCTCTACCACGTGACTGCCTGCCATTTGCCAACCTCTTGAATGAACACACCCACTCTGATTTCTGGAAACTTCATTCTACTAAATGTGCAAATGAAGCCTGGTGTGGTGGTGCACCTGAAAGAGACATGAGCAAGAGCCTGGCAGTCCAAGGTCAGCCTGGGCAATGTACAGAGACCTGATCCAGATAAATAGAGAATAGTTTAATTTATTTCGAAACACACAAATGAGGCAGAATCAAATATTTCTTGGTGTTTGTTGACGGAGAAACAATTATAAATTTACTTGACTCGAATACTAAATTTCATTCCTATGTAATGAACTGCAGATGTTATGTAATAAAATCGACAGGCAACAGTTAGATGAATGGCCCTGCAGCGTGTTATTGGTTTCATTAATTGAGAAATATCAGAGTGACAGTCTGGAGTATTATTCCAACAAGCCAGAAGATGTTTTGAGGAAAAATACAGAAAACTTCATACAGCCAAATGGTTAAACCAATAATAATTTCAATAATATTTTAGAACTTACAATAACATGGAAAATGTATAATAATGAAGGGGGAAGATGGTTGATCTATATAGCATAAAGTGCAGAAATAACGGTTGGTTTTAAAAGCCTAAATTAGGGACTGAAGAGATGGTTTAGCAGTTATACACACTTGCTGTTCTTCCAAAAAATCCAAGGTCGGTTCCCAGCAGCCACATTGAGCAGCTCGAAACCAGCTAAACTCTAGCTCCAGATCCAATGCCTCTGGCCTCCAAGGACATCTGCCATTAAGTACACATACATTCTTGAGAGCACACACACACACATACACACACACCCCTTAAAATAATAAAAATCAATCTTTCTATATTTTTAAGTTAGAAAAGAAGGTTAATAAGACAGGGTTGTGGTTTTCCTTCTTTGACTTCCATTTATTTGCTTAGATGTATCCTAAATTGTGTGTGTGTGTGTGTGTGTGTGAGTGTGTGAGAGAGAGAGAGAGAGAGAGAGAGAGAGAGAGAGAGAGAGAGAGAGAGAGAGATTTGAGACACTCTGTGGCCCAGGATGGTTTGGAATTCACTATATAGCCCAGGCTGACCATAAACTTCTGGCAATTTGTGCACACTTACCTTTCAATCCTTCATAATGGGAGGTTGTGGGGAGAGGTGGGGAGAGAAATGGTTCTGGCTCAAATTAGTTTTTGCCTTAGCCTGTAAGTCGTGCCTCCCCTCCCATATGGTACAAAACAGATGTGTTAAAGTTCAAGGAAGAGAGCTGCACATGGTGGTATACACTTGCAATCTGAATGAGCACTGGGAGACGGAGGCAGGAGGATTATTATACATTCAAGGCCAGCCAGGGCTACAGTGTAAGGGAGTGTCTCAAAAGAAACAAAACATAAAGATCGATATATATATATCAGAGAATGATGTACTTAGCAGTTACCATTTTTGCTAAGCAAAAGAAAAAAAAATCAACCCTAGGAGACTGTACACATCAACCCATGATAAGTATAGGAATAAACATTATTATGTTTCTGGCACTAAACATTCTTTAAAATTTGTGTCTGGTTTTAATCAACAGGTACAAAACATTTCTGAATGGCAAGCCCTATCATAACTTTTAGGAATGTCTTTATTTAAGTTGTGACCTGGCCGAGTCACAAAGATCAAGCATGCAGTTTAGCTGGCGTGCTGGGGCTGTGTCATGTGATATCTGTTGACCCAGAGACTGTTGGGCAATCAATCAGCTGCTAAATCAGGCCTGCAGAATGAAACTCCAGTGTAAAGCTATGGACATCGACACTCAAGTGACATCCCTGGGTAGTGATACTCCACCATTTTGGTCACACACCAACGCAGCAGGTCAGTGGGCTCATTATTACATGGGAGATGACCCTGAAGCCTTTGCCATTGAAACCCTTCCAGACTCACTTATTTGTCTCTTCTTTTGACTGACTTAGACCCATGTCATGGCCCTGTTTCAAATGATAACCAGAATATAATAGCTGTTGGGAAATTCAATAAAATGTAGCAAGTTATCAAACCTCTTTCCTGGGAATCACCCTGACTTGCATGTAGTGTCAGAAGTGAGACCAGTCTTGGAACTAACTTCAAGTATATAGACAATCTAAGAACGAACAATGTGGCTAAATCTGGTCCTTCAGTCAGTTTGTCAACCTCTGTTCTAGCTCATTAAAGTATGTGTGCATTCAATATCCATGCTTGTGTTCAGAGCCACCCCAGTGTACCAATCAAAAGGGGCCTGTATACATATACACATGTGTGTGTGTGTGTGTGTGTGTCTATGTATGTGTGTGTAACAGGGTAACTGAACATTTTGTGACAAAGCTGATGTTAGACACACATATGTGTATATGCACATATGTATATGTAGATGCACACACATATGAAATTAGTATGTGCACTCTCATAGGCTTCCCATTTCGATTTATATTTTTAATGCCTTTGAAGAGGTCTAACCCTCTGCCAATCAACTCAAGTTTCCTACAGTGATATTGTAGAAAGCCAATAACCCCTTAGCATGTGATTAGCTCTACTAAATAGTATAGTACGAGTCCCAGCATACTAAAATATTTTTTTAAAGAGCTCAGAAAATGCTGCAGAATTTTTCTAGGAAACGGAAGGAATCTATACCTTTGAAACTGTAAGCCAGTTCCAATTAAATGTTTACTTTTATACAAGTTGGCTTGGTCATGGTATCTCTTCACAGCAATAAAACCCTAAGACATCTAGGAGTTTCATCCCCTAGACTATTATGAAGTAATTGTCTTACTCCGGCACTCATGTCCAGCCATTGGCCTATGGATAGATGCTTACCACTCAGCTAAGGTGTCTATTCAACTTTGTGACAACTCTTACTCGTCTGACCCCGGGGGAAGAGGTGAGACAGGGAACCACACCCACTGTTTCAGTGGTGAGTGGAATTGCATTCCTTCCTTCCCCACATTTGCTTTACTACTTGAAAATATTTCTTTCTTCTTCCGTTTCCATATATGCATGTGAGTGCATGTGGTATGCATGTCAGTGCATGTTTTCACGTGCACGGGCACATGTGGAAGTCCAAGGTTTGTGCCAGAGGTCATCCTCTGTTCTACAGATCCCCTGTCCTGACTTCTGAGGCCATCTTCATGCTTTTGAAGCAAGCATTTGAACCATTAAGCCATCTCCTCAGTCTCCTGCATGGAAAATATTAAAGGGGTGTTAGAGCCTATAAAAACAAAAACTATAAAGTAGAAGTGTATATATTTGCTCTACAGCCAATCAGCTCCTGCCGTGCACTGAGACTTTCCTAGCACACATCTCCCTTTCTAGTCCTTAGTATGTCACAGGTGACCAAGGTCATTTTGTCTTCTACAAACCTGTGCAGAGCAGAAGAGAAACTAAAGGACAGTCTTCTGTCTCCCAGCCCAAGCCTTCTTTGTTTCTCTCTCTAGGAACTGACAACAGTTCTACCACTTTTTTTCAGAAAAGATTTCGCCACCTTCATCACCAGGAATCCCACTGCGGACTTCAGGACTTCAAACATCCAGCTCACAGCAGGCTGCAGCGATCCAGGGGAGTTTCAAGGCAGCCTATCTCTCAGAGTGCACTGGGAGGAAATTGGATCTACACACTTCCTCTGGCATGGTGCAGTCTCATGATTTCCTGTGGGGAAATAACGGAATAAAAGGCACCTCTCAGAAACAATTCTTTTTGACTCAGTAGAAAGATCCCCTGCTTCGCTCTGTAGCAGCCTCATTCCAGGAAGAACAATGCAATTCAGACTGCTAAACGAGGTCTGATAACTCAGCCAGACACAGTGTTCACACAGTGGCCGTGTATGGTTAATAACATTGCTTTAAAAGTTCACAAAGGGCAGGATTGATGGCTCAGCAGTTAAGAGCATATGCTCCACTCAGAGCCCTGGGTTCAGTTCCAGGCAAAACTATCCATAACTCCAGTTTTAGTTATCTGGCCTCTGTGGGCACTAAAGGACCTACATGGTGCACAGACATACATGCAGGCAAAACACTCATACACATAAAATAAAAGTAAACTAATCTTTACAAAAGTAAAAATTGTCAAAAATCACCATATTTGTGACTCTAACCTGAAGGACAAATTCCAGTTCCCACAAATGCACACACTGCTTCCCTGAGGCACAGGTTACATCACAGTGTGTGGTACACTGCTTCCCTGAGGCACAGGTTACACCACAGTGTGTGGTACAGCTGTTGAGTGTTTTGTTGTTGTTGTTGTTGTTGTTAGTTTGTTTATTTGTTGCTATTGTCTGGTTGGAATTTTTGGTTTTTTGAGATAAGGTTTCTCTGTGTAGCCATGGCTGTTCTGGAACTCACTGTGTAGACCAGGCTGGCTTCAAACTCACAGAGATCCACCCGGCCACTGGGATTAAAAGCATGTTCCACCACCACCCAGCTCAGCTGTTGAGTCTTGGCTAACTGGATTCTCTGCTGGGTTAGCAGAAACCTATCATTGCCAAAATCTGTTTCTGATTGTCTATTCGAATGCCACATCCCTCTCTCTCCTTCTCCTGGGCAGCATTTTATTTTTATTTATTCTGCAGTAGAAATACTCTTCCACCCTCAAGTTGTCTGAAAGTACAAGCACATCAATGTCGCATGAGTTATTCAAATACTAAACAAACAAAACAGATGCGTGGAGCCAGAACACCATCAAGCAGAGGTTCCTGAGTGTTGAGCATTGGTATCTTAGGAAAGCAATTACTGTAGAGTGGACGATGTGAGGCCTGAGATATGCGTCTATTGTATCTATGAAAGAGCTACTTTAACCACAATATATGTATTAATCTTTATAAAAACCCAGGACGCTGGGCAGTGGTGGCGCACGCCTTTAATCCCAGAACTTGGGAGGCAGAGGCAGGTGGATTTCTGAGTTCGAGGCCAGCCTGGTCTACAGAGTGAGTTCCAGGACAGCCAGGGCTACACAGAGAAACCCTGTCTCGAAAAACCAAAAAAAAAAAAAAAAAAAAAAAACCAAAAAAAAAAACCAAACAAAAAAAAAACAACCCAGGACCAAGACCAAGACCAAAATAATCTTTAAAAAAATTAAACGTATTTGGGGATTTATAAATTATCTCTTTTCTAATGCATTAGTGTCTATAGCTTTTATTAATCCTAAGATTATTTTACAGTTATTCTCAGATATTCTTTTTTAATGATATATTTATAAATAGTTTGAGAATTTTATGCAATGTATTTTGCACATATTAACCTCCCTTCCCCAAGCCCCTCCCACAACCACTCTGTCCTCCCCCACCTTCCCTCCCAACACTGAGCTTTCTTTTTTTTTCTGCCACTCAGTCCAACCAGTGTACCCTGGTGTGTGGTCAACCTACAGGGGTCTCATCATTAAAGAATACTAACCTGTCCTCTCCCATCAGCTATCAAATGCCAACAGATTCTTAGCTAGGGGTAGGGTTTCATAGCCACCATCTCCCTGTGGTGGTTTGTATGTGGATGGCCACCATAGGTCCATATATTTTAATGCTTGGTCCCCAGCTGATGGGACTCTTAGAGGAGTGGCCTTGTTGGGGAACATGTGTCTCTGGAGGTAGGCTTTGATGTTTCAAAAGCCATATCATTTCCAGCTGTTGGGTTGTAGTGTGCATGGGCATGGGTCCTGTAGGTTAAATTGTGGTTTCCAGGTCTGCCACCCCCCAAGGGGCTAGGGCCATGCCTCAGAGAGGCAGAGCCACGGGAAGTTGACTGTGTTCACTCCACACTGGGCCGCATTGTGAGAAGCTGTGAGACTCCACTTTTGGGGTGGAGGGAACATAATCTGAGGTCCCGAAGGGCTGGAGCTCTTGAGTTGGGGTCCCTAGGCCAAAAGGCGACTGGGAACGGACTTGTTCTCAGTCCTTTGGGCTCCCAGATGCCACTGAGAGGACCGCAGAAGGGTATGGGCTGGATCCACCTGCAGCCAAAGGGGGGAGGGAGAAAGATGAGCTGCGGCTGTGTCCTGCAGAGATGAGACTCTTGGTCTGGACTTGCTTGGCTGGGTCTCCATGGCGGGAACATAGAGAGGTCATCAGCGGGAGATTAGATGGTGGCTCTGTAGTTGATAACCTTCTCCACGGTTCCCCGTGGCAGGTCCCAAAGAAGAGAGATAGTCCATGGTCATAGGCTATGGTCTTAAGACATTTATTGTCATGGCAGAAAATGGATAAAGCCATACCCTGGTATTCTCAGGGCAGGCCTGAGGTTAAATACCTTTGTAAGCAGAAGTGTCTGGGAAGAAAAGCTTAATTGGCTACACCCACTGACCTTTAGGTATCTCATTAATATGGAAATCTATCTTGAGGCTCTGTGGCCTATAGTCATGCCCTCTACCTGTGGAGGGGCTATGGCCACAGACCTCTCTGTGGGGGGCTGTAGCTATGTGAAAGGAGCCAGGGGCCCAGGAGCAAGGCCAAACTCCTACTGTCCCTGAGGGTCTCCAGGGTTCAAAGCCTGCCCAACTAAGTACTCAGCTGCCTCTCATAGCCCACCGACCCACACTCAGCTAGTGTTCTGGCACTCTTTCTGCCTCATACTTGTAGATCAGGATATGAGCTCTCAGCTACTGCTCCAGAGCCATTCCTGCCTGCCTGCTGCCATGCCCTTACCATGAAGGACCTGGACCACAAGATAAATGGTTGGGCAAGGTTACGTTCTTGCAAAAGATAAGTGTACAAGATGTTTTTCCACGTGACCCTGACTAAATTATGGGTTGGGGACTTCCCACTGTTTTTATGTTATGTTTCCTTGGTTTTCCCCTCACTCCCCCCGGTTTGTGGTTTTTTTCCTTTATATACCCTGTATTCCCCTGCCACAGGGTCGACACTCCTCTGCACCTGCGTGGGCTACAAGTCTCAGCCTCAGTTCTGATCCCGAAATATACCTCTTGATGTTTGGATCAAGAATGGTGTCTTGTGAGTTATTGGGTGGCCTCGAATTCCTGAGGCTTGAGGGAGGTCCTCCCTTTGTAGAGTGAAAAATTATAAAGGCCATTTTATGAAATATGTGTAGATTTTTCGCCTTACAGAACTTGGAACTGAAAATAAGATTTCAGGCCTTCACATTCCAGGTGAAGGACACTTGCTGGATTACATTCCTCAAGCCTCTCCCAAGGCAGGAAGGCATTCCTGACTACAGATAAAGATGCTATCACCTAGGTGGGGCCATAGCCCTATAGCCGGAAAAAGTAAAGATAGTAATCTGAAATGGCAGAATAGGACACAATAGCATGGTGAAAACCACATTTTGAGAAGAATGAATGTGCAGAGTGATCTCACATGACTCTAGATCATTTGGGCTAGATTCTCTGAAACGTTCCACTGTTCTTGGTTACCCCTCCCTTGGTCTTCCCAGTGCTACATTCAAAATTTGTAAAACAACCAATCATGTGTAAGCGCGCGAAAATGCAACCATTCATGTGTAAGCGTGTGAAAATGCCTTCCTCCCCCCACCCCATGCTATAAAAGACCCTTTAACCCACCACACGGGGCCAAAAACCCTGCTCTTGGAGCTAAAGAGCTTGTCGTTTTTGACCACCGGCTCCTCCCCTAATAAACCTCTGCTGATTGCATCCAGGTATGGTTTCTTGTGATTTTTGGGTGGTCGCGATCCGGAGGCTTGAGGAAGGGTCTCCTGAGTATGGGGGTCTTCACCTTCGTGGGGGTCTTACACAAGGATCTTCGGGAGAGAGATTTTCTAAAAAACGACCTTGCACAGAATCTATGTGAAGTTCTTAGGCCTGCACACTTACATCAGGAAACAGATCAATGATATATTTTATAGGTTTGTCTATGAGACAGAGCACCACAATGGCATAGTAGAGTTACTGGAGATCCTGGGAAGTATAATTAATGGATTTGCCTCACCACTAAAGGAAGAGCACAAGATTTTCCTGTTGAAGGTATTGCTGCCCTTGCACAAAGTGAGGTCCCCGAGTGTCTACCATCCCAAGCTGCCGTACTGTGTCATGCAGTTTTTAGAGAAGGACAGCATCCTCACTGAACCAGTGGTAATGCAAATACTGGCCAAAGACTCACAGTCCAAAAGAAGTAATGTTCTTAAATGAATTAGAAGAAATCTTAGATGTAATTGAACCATCAGAATTTGTGAAGATCATGGAGCCTCTTTTCTGACAATTAGCCAGATGTGTTTCCAGCCCTCACTTCCAGGTGGCAGAGCGGGCACTCTATTGCTGGAACAATGAGTACATCATGAGTTTATTCAATGACAATGCAGCGAAAATTCTGCCCATCATGTTTCCTTCCTTATACTGCAACTCAAAGACCCACTGGAACAAGACAAAACACGGCTTGATATACAATGCTCTGAAACTCTTCATGGAGATGAACCAGGAACTCTTCAATGACTGCACCCAGCAGTTCAAAGCAGAGAAACTCAAAGAGAAGCTAAAAATGAAAGAGTGAGAAGAATCATGGGTTAAAATAGAAAGTCTAGCGAAAGCAAATTCCCAGGTACTAAAAGAGAGTAACTTGGGAGTGTTGAGGCTTTGTGTGACACCTTCTAGGAAGGAGATAAAAATTTAGACCTTGAAAATGAGAGGGGGGGGCAGTGGTTCAGAAAAGCAGGTGTCCTTTCTCCAGCCGTGTTAGCAAAAGAGAAGGAAGGCTGTTTCAGAGCCTTCCTGGGAGCAGGAGAAAATCAGGAGATGTCCTGCTTTCTCTCTGGCTCCTACTGGAGTGTAGCCACCTGTAGCCACAGACAAACTGGGTTCACCTGAAAGGGGGGCTGAAAATAAAAAAGGAGGGACAGAGAGGCAAGAAAAGCATGAAGCCAAGACAAAGTTTTCTGATCAAGGCTCGATGTTTAATATTCAGCTTTTCTAATTTAAAGGGAAAGCCCCACCGAACCCATTCTTGTTTCAGTGGGAAATGGGTGGGGGAACCCATCCTTTGTCACTGCTGGAAATGTCTCAAGGCAAGCTCAGCAGGCAGTCTATTCTTCTAAGTTCCTGTAGCAGGTTTACTACAACCAAGGTGGGTAACTCCACCTAGGTCCTATTATTTGGCCTATTGTGGTAAACATGGTCTTTCAGGCCTTCTCATGGCTGGGTGGAGGGCACACTGGAGAAATCCTTAGTTCTGCTTTCCTTGTCTACTGCCAGTTCTTTGCATGCCAATCTGTCCACATGTGTTAATTGTCTGTTTTTGTTTTGTTTGAATGATTGTTGTTCTATGTTTTATGTTAAAAAAGTGTTTATTGGGTATGATTAAAAATTTGCAATTTTGATAATAGAAAGTTGGTTTAACTAGTAACTCAGGGCTGGAGAGATGGCTCAGCCATTAAAGGCCAGGCTATAGTGGAAAGAGCACATTTAACTTTGAAAAATCATCTTGAAAAAACAAAAAAAAGGAAGAGTTTATTTCACACCTTATGCAAGATTTTAAAATTTGTATTAGTGGATAAGGATGCATTGTCTGCCACAGACAGACATTGGAAATGAGCCCAGAAGGCACTGGGCTTAGTGAAATGAAAAGATTTGTCATCAGGTGTATGGAAATGCCCTGACCCTGTGTTAGTCAGGGCAAGAGGTTCTGTTTGTGTTTTCCTAAAGATGCCAAAAGTCCTGTTTGAATTCCTGAGTGTTGCATGTGCCCTGTGGCTATGGAGTCTTGCCTAGGCAGAGATCTACTGGAGCTTTGTGAAGAAACCCCAGTTCTGATATCAGTGGGGATAAGTAGCTCAGCCTGGCCAGTCATAGTTTCCACCAACAGGACTACTGGAAAAGCTGCAGTGTGATTGATATTTTTTTGCCGCTTTGGCAGACAACAGACTCAGTCCCAGGCAATTACTAAGCAGGTGCTCATGTCACTGGCACGAGAGAACCTTACTGCCCAGGTTTGTCTCAGCCTTTACAGAGAATAGTTAGTCAATGACGGGCAACTCCTTTGCATTCCTTACCTACCTAAGACAGGGACCCTGAGGCTGGCAGCGATTCCCAGTGACGGGGTAATTGGTATTGACGGAAGGTGACAGACGCTATTCACCTATAAAATAAAAACAGGGGACCTGTAGGACCCCAATGGGCTGCCGTGTGCTGCTGTCTGCCATGTAACATTCTGCAGTTTTTCTAAGAACAAAATATCCTGTTGAAGGTGTGATGCCCTGTGCAGCGACTTTCCACTATACAAACCATTATCCCCCAGTTGAGTTTCTGTTTGTGTTTTTCCCTCCCTGGTTTGGTGTATATATTGAACCTGCTCAGCAGATAAAAGCTTTGGCATTCTCTCATAAAGAATGACCTGAGTCTGTGTCTTCCTTTAATCCCCTAGGCCTACACCTGAGCTCAGTACAGTGGCAGTGCTGGTGCTCTAGGAGGGAGTGGGAGAGAATCCCTTGATTTCTCATTCATTCTGACTGTATCTTGTGTTTTTCCTTTTGTAAAAAACATGTTTCTATATATAAAAAAATATGGCCAGAATAAAAATAACAAATGCAATTATTAATCACTAAATGTTCTTTAGCTCCTTATCAGGTGGTTCAATCAATGATACAACTTACAGGAAAACACACTGTTAGACATTGGTTTTCTTAAGAAGTTGTGAAGATCAACTGCCCACATCTCCACCAAGGGAAGACTTGATATTTGGCTTTGGGTAAGCAGTCAGTGTCTTGTTTTGCTGTTTTGTTTGCTTGCTTGTTTGGGGTGGTTTTGCCCAAAGGCTCCCTCTCCCCAGGGTTCTGGCCATTTGGTAACAGTGTTTAGCAGAGGTGTAAGCTTGATCCATTTGGGATATTATTATCCCAGAATTCTGTGCTATGTCAGATAATGCCTTTTGGACTTTCCTCTGCCTGGTCAGCTCCCTTCTCTTCTATGGGCATTCATCCCTAATAAACAAACCATCAGAACTAATTTCTAGAGGACTCCACCTGTCATACAGACATTTTCTTTTACCTTCATACATGAGGGTTCAGACTGAGACAAACAGACCTTTGACTGTTTACCTAGTTCCAGACATCAAGTTCTTCTGTTCTACAGAGGAAATTCACAAATACTTACGTTTTCTGGAAAAAAAAAAAAAAGAATGTCAATTTACATATTCATTTCCAGGACAGCACATTTTTATTAAAGATGACAACCAGTTTACACTCTGTCATGGATGAATGCTTGTTTTCCAGGTCACAGCAATGATCTCTGTGGCACCGTCCGTCTGCCAAGAGTTAAAGCCAGCAGAGCAAAAAGCAACCTCAAACCCTCAGACTCCCAGGCTTTATTCATTTCTAAGTAACCGTTTACTGGAATAATGACTACACTGGATTGTTTACCTGTTGTCTACACCGGCTTCCCTCTTACCAAAACAGAGCTGAGCCGTTACAGCTGAAACCACCTAGCCTCCAAAGCTAAGTACTCTTCCCATACTCTTTTGAGAACAGTTTTCAGGTGCAGAGTTCTATTCTGGTTTTCTAGTCAACTGTAGGGAGGGGAACAATTAGACTTGCCTTTCCATTTTCAAAAGCCAAGTCCTGGGGCTCCTTTCACTGTCTCTGAGGAGAAAAAAGGACAAACCCAAAAGGAGCAGAAAAGGAAAAACAAGACTGTTAAGAAACAGAGTGAGGGGGATGGGAGTGCTGCTGGAGACTTGGCTCAGTGGTTAAGAGCACTGTCTGCTCTTCCAGAGGTCCTGAGTTCAATCCCCAGCAACCACATGTGGCCCATTCCTATCTATAATGTGATCTGATGCCCTCTTCTGACAGGCAGATTGCATGTCACACTCACATACATAAGGTGAATGAATAAATCTTTACAAAAGAAAGAAGTGGAGCAATAGGCAGAGTGTTTGAATCCACAGTCACAGACTGAAAAGTAAGGCAGCGCTGTAGTTCTAGGGTTTAGGAAGCCTGAGGTGGTAGAGAGAATAATGGAATGTGTAGATGGTGACTGATTCTACCATAACAAAAATGGGGAAAAAAAAAACAGTGTAAATGATACAGACCTGTGATTGCCTTCTGACCCTCTTTGGGATGTGCCAAGCAGGAGACACCAGCAGGGTGGAATTCTCTAGATTCATGAGGCCCTGATGAAGGAACCTCATGCAGACTTATGCTGGAGCCAAGTCAGGGCCCGCAAGCCTCTTAGCCCATGTCACCACAACTCAACAAGCTTAGTCACAAGGCTCTGCTACTGGGCCCTCTACCTCTAAAATTCTGACTCCCTTCGTTTTTCAGTGCCTCCTGGACCAGAGAATCTAAGGCTTCCAGTGTGGACCATGGTCACGAACCACAGGAAGAGGACCTCAGGGTGTGCAGCATGTTCTGGTATTTCTCCCTCAGGAACCGTTCTCCTCAACTGCTGTGTCTTGCAGGCTCCAAAGGCTCCCTCGACTGCTTGGGACCTGGTGATCTGCATTGTCCCCTGCAGGCACAGACAAGAGAAATGGATGGATGGCCTTCCTTCCTTCCTTCTTTCCTTCCTTCCTTCCTTCCTTCCTTCCTTCCTTTCTTCCTTCCTTCCTTCCTTCCCTCCCTTTCTTTACCAGGCCCTGCAGACAGGCCTGCATCTATCCAGAGCTTTGGAATCATCTCATGAAGAGATGTTCCTGTCTCTCATCCTGGTCCTGTCAGTAGCAATTGAGCTTCTGGTGTGAGCAAAGCGAACTCCAAATACCACATCTTATGAGTGTGTTTTCTTTCCATGAAAAATTAGAAAATATGAGCGGCCACCAATCTGTAACGTGGCCCATTGTCCTTCAGTACTATGAGATAGCTCCCTGGCATTGGCCCTTTGGCTCTTTGGAAAGAGTGCCTATCCACCATTTATAATGATTACATTTTTTAAAAAAGCCTTATACCTTTCTTTCCCAGAACCTATTTATACACCACTAAATCAAGCTGAGATACGACACCACGATTTCATTTGGTTCCAAACCTACATAATAATTTACCATTTGAAACAGCAATTATTTGATCAAGAAGTAACAGCTGCAAGCACAGCATTCCCTCTGAACCACCATTAACTGAACGCTCCCTGCTGTCAAGCCAGATGTTTAGCTCAGAATATTAAGCTTCTGTTTGCTTGTACAAGAAACAGGGAGAGGAGCAGCCAGGCTGCTGGGCCCTGGGGTGGGCGGGTCCTGAGGTGGGCGGGTCCTGAGGTGGGCGGGCCCTTCTGCTGTGTGCTTTGCTGTTGGAGGCAAAGCACTTGTCCATCACTCTTTGCTGCTTTCCCTGGACCTCCTCCTCTCCTTGAGTTCTCAAAAGCCATTCAGTCGCTCAAACGCCTCTGAGTTCGACTGTCCATATCTATCATCCTAGAAAAATTCTAGACTTAGAAAATTCAGAGAATCAATATTCTTAGTGTAAGTGATCATAGCTTCTCCCTCCCCCCCCCCATGACCACAGCAAAAAAAAAAAAAAAAAACGAGAGTTGTCACTTTCTCGGTATGTTCCCACTTACCTGTCTCAGAGGGCTTAGGAGAGAGATGGAGGATGGGTTTGTAAATCAGCCGCTGTTAACACTGTGGTAGTAATTTGGGGTTAGGAGTTGATGGTGAACAGAGGGACATTTCGAGAGTAGTTTACTTTCCATAAAAAAAATTACTGAGGATGGCAGCAGAATAGACAGAGGATTGTTTAATACATCAGCTGTGCCCAATGAAAATTATATGAATTACGAAGATAAAACAAAAGGTGCCATTTTAAACCAGCGGGGAGGAGGAAGACGAGATCAGTAGGGGTGTGGAACGCTACTGTTCTCTCTTTCAAAGCAGCCAGTTGCTGACAATAAATAGGGTCAGAATATGGGGTGCTTTTTAACAAACACAGGGAGGGGACTTAGTGGCTAAGCCTCCTATGCACGCACAGAAGGCTGAGTTCAGATCTCCATCACCCACAGAAAAAAATCCGAGCAGTGACACATGTTTGTGATCCTAACACTCCCGGAGCACTGAGACAGGAGGATCCATGGGTTTCAGTCGTCAGCGAGTCGAGCCAAATTGGCGAGCTCTAGGATCCGAGAGAGACTGTCTCCAAAAAGAAGGTGGAGCCCTGCAAACATTATCCTTTGTACCTACGTGCACACAGGTAAACATGCTACCCCTTCCTCCACATGCACAAATCACAGAGAATCCAGACTTTTAGCATTTTAGTTTATTAAAACCTTTATAAAACAAATATATGATGTGGTAGAAAACTTTTCTTGAAGTTCAGCAACCTCTTGGGTTCTTTGCAATTCACCTTTTTGAGCCTAAATCAAGTAAATCTATAAACATAGTAGTGAGACCCCACATTACCAGAAATACCAAATCCCACTGATGTGTCCCCCTCTGTGTTCCTATGTGTTTGACCCATGGCGGCTTTATCACAATGGTAACCGTGGAACGTTAAAATGAACAGCCCATCAATGGAAGATGCTTTTTACACACATGTCACGAAAATAAGACAATAGACCAAGGCATCACCTTTTGTCAGAAATGCAGTGTTGATAGCTTTAAAGAAATTGCAGCAATAATCACTGTGTCTAAAGGGGGGGGGGAACCCTATGGGGAAGGAAAGCAATTGGTCCAGGAAAAGAGAAATGGAGCATTAGGGAATCTTATGACTTCTGCGAAAATTATCCTAGTAATTAACAAGGAGCAATAACTAACAAATGAACTATTAACTGGATACACACACAAAGGGCTTTTCTTCCGCTTCAGATCCTGTTCTACAGGAGAGGAATAGCTATTTCTTTCTGGATTAAATCACATCAGAAGGTTAAAAGACGCTGCACAGCAAAGTTCAGGTTCTCAAGAGCAGGGTGTAATTATGTAAGAAACGAGGTATAATTAGTAACTGTCACTTGGAGATTATCACACACGTGGCTCAGAACCTATTGTTCCACCCATTATCATTCTATGTATTCAACACATTATTTCCAGAGAGTAATGTTGATGTGTGTTAGATTAAACAAAAATAGATAAATGTCCTCAATTTTCTTTTCTTTCTTACATTCTTGATATCAATGAAAGGTCCACTTTCATGGTGAGTAAGCACTCAGTCACAGAGATGCACTCTGAGCTAAGTAAGCACTCTGTCATGGAGATGCACTCTGAGCTAATAAGCACTCTGTCATGGAGATGCACTCTGAGCTAAGTAAGCACTTTGCCACGGAGATGCACTCTGAGCTAAGTAAGCACTCTGTCACAGAGATGCACTCTGAGCTAAGTAAGCACTCTGTCATGGAGATGCACTCTGAGCTAAGTAAGCACTCTGTCACGGAGCTGCACTCCTGCCCTCAGCTAAGTAAGCACTCTGTTACTGAGCTACATCCCAGCCCTCAGCTAAGTAAGCACTTTGTCATGGAGATGCACTCTGAGCTAAGTAAGCACTCTATCACTGAGCTGCACTCTGAGCTAAGTAAGCACTCTGTCACTGAGCTGCACTCTGAGCTAAGTAAGCACTCTGTCATGGAGATGCACTCTGAGCTAAGTAAGCACTCTGTCATGGAGATGCACTCTGAGCTAAGTAAGCACTCTGTCACGGAGATGCACTCTGAGCTAAGTAAGCACTCTGTCATGGAGATGCACTCTGAGCTAAGTAAGCACTCTGTCATGGGAATGCACTCCAGCTCTCTTCAATCTCCAGTCAGTCCTGTATGTTTTTCACTATTCCAATGTCAGTGTAATATACTGTTTATTACAAGGATCTCTGGAGTACTTCTGTGCCTGTGCTGGTGTCTGGATTCAGTAGACCTGGGGAGGGTGGGGAAGAACAGTGGTGGTTCAGTCATCCTCTCTGCCAAGCCTTGTGAAGACTCTCCTGGTCCTTACTCACTGCCCTGCTATCCTGTCTCAGTACCTCTGGTACATGGTTTTTGCTGATCTATTATTTATTTCCCAAAAAATATAAGCCATGAGATAAATTCACAAAGTATTCACTACCTGAAATATCTTCTGTACTCTTAGACACACAATAATCCCTAACCCTTAACCTCAAGGAAAACAATTCAGGAGGATCTTCAGGCTGTGAGCCTCGATACCATCTCCAGATTCTATAGAAGTGGTGTCAGCATAATGGCTATCATTTATTCAATACACTGGTAAGAAAAGAAACTGGCATAGGTATCACATGCTAAGACAGGAGCCAGGGCTGAGGCTGTGACAGTCACAGGAGCCAGGGCTGAGGCTGTGACAGTCACAGGAGCCAGGGCTGAGGCTGTGACAGTCACAGGAGCCAGGGCTGAGGCTGTGACAGTCACAGGAGCCAGGGCTGAGGCTGTGACAGTCACAGGAGCCAGGGCTGAGGCTGTGACAGTCCCTAGCACTTGTGAGGTCCTGAGTCCAACCCACAGAGCAGCCAGATCGAAAAGAAAGAAAATAGGAAACCTGAACTCAAAGTTGCCTTGACAATCCTCTTACACACACACACACACACACACACAGACATGCATGAATCACACACATAAGCGAAAATAGGAGACAACATAGATTACATGTGCTTTTCTTCTAATTGTGATCTTCATAATGTGGGAAGATGAAAGCTTAAGAAACAACATAGCTGAGACGCATTGACAAATTTGAGTTGTTGCTGTGTGGGGGGCAGCCATGAGCTGAATGAAGCAGGGGCTTGCCTTTCTGCTCCATCCTTTATCTGGAAGCAGTTGTACAATGGGAAGGCTGGTTTCAAACACTGGCTTCAGTGTTGACTTTTTTTTTTTTTAACTGTGCTTTATTTTTGCTTTTATTTTAATTAAAATTTAAAATTTCTTTTCTTTTTTTTTTTTTTTTTTTTCAAGACGGGGTTTCTCTGTGTAGCCTTGGCTGTCCTGGAACTCACTTTGTAGACCAGATTGTGGTTTTGCTTTTTAAAGAGCGACTTTATAAAGGTTTTCCTCTAAAACAGTGGCTCTCAACCTTCCTAAGGCTGCGACCCTTTAATACAGTTCCTCATGTTGTGATGACCCCCCCAACCATAAAATTATTTTTGTTGCCATTTCATAACTAATTATGCTGCTGTTATGAGTTGTAATATAAATATCTGATATGCAGGGTATCTGATATGTGGACTCTAAACACACGCACACGAACACACATACACACACAGACAAAGGGATCTCTACCCACAAGTTGAGAACTGCTGTCCTAGGGCCGGTCTCAGGGCAGCACAGTGGTGGAATGGGATAGTAGGTGATGATCCCCTCCTGGGTATTCTCTAGGAAGCTCAGAATTGCAAATGAACCTTGGGTGAATCTTTATACCCCTTTGATGAGAGGAGAAACTAGACAGAATACTATCACTCCATGCAGAAGGAGCTACCCCTATCAGCACCGAATAGTTAACTTGTTTCAATATGGCCTGTTATGATGTTTTCTTCACACTATATTGCTATCTTATAAAATTTTCTGCCCTCAGGACCTATTGCGTTAATGTAAGATTCCAGTGCAAAATGAAAATACAGGGCCCAACATCCCAGAGTTATTCAGTTTGATTTTGTTTTGTTTCTAATTCAGAGTCTCACATTTTCTGGCTGGCTTTGAACTTGCCACTAGGCTGAGTATGATCTTGAACAGCCGAACCTCCTGCTTCCACCCCCCGACCCCACCCCACCCCCGGGACAACACCACACTGAGTTTCTGACTGAACCAGAGATTTGTGCATGCCAGACAAGAACACCACCAAAAGAGTTACACTTCTGATCCCCAAATTATTATGATTTTCAAGACAGCAACAGCAAGGCATTAAATCCAAAATGGATCCCTATGATGGTTAGAATAGGAATGGCCCCTATAGATTCATGTGTTTGAATGCTTGCCCACAGGGAGTGGCACAATTAGGGGGTATGGCCGTGTTAGAGCAGGTGTGGCCTTTTCGGAGGAAGTGTGTCACTGTGGAGGCAGGCTTTGGGGTCTCAAGCTCACCCCAATATGGAACATGGTCCCCTTCTGCTGCCTGCAGGATATAGAACTCTCAGCTCTTTCGCCAGCCCCGTGTCGGCCTGCATGCCGCCATGCTTTCTGCCATGATGATAATGAACTAAATCTCTGAAACTGTAAGCCAGCCTAATTAAAATTATCTTTAATAAGAGTTGCCTTAGTCATGGTGTCTCTTCACAGCAAAAACCTCCAACTATGACAACCCCTGTAAGCTTAAGGTATAAGCCACACACTCCTGAAACTGGTCCTATCAGCAGTGATGGGACCATGTTATATGCAGTGCCCAATACAGTAGCCAGCAGTCACATATAGGTATTGAAGACTTGAAATCTGGCTTGTGATTTTTTTTTTTTTCATTTAATTGAACTATCACATTCTGTTAGTGACTACCATATTGATCAGCATAACATCAAACCGATTATACATTGTTTGCAGAATATCATTTAATCTTGCTTGTTTAGGCTTTGCCCTGTGTGAAACAGGTGCACGACAAGGTTATTGTTGTGATAATTGATCCATTAACTAATATAAAATTCTGATAGTAGTGCCTGGTGTGCAATGGTTGTTTGCCTTTAACACTTCTTATAATAAATATTACCAAACTTTTTCACATAATTACTCTTCTGAAATAAATCCATTAAACTATGGTACATTTGGCAAAGACTGGTTAACCATAGGCATATGTTAGATTTTATGGTAGGTCTAGGGAAAGGTTTCTTTTTTTTTTTTTTTTTTTTTTTTTTTTTGGTTTTTCGAGACAGGGTTTCTCTGTGTAGCCCGGGCTGTCCTGGAACTCACTCTGTAGACCAGGCTGGCCTCGAACTCAGAAATTCGCCTGCCTCTGCCTCCCAAGTGCTGGGATTAAAGGCGTGCGCCACCACCGCCCGGCTTAGGGAAAGGTTTCAAGGATGCAGGTAACCAGAAATGGTTCAAATGATGCTGAAAAGGACAAAATAAAAGTAAACGTGTCTTTAAAACACAACAGGTCTCTTCCTTTTAATGGGTATAGAGTTTCCAGATAAAATATAAGACCCTCCATTGAATTGGAAATTAAGACAAACAATGAATTTTTTGTTTGTGTTCACATGTTTGCAGCTACATGTTTGTATACACACAGGTAGAGGCCAGACATCAACCTTGGTGTCATTCTTTTTTTTTAAAGATTGATTTATTTTATGTGTGTGTGTATATACATATATACATATATATACACACACACATATATATAAATATATATATATACATACACATATACACACTCTCTCTCTCTCTCTCTATATATATATATATATATGTGTGTGTGTGTGTGTGTGTGTGTGTGTGTGTATGTGTGTGTGTGTGTGTATAAGAGGGCATCATATCACATTATAAGATGGTTGTGAGCCACCACGTGGTTGCCGAGAATTAAACTCAGGACCTCTGGAAGAGCAGTCAGTGCTCTTAACCACTGAGCCATCTCTCCAGCCCCTGGGTGTCATTCTTTAGGGAGCCTACCATGGTGGTTTTTGAGACAAGATTGCTCACTAGCCCAGAGCTTAACAGGAAGGCTAAGCTGGCTAGAAAAGGAGCCCCAAGGGTTCACTTCGCTCTGCTTTTACTGGGATAACAAGTGGTAGATTGCTACCATGCGTAACTTTCAGGTTTTTTTAAACAGGAGTCCTAAGAATGTAGTTCCCGTCCTTCAAAAGGTGAGCACATTACTAACTTAACAAGCTGCTTCCCCAGCCTGCCAATGAAAGATGACTTAGTATAAAAAGATTCTACATATTGTATGGGACGTCTACAGAAATATTGGTTGGTTGGTTGTTTTGTTTTGTTTTGCTTTGCTTAAGACAGGCTTTCTCTGTATATCCCTGGCTATTCTGGAAATGGCTCTGTAGACCAGGCTGGCCTCAAACTCAGAGATCTACGTGCCTCTGCCTTGAGTGCTGGGATTAAAGGCATATGCCACTATCTCCTGGTTTGCTAAAATATTGTTAATAAAATAACTGTATTGGTATTTTTTTGAACTTAACCAGATTGGACCGATTCCTAATCACTTAAGGATTAGTGCAGGGCTGTTGTTTCTTTCTCTCTTAAGCAGTCGTGTGCCAAGAACAGGCGCATGATGTTTCCAAAAAACTGATGCAGGAGGTTGTGGTGGAACTCAGTGGCAAAACACTGATCTAACATGCTTTAAGCCTTTTTAAGTTTTTTTTTTTAATATTTTTAAAAATGACTTTATGTGTGTGAGTATTCTCCAGGCATGTATGTCAGTGCATCACTCGTGACATTGTTGGAAGCCAGAAGAAGACATCAGCCCCGCCCCCCGAGAGTGGAGTTACAATAAGTCACCCCATGGGTGCTGGGATCAAGCCCCCATCCTCCTGAAGAGCAGCCAGTGCATAACCACTGAGCCATCAGAGCTTCAGCCTCTTGAAGCTTTTATGTCGGTGGATTCTGAGATCATAAAAATTTAATCAATAACTAAATAGTAACATAGATTTTTTTTTGGATCAGATTATATCAGAAGTTTCACAGGGAGTAGTGTGAGGAGTACAGTCAACATAACTTGGTGTTAGAATCCTGTCTGCAGGGTTGGAGAAATGGCTCAGCAGTTAAGAGCGCTGACTGCTGTTCCAAACAAAGGTCCTGAGTTCAATTCCCAGCAACCACAAGGAGGCTCGAAACCATCTGTAATGGGATCCGATACCCTCTCCTGGTGTATCTGACAGACACACCAGACAGTGGCAATGTACTTACATACATAAATTAAATCCTGTTTTCAACTGGAGGACCTCTGAAAGTTTTGCTTTCTTTATCTGTTCAAAGGGAGTAATTGTAAATCACATTGCATAGACTACTGGAAAATTAATGATATGGTGTCCTTAATTCTCTTAGAACAGAGTCTGGCAAATGGCTGTGCTTCAAAAATGTGGCTCTCAATATTGTTCTATCTCTGGCTTTTGTGTTTTCTATGTTCTTGAACAATCTCCCTGTGGTGGTTTGAATAGGTGTGGCTCTCACAGATTCATGTGTTTGAATGATAGTGACACTATTAGGAAGTGTGGCCTTGTTAGAGAAAGCATGTCACTGTGGGGGCGGGGCTTTGAGGTCTCCTAAACTCAGTCTACACCCAGTGTGTCAGTCCCCTTCTGCTTCTTGCCAATCATGATGTAGAACTCTCAGCTCCTCCAGCACCATGTCTGTGTGCATGCTGTCATGTTTCCCACTAAGACCATAATGAACTAAACCACTGAACCTGTGAGCCAGCCCTCATTAAATGCTTTCTTTATAAGAGTTGCCTTGGACATGGTTTCCCTTCACAGCAATAGAAACCCTACTAAGACACTCCCTAAGACTCAGAGATGGAAAATGCCGGATCTGGACAGAGAAAAAGACACTAGAAAGAACACAGGCATGAAACAGCTCAACCGTGAAGTCATATATCTGCTCAGGAATGGACTTTATTGGAGAGGCATCGGAGACTGTTATTTCAACTGTTTACTTTTAAAGTATGGAGTCCGAAGTATTGCTACTGGAAACTGGGCTAACCGTCCATCATTGGCAGGCAGCCTGACAATTGATCTCAGCCTGGGACACTCATGGGAATCTGGTTTTCTACCCAGAAAAACGGGCATGTTTATCATCCAAGTTATTATACAGATGGGGGGTTAATCTTCAGTGATGGAAGGAGCTGCCCAAACAAATGTATTTAAGGAACAGGTCCAGTTCATCTGATCTATTTCCGTGCGAGAAGAAAAGAGCTACAAGCTGTTAGTTAACTCTGGAAAAACATCAGCTGCGAGGACATTGTTGTGTAAATCAGTAATTTGGAGAGGCTCTGGTCTTTTGTTTGGTTTTTCAAAAAGCCCAGATTGATTCAAAGGCTAAAAATTCAGCTTCTATTTTCTCTTTATGGCTCTTGGTTCATTTTCTGCAGAGGTTCAATTTGTTGCCAAAGAGATTCATCGCTAATTTGAATAATTATACACTAAACTGGAGGGTAGAAACAAAATTGGGGTTGATTGAGAGGGCTGGAAACAGAGCAAATTCCTCCGTGGCCTTCGGAATGATGGATTCCTGCATAGCAAAACAAGCAGCATTTCCAACTGATTAGTTTTTAATTTTTAATAGAAAATAAGAAAAGAAAAAAAATGAATTTTATTTGCACTCATGAGAACATCAAATTAAGGCTATGGCATGATCCTCCTTCCTTGTCAGTTTGACAAAACTCTAAACAATGGAGAAGCCTGTGAAGAGCACGCCTGCTCACAGTTGTGGGTGGTCGTGTAAACTGGTACACAACCTGGGAAGAACTGGACAAAATCTAGCACAATTACAAATGGAAAGTCCATACGACCTTTGACCCAGTAATCTCATTCCTGGAATCTTATTCTGTGCTCACATGTGAAGAAAAGCCACCACTCTGAAGTACATGTTTCTAGCATGTTCTTTGACTTGTGTTACCTGCACCACTGTGAGTACTCTGTCTGCATGTACACCTGCCTGCCAAAAGAGGGCATCGGATCCCATTACAGATGGTTATGAGTCACCAAGTGGTTGCTGGGAATTGAACTCAAGACCTCTGGAAGAGCAGTCAGTGCTCTTAACCATGCAGAGTCATCATAACAGCCCCTCTGTTATAGCTTTTATATAAAGTGAGCATAAAGACTCTAAAAAGGTGCATAAAACACTTAGAGAATTTAGGAACAAAAGGGCAATTCTAGCTTCATGTTTTAGTCTGTTAACTATCATCTATCTATATGTATATGTAAATGTGTATATATATATGGTGATATATATATATATATATATATAGTGTGTGTGTGTGTGTGTGTGTGTAACTATATGTGTGTGTCTATGTGTGCATGTGTGTAACCATACTTTTTGTCCACTTTATTTACCACCCTTCTCCACCCTAATCCCTTCCAACCCCAAACACTAGGTAGAGAAGAAAGGTTAGAAAGGAAAGGGGAGCACAGATCTCTTTAGATCACTTCCTGCTGATTAGGGACATGGAGTTCCTAGGGGCAAAGTCAATGTTCTTGGTCAGGTATCTCCAACCAGCAATTCAACAAAAGTAGCAAAACAGCAAATGCAGTAGCAGGAACCAGCAACAGCAAGAACCAGAAGCAGGAGCCTCCCGCCCCTCTTAGGGCTGTGACCTTTTTATACCTTCTCAAGAGTCCCCAGAATTCCAAACATTAACCATCTTCAGCTGGCAGAATCACACCCCTGGCAGAGCATGAGACAAATCATAGTCAGCTGCTGTGAACAATCTGAAGGAGCGCTATATCCCACATCTGAGATGAAAACAAAAACGTACTCCCAGAACACAATTGTTTTCTTTTAAGAAACCAAACTTCTCACTACACTTGTGTTTGTCTATGTGTGTGTGTGCCACACTACAACACTTCATGGTAAAAGGGCACTATTTTAATGGAGCAATTAAGTATATTCATAATATAGTAGTTCATTGTCTTAGTATTTGTTCTATTGCCATGAAGGAACACCAGGACCAAAGCAACTCATACACACACACACACACACACACACACACACACACACATATATATATATATATATATATATATATAGAGAGAGAGAGAGAGAGAGAGAGAGAGAGTAGCTTTGGAGCTTTGGTCCTGGTGTGTGTATATACATACACACACACATATATATATTATATATAATATATATATATATATATATATATATATATATATATATATATATATATTGAGAGTAGCTTTGGTCCTGGTGTGTGTGTGTGTATATGTGTATATATGTATATTTGGGGCTTGCTTACCATTTTAGAGGGTTAGTCCATGATCATCATGGTGGGAAGCACACAGGAATGGCTCTGTAGCAGTAGCTGAGAACTTTACATCCTGGTCCACAGGCAGCAGGCAGAGAAGGAGACACTGAGACTGGTGTGGGATTTTGAAGCTTCAAAGCTCACCCCCAGTGACACACCTCCTTCTACAAGGCTATACCTCCAAACTTCTCCCAAACAGTTCCACTAACCCACAACCAAGTATTCAAACACATGAGCCTATGAGGGCCATTCTCATTCTCACCACACACATGTATAATAAAATTCTACATTTATATCCCAAAATCTATGTCCATTGTGGTTTTGAGTCCTCTTCTTTCTCCCTCTCAGTGTATCCAAACTGCTGCACACTGGGCTGGAAGGATGAAGCACAGTCTGGAACAGTCAGGATCCCAGTCTGGCTGGGAGTGATTGAACCATCAGGGTAGGGCTCTCTTAGGTGAAGGCCTTCTCTGACAGTCTTTAATGAAGCAGCTCTCTGGGACAATCTTAGCTTGTGCATATACCTTTATTTGGTGTGGGCTTATATGCATACACTTTCTTCAGGGTGAATCAAGGGTTATATAGTTTTGGGAAAGGGCATGAGAATATACAGGGTGGGACATCGGTTGAAGGCTTAGGCTGCTGAGATGCCTCATTAGCATGGGGTGGAATTCCAGGAGTCTCAGGTTCAGGACTACTTGACATTTCTCAGGTAATGGGGTCCAGGATCCCCCAGAGAAGAGGAAGCTTCACTGACAAAGGGAATCTGACGTTTTGCACCAAGCTCAGGGCTCTCTGGTGATGTCAGACTTAAAGCTTAGGAGCAAGGTTTCTCAACAGTCCATAAGACAAGTCTGTGTTATAACAGGGTCACAAGGTCAATCATTTCTAAAAGCTTTAGAGTGTGAAACATTGGTGTCACTATGTCTTAGGGGAGCTTGCTAGACTAAAACTGAACAAAAGTCTCTAGATACTCAGCTGAGACCCTGCAGGCTGTGACGGTCCTAGGTATTTATATAGGCACTAAAGTTTAAAAACTTTGATCCATTAAAGTAGAAAGATTTTTTCTTTCTAAAGCAGCAGTTTGTATGATCCTGGGTATATACCCAAAAGGAATCTAAGAAATCCCTCATGAGACATACCTGCACTCCCATGTTTATTGAAGGGTTATCTATAACAGGCAAGTTGGAAAAGCAGTGTACCAGCCATCTATCAGATTGCTAGAGTGCGTAACTATAATATGCACACACACATACACACACACACACAGAGAGAGAGAGAGAGAGAGAGAGAGAGAGAGAGAGAGTGAGAGAGAGAGAGAATTAGCTATAGAGAATGAAAATATGTCTTTTTCTGGAAGATGAATGATGGAACTCAAAGTCATCTTGTTAAGTAAAATAAGTCAGATTCACAATTACTTAGTGTTTTCTTTCCTACATGCAACCTACGTTTTGAAATAATGAAAGTAGGAGGGTTGATTTGTAGGGGTTTGTCTTAGGGTTTTACTGCTGTGAACAGATACCATGACCAAGGCAACTTTTATAAGGACAACATTTAATTGGGGCTGGTTTACAGGTTCCCAGATTTAATCCAGTATCATCAAGGCAGGAACATGTTTCTACATCTTCATCTCAAGGCTGCTAGCAGAATATTGGCTTCCACACAGCTAGGATAAGGGTCTTTAAAGCCCACACCCACAGTGGCACACCTACTCCAACAAGGCCACACCTACTCAAACAGAACTACACCTTCTAATAGTGCCACTCCCTGGGCTGAGCATATACAAACCATGAAAGACTCTATTAGCTGGATGGGGACAAAAATGGTAACAGGGTCTAATATATTCAAATACATAGTATTCATGTATAAAAATATATTTAAAATGTCCTGATAAATCCATTATTTTATATAACTAATATATAACAAGGGTGGGGATGTAGCTCCATGCTAGATCACTTGCCCAACATGCCCATGACCCTGACTTTGATCTCTAAACTAATAGATAATAAAACAATAAATTGGCAATTAATAACTGATGTGTTTCATGTTAATTACATTATTTCCTGAATCTCTTCAATGAGAGAACTCCATTAACTAATTATTCTTCTTAAAAATATATGACTTTCTCTTTATCTTATTCAAATTATTGGAAGGAGGTTCAGAGTTTAGGAGTAAGGAGCCATCTCAAGTGTCATGCCAAATACCAATGGAGTTGTGTTACTTCTAAAATTTACGATAGTCATTATAGTTGGAAAAAAGTTTAAAGATACTTGTAGAGTATTTGGCACAATTCTAACACCTCTCTGGATGTTTTAACTTTGCATACTGAGATTATAAATTTAAAGAATGCTGCTCTGCTGAGCTTTGATGCTGCAGATTCTGCTGATAAAATTATTCATGGCCTGAGATCAATATTTCCATTTTGGTCAAGCTTTGAGAATAACATATATAGCTTGATCATGCTAGCCCTTTTTGTCCTTGAACACTTTTATTCCTGCCCATCATGTTAAAGCTTGTTTTTAACAACATTAACACGTTGGCAGCCAGAGTACATGACTTAAAACTGAAAATGGGCCCCCGGACAGAGTTATTGATTTAACAGGCTGGCAAGCCAAGGATGGGTAGGATTCTACACAGAGCCTTATCAACCTAAGACAGAAGTGCATTGCTTTTGATAATGCATAGTCCATGATGGGTAAGGAAGGCATTCTTGTCAGAACAACCTAAGACAGTCTCAGTCTTGTTTATGTAATAAAAAAGGGAGAGATGGGGGGAGCTTATGGGGCTGCCTGGCAGGAATCTGACATTGGCCAAGGACAAGGAAATGGGCTGCAGGCATATTAGGTTAGAACAAAGAAGTGGGCTTCAGGCATGAAAATGACATTGGTCAAAGACAAGGAAGTAGGTTCAGATATTTTGGTCATCCTGATAAGCCCTTAGAAATAGTGATCACGGGAGTGATCATAGGACTCTGTTTACTGCCTTGCTTGTTCTTTGACTGATAGTGTTTATTGTCTTGCTTGTTCCTTGACTATTTGCATCTATTGTATTGCTAGTTATTCAACCTAGAACTGGCCTTAATACTTGCATGAAATTAAAATGGTATAAAAGCAAAAAGGAGGAAGAAGGATGGGATGGGGGTTTATAGGGTATGGGGGAAATGGGGAAAGAGAATGACATCTGAAATGTAAATAAATGAAATATCCAATTTAAAAAAAAAAAAAGAAGTAACACACGAGGCTCCACTGTTCCTGAGGATAAGTGAGTAGCAATTGCTGAGGATGTAGAGAAAGACTATTTTTTGATGGTGTAGCTGTCTGCAAATTGTTCATGCTATTGTAAATGCCCTTCATTCATGTTCCTGTAATTAATCCAATTAAACTCACTGAATATATATATATATTCAGTTATATTATATATATATATATATATATATATATATATATATATATAATTTTGATTGAAAATTGATAAAAACTGTACAGGAACCTTTTTTCAGTGAGAAGACACAAGCACAGAAAAACAGACTGTTTAAGTGAAGACTTGAAAGCACTCCTTTTGATTCTGACGCTGCTGAATGCCACACTATCATACTGCGTCTACCAAGCCACCAATCAGAGCTTTTTCTATAACATTGCCTCTTGGGCTTCAAACATGATAGGCCCATATCAGCTGATCTTACTGAGACCCAGGTTCATAAGGTCTTACCAAATAAATGTGGGGTTTTTGGTTTGTTTTTTCGTTTTTGGTGGGTTTTGTAGTATTATTCTAGATGACAGAAACTAAATGGCATATATGTATATAATATGTAGTATTGGAAAAAAGCATGTTTCCAAATATTTTACAATTGTCTATTTGTAAGTAAATAGAAGCTTCCCCCTAATATGAGTCCAGAGCTGAAGAATTGTGATAGTTTTAATGAGAATGCCCCTACTCTTCCTAGCCCCACCCCCCCTCATATGTTTGAATGCTTGGTCTCCAGGTGGTGAAGCTGTTTGAGGATTAGGAGGTGTGGCCTGGTTAAAGCTGGTGTGTCACTAGGGGTGGGTATTGAGGTCTCAAAAAACCCGCTCCAGGCCCAGTCTCTCTCTTTCAGCCTCCTGCTTGTGGACAAGATATAAGCACTCAGCTACTGTTCCAGAGCCATGCCTGCCTACCTGCTGCCGTGCTCCCCATCATGGACTGTCACCCTTTAAATTGTAAGCACCCCACAACTATTACTATTATTAGCTGGTCATGGTGTTTCATCACAGCAACAGAAAAGTAACTAAGACAAGCATGTACATTGGGAAGTGAAGCCGGGCAGTGGTGGCGCACGCCTTTAATCCCAGCACTTGGGAGGCAGAGGCAGGCGGATTTCTGAGTTCAAGGCCAGCCTGGTCTACAGAGTGAGTTCCAGGATAGCCAGGGCTACACAGAGAAAACCAAAAGAAAAGAGAGAGAGAGAGAGAGAGAGAGAGAGAGAGGCGGGGGAGAGAAGTGAATATGGGGACCCAAGCTGGGAAACATCTTTGAAAAAGAAGATTATATGATTCATGTATGTGTATTGGTTTAAAATTTATCTATACTCAGAAACTTTAAAACTTTTAAATTATGTCTATCCACTTACTTGTGTGTTTGTATGTGTGCATGAGAGAGACAGTGCCTACAAGATCAAAGGACAACATGTGGGAGTCAGTGCTATCCTTTTATCATGTGAGTCCCAAAGAATAAACTCAGATCCTCAGGCTTGTCTGCAAGTTGCCTTTACTTGTTGATCTGTCTTGACAGTCCATAACTAGAAGCCTTAAAAAAACATAGCATGGAGGACTGGAGAGATGGCTCAGGGGTTAAGAGCACTGACTGCTCTTCCAGAGGTCCTGGGTTCAATTCCCAGCAACCACATGTTAGCTCACAGCCATCTGTAATGGGATCTGATGCCCTCTTCTGGTGTGTCTGAAGACAGTGAATTCATATAAGTAAAATAAATAAATCTTTTTAAAAAATAGCATAGATAATTATAATCAATTAGTACTTTGTTTGAAATTACCTGTGGAGACAGATAAAGTTGCGGCCAGGGAATGCTTTACAGACAAGTTAGAATTTAAGCTAAATTTTAAATAATTGACATTAGAGAAGCTTTAGAGTGTCAGGGAGTGGGGACCAATTTAAATGACACAAAAAGTATTGAGTATAGTATACTATGTCTAAGGGAGGACTCAAAGAGACAGTAGTTGGTTTCATCTGTATGTAAAAGAATTCTGGAATGGGAAGACCAGTTACCGTGGTATCTGTGATGTCATTAGAGAACATGAGCTCTTCCACCTGCAGCCCAGCATCTATCCTCAAGGCCATCTGCTCTTCACAATGGCTGGTAGAGCGACAGCACTACATCTGCATGATGGAAAACAAAGAAGAGGGTTAGGAGAGAGAAATTCCACCAATATTTCCACCTCAAAAGGTGTTACTTCCTTCCTAGTCATGTGCTCATCCTTAGCTGCAAGAAAAGCTGAAAAGTAACATCAGCTGTGCAGTGAATCTAGCTAAAATCCATCATTCTGTTGTGCTAACGAATGGGTATTTGGTAGGAAAAACAAAAAATAGACCTGGCCATACTGTGATGTTAGGAAGTGTGGTATCAAAAGAACGAGAAGTGCATGTAGCAACTGCATCAAGACCTGAAATTGAGTACTAAAGCCTGCTGGTCATGAGATCTTGAGCAAGCTGTAAAACACTCTTTAAGTATCAGTAGTCATCTAAACAGAAAAAGGGCACGTGTGCGAACACGCGCGCGCGCACACACACACACACACACACACACACACACACACATACACACAGGACCTCATATATCTTATCCTCTTTCTCATCCTCACTCTCTGTCTCTCCTTCTCTCCTTCTCCTTCTCCTTCTCCTTTTCTCCTTCTCCATCTCTCTAGCTTGCTATTTTGACTAGCCAGCAAGCTCCTGAGATTTGTCTGTCTCCATCCCATAATGCTAGGTTTACAGGCACTTACATTTTATGTGGGAGCTGAGGATTCAAACTCAGGTCCTCATGTTTGCACACCAAATATTCTTAGCCACTAAGCCATCTCTGAGTCCCTAAAATAGGTGATTCAACAACAACAAAAAAATCTCTTTCTTGAAGAAAAAAGTATTTATTTTTTATGTATATGAGTGTGTTGCCTGTATTTCAGTGTACTGTGTGTGTGCAGTATCCTCAGAGGCCAGAGGAAGACATCGGATCCCCTGGGACTGGAGTTATAGGTGTTTAGTGAGCCACCATGTGGGTGCTAGGAATTGAACCCTGGTCTTGGGAAGAACAGCCTGTGCTCTTAACTGCCTAGCCATCTTTCCAGCCCTCAAAGGAAATTTTAACTTACTGTATTATGTATTTAACTTATCAAAGGAAATTTTAACTTACTGTATTTTAACTTACTGTATTAACTTACTGTATTAGTGTATATAGCACTGATAAACATGAATGAAGTTACAAATTAATTGGTTTTTTTTCCAACTTCATTAATATAAAACTAACACCAAATGCCTGCAATGTTACCTTGAAATACAAAATAAAGTAGTGGTTTATTATAGTATTTATTTTTGGCAATATTTTGAGTACAGAATTATAGATATGAACAGGTGTTGAATCAAATTCCACTCCTCAATGTACCAGACCAAGTAAAGACAAGCCTGCTACCTGTGGTTTTAAAAATGAGATTTCCAAGATGTAATCTTTTTTGAGAAACCATACAAAATAAATCCCAAAAGGATCACAGCACTTTAGATTAAAATAAATGTGTGTGGGGGGGGAGAAATTTCTCTAATTTATCTATCTATTTGATGGAAGCATGGGGGTGCCCACGAAGTGAACTCAACTTTTTCTATTAGGAAGTTTAAAAGAGAGGGGAAAGCAAGCTGTGTGTAATGTCCCAGTTGTAATGAGTTTTCACACCTGTCTCCCCTCGAGCCGACTAGTCCGAGCTGCCGCCTTCCCGTGGTCTTTGAGCCTCCATGGCCCCCCTTTATGGATTTGCTTCATAGGAATTCATTTCCGAAAATGAAAGAGGACAGGGGAGAGAGGACATGTTGAAGCAATGACAAAAATCTTTGTATTTTTATTAGATTTAACTTATCATAAGTCAGATTTAATTTTCTCTCCTGGGTTGTGATGCCTATCATGGTTATTTTTATTAAGGGAAGAATTAATCTTAGATTCTCTACACTAAAGCAGATTCAAATATTATAAAGTTTAACTGGCCTTCTGGGGGCAGGAAACCATCTTCAGATGATTGTTCACCCAGCTCCCATCTGGACCTCTTTCTTTCTCAGCCCAGGGCCACAAAGCTCTAGGACACCTGCCGTGATGAGCCTTTTGTGAGCCGAGGATTAAGAAGACCATTGCTAATAATAAACTCCCTCCAGTACAATACACAAAAGGCTAATCCCACTCCACCAGGAAGCCTTTAAAAAAATTTAAAGACACATGATTGCTTCATCACCCAAGGTCTCCAGACTAAGGATGCCTTAATGCCTCTTCCTAACCTTTGCTTTGGAGGCCCTTCACTCTCCCGGTGCTTCTCTCTGAAGAACTCACAGATAACCACGCCCCAGCTGCTTCTCTTTCACGTATTGCTCAGGATCTCACTGCGTGTATGCGCCTTGAGTATTAATACCATCTAGCAATTATATTACTTATCTTCATTTGGTTAATTCTTCCACTTGTCAGCCAGGTTTTCATGGTCACTCCTCTCTCTTTTATCTCTGAAAATCCTGCCTCTGATTGGTCAACCCACCGGACAACCTAGCAAAGGTCTTTCCAGAACAGTCCTGGCCCGTCCAGTGTGGGTCACTCTGTGGGACACCACCCACCTGACTCTAGCCTCATTCCTCATCACCTCTCTGACTGAAGAGAAGTATGGATGTGCACTCTTGTCCCTCTGACTTCCCATTGAGATTCTCTTAGAGTTCTTATTGCTGTGATAAAACACAATGCCCGTAAGCAGCTTGGGGAGGAAAGGATTTCTTTCACTTTATAGTTTATAACCCTTCACTGAGGGAAATCAGAGTAGAAACCTGGAAGCAAGAACAGAACAGGCCATGGAGGTTACTAGCTTGCCCAGTTTGCCTGCTTATAGCATTTAGGACCAGCAAGCCCAACGGTCGTGCTACCCACAGTAGGCTAGGCCATCCCACTTCAACAACAAAAAGAAAATATACTACAGACTTGCCTAGGGGCCTATTATAAAGGCAAGTTTCTTAATTGAGAATCCCTCTTTCCGAGTTACTGTAGTCTGTGTCAAGCACAAGGAGTCAATGGAAGAAGAGAGGACCCTGAAAGCAGGGCATTCATTTCCCTAGCTTCTTCATTTTGAGTTTGCCTCAGGCTGACTGATTGACATTAAATATGCCACCGTTCATCTCCAGTACACATTCATCTCACTTCTAGAGTCTTCTCCCTGCCCCATCTCTCTCCTCACACCCTTTTGGGCTAAGGAAAACTAAACGTTGGGTTCTTGGTGCTATAGTGTAATTCTCCATGTTCCAACATCTTCATTGCAAACAAATTCTGGATGACTTTATTTTGGGGTGCACACTTTTTCTATTGTGACCCTGCTAAGCTGTCCTTCTTGGATATTTATGTACAGCTGTCCCTATGGACTCACTCTTGCTCTCCCTAATGTGGTTACTCATGGGCCCTTCACTCCATTTCTCAACTCAACACCACTTGTTTCTCAGTCAGGAAAACTCTATCCCCTCCCACAGACTATTATACTGTTTGGTCTGACAAATTGCACAGTGCCTTGGGATGACTAGTGATGGAGAACTGGTGTCTGGAGCAGGAGGGGTTCACAGAGCTCAGGAGTCCAAGCCAATCAAAAACCTTTTAGAGAAGCCATTTTGGAGCCAATATTAACTAAGTTGAGATTGGATAAAGAAAGTTGGTAAGAGCCTTAATCAGTAAGATGCAGAAAGGGATTTCTGGGGATGTGGGGAGCGGAACTCAAGATGGCGCCTGGCTGGGTGCCAGATGCTCCTGGCTTGTTGGCTCACCATTTCAGGAAGCCTGGGTGTCACGTAGGCTAGGCTTTACTGCGCATGCATTTTGCTTGTTCATTGTTACATAAGATCAGGCCATGTGACATATGTGCTCAGCACCAATCAGGAATGACCATGTGGCAGGTTCTGATTGGTGAGGACACAGAGATTTAAGGGCTGGGAGCTAGAGCTGGGAGGGGGGGGAGGGCTGGGCTTTTGCGGTAATTCAAGGTTCCTGAATAAACCGTGTTGGGAAGGAGATCCCATGTCCGTTGTCCTCTGTCTGCTGGTTGGTTTAGGAGGCAACATGGGGGTAGTGGGGTGTGAAACAGCGCTTTAAAAACTCCAGAAAACACGGAGTATAAGTGTCTGAAGCCCAGATAAATGTCCTGCAGGATGAAGTTGAAGATCACTGTATTCAGGACTTCCCCAACCCTATGTCGCCACAGCTTATCTTTGGACTCTATAAGAATGGCTCTGGATGATCTACATGCCCAGCCTCCCTTCACTAGCCCCATTTGTCCTTACGAAACCTTCCCTTCCTCCACCTTATTCAAGGTCATATCTTTTCCAATGTCTCCATTTCAGGAGGAAGGGCTTAATCAGGGACAGTTGGTAAAGATCAATGAGAAGTCCAGATCATGAGTCTGTAAAAATATGGCTTTCGGGCCTGAAGAGCTGGCTGGTGCCTGGTTTTGCAAATAAACTATTTCCTGGAACACAGCCACATTCATTCTTTTAAGTACCGTCTATGCTGCTTCCCACGGATAACATCAGACCCAAGTATTTGCAATAGAGGCTATATCACTTACTTGACCTTTACGGACAAGGTTTGCTGACTCCTAATTCAGACAGATAACCTAGATAGAAAGGCATCTGAAGTTTGGAGAGATGGCTCGATGGGTAAGTGTTGGGGGCCGACTTTTAGCAGAAAGCGGCTATCAGCTTTGCAGCCATCTTGAGCCATATACCCTGACATGAGACTTGGATTACAATAGCCTACAACAGCTGAGCACACTCTGATAATCTTGGTTTAGATACCGTGAGATTAAAGGTGCGTGAGATTAAAGGTGTGTGACTTAAGAGTATGACTTAGAAGTATAGAGATCAGACCTAAGGGCATGATTAAAGGTGTGACTTAGAGGCATGGCTTAGAAGTAGGACATATAAAAGGCAGAGACAGAACAGATCAGAATCAGACTGAGATCAGAGAATCAGACACATCAGACATTAGGTAGAAGACACTTGGCTCCAGACAGAATCAGACACAGCAGACAGAGGAGACAGAGAAGGAGACACTTAGAGGAAGAGAGACTGAAGAATAAACGGGATTGAAACTCACTTTGTCTGGTCTCCATTCTTCGAGTCTGCCCTCACCCTCACTCTTGCTGAACCCGACCCGCGGACCGGAGCGGCAGCTTGGGCCGGGATAGGTAAGAGCATGTCTTAGTTAGGCTTTTATTGCTGTGAAGAGACACCATGACCAAGGCAACGCTTATAAAGGAAAACATTTAATTGGGGCTGGCTTATAGTATCAGAGGTTTAGTCCATTATCATCATGGTAGGAAACATGGCAGCTTGCAGGCAGACATGGTGCTGGAGAAGGAGCCGAGAGTTCTACATCCTGATCCACAGACAACAGAAGGAGACACTGTCACTGGGCCTGGCTTGAGCATATTTGAGCCCTCAAAGCTTGCTCCTACAGTGACAATTTTCCTCTAACAAGGCCACACATCCTCATATTGCCACTTCTTATGGGACAAGCATTCATATATATGAATCTATGGAAACCATTCCTCGTCAAACCACCAGAGAGCACTTGCCGGTCCTCTTGAAGACCCAACTGTGCTTCCCAGCACCCACACCAGGCAGCTCACACTCACCTGTAACTCCAGCTCCAGGAGAATCTGGTGCCTCTGGCCTCTTTAGACATCTGCATTCATGTGTACACGCTCTCCTTGTGTGCACACACATAATTGTCTAAACTTTTAAAGTATTTGAGTAATGGTGGTAGAGAAAGGAGAATTAACCAAATCCTAGACACAGTTTATAAGTGAAGCATGCAGGATGTGCTTATGATTGTATATGAAACAAAAAAAAAAAAAAAAATAGAGTGGGGGAGAAGAGTGATTCAGAAGGGACTGTGGGTAGCTCAGCTGGCAGGGTGCTCACCCAGCTTGAAATGAAGACCCAGGTTTAAACACTAGATGCAAATACCTCTGACACCACGGCACACAGCTGTTATCTGAACATTTGGGAAGTAGAAAGAGCAGGATCAGGAGTTCACTCTCAGCTACACAATGAGTTCAAGGCCGGCCTGGACTACATGAGACTCTGTCTCAACCAAGAAAAAAAAAAAAAGTAATGATCTGTAGCTGTCAGTCTTATTGACTGTATGAGTGTAGTTGTACTTTGCTGAAATGGGCAAAGCTGTGTTGGCTGAGGTGGAAAATTTAGTTTTCTGAGCATGTGGACATGAGTTTGATGTGTCTGCTAGACATCTAAGATATGCTAGGTAGCCAACTGAATATGTGTAAAAGTCAATTTTAAAGAACAGATCTGGGCTAGATATATAAGTTTGAGAGTTGTTTAAAACTATGTGATGGAATAAATTTAACTTTTATTGATGTGGTGGTTGGCTTTAGGTTTGTAAGATAAAGCATCGCTATAAAGTTCAGATTCAGTCTCCAAGGTGCTAAGGTTATAGACATGGACCATCAATGCCCCAAAGAAAGAGAGAATTTAATGATGGGCTGTAAAGACAAAAGAGGGATGAAAAATGTAAGAATGAGCTCTGAGGTACCGGATATTGGGGATCTAAGGAGGGGTAGGCAAAGAAGACCAAGGAAGCAAGCAACCCAGCAAGAAGCAAGCTTGCTAGAACATAAGGACAATGGTCACTCAGAAGTCAAGGGAAGTGTGTGCGTGTGTGTGTGTGTGTGTGTGTGTGTGTGTGTGAGAGAGAGAGAGAGAGAGAGAGAGAGAGAGAGAGAGAGCGCTACCTCTCAGACACAATTAAAGAGGTACTGCAACAGTATCTGCTCTGAGGAGCAGAGGCTAAGAGAAAAGGTCAGACAGTCCCTGACCTTATTGTGGGTCAGTGAATGAAAAGATGACAAAGATTTGAATAACTTTCATAGTCTGTTATAGTTGCTATGTAGAGTGAAAAATTATATATACAGGCTTTTCCTTTATCCTATACCTGAACAAGAATGTAAGTTCCAGAAAGAGGAACTGAATGTAAGATTTTCACTACCCCAGGACACTTGCTGGATAAATTACATTCCTCAAGCCTCAAGCAGTAGGTCCACCTATGGGTGGGAGAGGCCCAAGGCAGAAAGGCATTCCTGACTACAGATAAAAAAAATGCTGCCACCTAGGTGGGGCTATAGCAGGAAGAAGTAAAGATAGTTAATCTGAAATAGTTGGTAATGGCAGGATAGGACACAATAGCATGGTAAAAACCACATTTTTGAGAAGAATGAGTGTGCAGAGTGATTTTCACATGACTCTAGATCATTTGGGCTAGATTCTCTGAAATGTTCCACTGTTCTTGGTTACCCCTCCCTTGGTCTTCCCAGTGCTATGTTCAAAATTTGTAAAAAAACCAATCATGTGTAACCATGCGAAAATGCCTTCCTTCCCCCACCCCATGCTATAAAAGACCCTTTAACCCACCACTCTGGGCCAAAACCTTGCTCTTGGAGCTAAAGAGCTTGTAGTTTTGACCGCCAGCTAACTTCCCTAATAAAGCCTCTGCTGATTGCATCCAGGTATGGTTTCTTGTGATCTTTGGGTGGTCATGATCTCCTGAGACTTGAGGAAGGGTCTCCCAAGTATGGGGGTCTTCAGCTGCAACAGAATTGCTCAGACAGACTAATGTATAAAGAGAAGAGGTTTACTTTGGCTCATCTCGGGAGGCTGGGCATCCCAGAGGTGACTACGTCTGGTGGGACACTTGTGAGATATGTTTGTGGCAGAAGGGGAAAAGGTATGTGCAGAAGAGACCAATTATGAGCAGCAGTCTCATGTTTCAACACACAGCTCTTGAGAGAGTGAGTCTGGGGTGGTGAGAAAGGCTTGCCCTCAGTCAACCCTGTTCCTCTCACATGGGTGACCCCCCTTTATGCTTCTGTTGCCACCCCTTGGCACCTAACACTGGGTACCAAACTCAACAACCCATAATCCAACCATATAGTAGCCAAGGTGATCAAGCAGAGGGGTGACAGGTTCCAAGTGGTCCAGGCCCTATCTACAGAATGTGGTACAATCAGAGGAAAGCCAGACTGTGGCCTTTCTTAACTTTCTTGGTTCTGACCCATCAGTCCCCAACCCCCACTTCTTTACCCCCACCCCCACACTTTTCTCTTTTCCTTTTTGTTGTTGTTGTTGTTGTTGTTTTCGAGACAGGGTTTCTCTGTATAGCCCTGGCTGTCCTGGAACTCACTCTGTAGACCAGGCTGGCCTCGAACTCAGAAATCTGCCTACTTTTCTCTTTTCCTGAAGTGTCTTTATCTTCCTTACTATCGTCCTGTGACTGCTCAGGGGCTTTTTGCATCCTTCCTTCCTTCCTTTTTCCTACTTTCCTCATTAACATTTACGGCCTCCGCATCTTTGGCACCTAAATATCAGCCTTAATCTTCAGATTATCATGTGACCGATTTAAGTACATTCTACCTTACTCTCTGACTGGTGCTTCCGGCTTACAGGAGTAACACTGAGCCGCTCCTCTCAGCAACCTCGCTGTGGCCCATGGGTAAGCTGTGGTAAGGATAACCCTGTTGCTGTTGTTGGCTAATCGGCTCTGATCAGCTGGTGGTGGCAGTGCAGGTTCCTGATATTCATTCCAATGCTCTGGATTCTTGAATGAAAGATACACACACACACAGAGCCTTATGTTTAATATGCCTTAAACAGCTCATGGTTGGGCTGTCTCCCCTCAGATATTCCTGAATTATTACTTACTAAAACCTATATTCCATCTTGGCTGCCAGGGATCCGAGCCCTCAGCCCTCCTGGGCCATGATCCCAGACTCTTACATGTTGACTTCTCCCCATCTTGTCCTTCTCATCTTTCTGCTTCCCTGTCATGGTGGCTCTGCCTTCTCTCTGGTCCTCTTGCCTTCAAATCCTGAAGTCCCAGCTCTATCTCCCTACCCAGCCAGTGGCTGCCAGCAACTTTATTCACCAATTAGAACCAGCTGGGGGGCAGGGACCCCATGGCAATAGATTGTAAGTTTGGGGAGTCTCTTGGACAGCACTGGGCAACGATTCAAAAGAAGGCTTCTCATGTCTGGCATCAGGGGTTTTGTTAGGCAGTCTTTGGCTCTTGGAAGGATCGCTGTCAGCCCAGATGAGAGATACACTGTGCATTGTAGACTTGCTTTAGGTCAATAGCGGTTGATTCTCTGTGGATTTTTCAGACATCCATATTGTTATTTCACAGTCTCCCTCCTTTTCCTGACTTTATCCCCTTTCCAGCCTTTCTGGTAAGATTGGGTGTACCCTGCTAACCCCCTTCTATTGTTCCCCAACTTCTCTATCCAGGCAATGGTCTACGCCATTGGCTTAAGGGTCTTCCTCAGCCATGCTTGTACTTCAAAGCTTTGGGTTTTCCCCCTGGTGACTCACATTTCCTGTCCCTTTCTTTCCTGTGTGTGTGTGTGTGTGTGTGTGTGTTTTTCATGTCCCTGCCTTATTTGCTCTAGGTCCTCTATTTTATCTTTGAGACCGGACATTCTATCTTCGGCTTGATGTGTTCTTGTAAGGTATGTGTTTCCTAGCTGGGCTACTGGGTTTTTTGTTTGTTTTTTATTCCACCTTTATTTCAGCTTGAGTCCTCTTCAGTGTTTCGACCTCCTCATTGAATTCCATCTTCAAATCTTGGATATCTTTGCTACTTCCAATGTTAGGCCCAGATCTCAGAGACCCCCAAACACCACCAAGGAGCTGATTCTGCTGCAAGTCACACAGGGGTCTTTTATTACAAACTCGAACAGGGACTCTCGCTGTCACTAACGCAGTGGATCCTGGATCCGGAATGAGAACCTGGAGCTCAGGGGAGGTAGAGCTTTTGTAGGGAAAAAAACCTTACACTCAGTAATTTTCCACATAAGTCGGCTTCTGATTGGTTAGTATTTCAAACTTGTTTTTCTGGCTCGAACAGGAAGGAACCCTTATAAAATGGTTACAAAGGTCAGCCCTCATGACTGTTTGAGTCATTTATCAGCAAGATCACCTGGTCCCCTTAGAAAAACACAGGTTTTTCCTGATTGGCTGTTGCTATGGGAGCCAGCCCTGATCTCCTCAGGCCTTCTCCTCGGTCTTTTTCCTCCGACTAAGGGAACTGGGTTGGGGGTTGGGATGTGCAGAGGTCTTCATTCAAAATGGAGTAGTTGGCTGGGTCTCAGGCCATCAGCCTTGTTTGTGTTTCCTTGGGCTTCACGCAGGCCTTTTTCTCCTTTAGCTTGTTACTCCTTTTAGTGAGCTGTTTCTCTGTGCCATCTTTCAACTCCTTGAATTCTTTGAGGAGGTTTGTGATTCTTCTTTTAGTTTTTGTGCCCTGGAGTTTATCTAGGTAATTCTCATTAAGAAGCATTTCTGCAGGCCTGGCAGGTTTTGGAGAGAAGCTATTGGCTTGATCTTTCAGATTGTTGGTATTCCTGCCATGAGATCCAGCTATGTGTATTTCCTTTGTTAGTTCTGAGTTTTTTATGGATGGGGCAGGGTAGGGAGGAAGAGAAGATGAGGAGATATGTTGGGTTTAGAGCAGTGGTTCTCAGCCTCCCTAATGCTTTTGTAGAGTGAAAAATTATAAAGACCATTTTATGAAATATGTAGACTTTTTTTTTGCCCTTAGACCTGGGCAGAAAAATGCAAGTTCCAGAAAGCGGAACTGAATGTAAGATTTTCACTACCCCAGGACACATTCCAGGTGAAGGACATTGCCCCAGAATCAGAGGACACTTGCTGGATTACATTCCTCAAGCCTCAGGCAGCAGGCCCACCTGTGGGTGTGGGGGGTGCGGGGGAAGGAAGCAAAAAGACACATTCCTGTCCATAAAAAATACAAGCCATCTAGGTGGGGCTGTGACTGGAGGAAGTGAGAAATATTTTGTAATGACGGTATAGGGGACAGTGATATGGTAAAAACCACATTTTTGAGAAGAATGAGTGTGCAGACTGATTTTCACATGACTCTAGATCATTTGGGCTAGATTCCTCTGAAATGTTCCACTGTTCTTGGTTACCCCTCCCTCCCTTGGTCTTCCCAGTGCTATGTTCAAAATTTGTAAAACAACCAATCATGTGTAACCGTGAGAAAATGCAACCATTCATGTGTAACCGCACGAAAATACCTTCCTTTCCCCATCCCATATATCCCATGCTATAAAAGACCCCTTAGCCCCGACACTCGAGGCCAAACCTTGCTCTTCAGAGAGAGAGCTTGTGGTTTGACCGCCGGCCAATTTCCCTAATAAAGCCTTTGCTGATTGCATCCAGGTATGGTTTCTTGTGATCTTTGGGTGGTCGTGATTTCCTGAGACTTGAGGAAGGGTCTCCCGAGTATGGGGGTCTTCACTTTGACTCTTTAATATAGTTCATGTTGTGGTAACCCCAAACCATAAAATGATTCCACCGATATAGCATAACTGTAAGTTTGTTGCTGTTACGAATCCTAATGTAAATTTTTCTCAGACACACTAGTTTGGCTGTGGGGGTCGCGACCCACAGGTTGAGAACCACTCGCCTCAAGCATTTGTTTTTAAATGGCTTGGGTGGAATGAAGTTAGATGGATATAAGGGACTGGACTGGATGGAGTACAGGATGTGCTTCCTGTTCCAAGCCTAGATTGGATATGATGTGGGAGAATCCTGTGATTTGGCAGATGGGTTCCAAGGATACTAGCTCAAACCTAGAGCTCCTCTGCAGTGAAGGCAGAGAAGGCCAGGATAGGCTGGGACACTGGCTGTGGGATCCAGAATAAATCTGGCTGGTTGCTGAATGCATGGATGGGGAGGGTAGAACATCACCAGGCTAGACCCCGAGGGGGTTGTGTGAGAAGTCTGGGTTTAAAGTGGGGTGCTTTAGGCAGCACAAAGGTCCTGTGGGTGGGACACAGGTGGGAAATGTTCTGGTGGAAGACTAGAGGTTAGCTAAAACACAAGAGGAGGAGGTGGGACCCTGCCCAAGCCCAAGGGCCAATCTATTCTTCTTCGAGAATGACTTTCTGTGCCCTAGTGAGCAGCCCTGCCCCGTGAACACATGGGCAGGTGGCTCCACCCCGTGAATGACTAGGCGGCATTTGTCTTTTATTTTTTATAGCTTTTTACTGACTGTATCTTCTGTAATGACACTTTAAACTTATTCAGACAGCGTAACTATTTTTTAAATATCAGATGAAATCTTAAACTTGAATTCTCTTTTATGAGCATCTAACAAATAAGAGGAAAATAATATATTTCAATTTTTAAAAATATTTCGCTTTCTTCCATGAACACAGTAGTAGCAATAGCAAAATCTTTCTGAGCCACACTACTGCAAACACTAGGCTAAACTCTGTCTACATCAACTGTTCAGTCTTTATAACAATACTCCCTTCTCTCCCTCCCCTTTTCCTCCCTCCCTCCTCCTCTCCTCCCTCTCTCCCCTCTCTTTGCTCATCTCTCTCCCTCGTTAGAACCGACATTTCATTCCATTGATAGCTCATCCAAGGACTCGTAGAATTTTTGATGGCCATTGATCTGCCTCCCACATTTACTGGAGCCTCACCAAATTGATCAGCCCATGGACCCAGAGCTTAGAACCACAGCTAATAAAGGGCAATCTAAGCAAGAAGGAAGCACTGCAAAGTCATCTCAGTTAGAAATGAAAAGCGAGCCTGCCTCCACACCCCACAGGCAGCCTTGCCAAGGGAGCCTTCCGAACTCAATCTCTGTAAAATACTGCATGTCAGTTAAATTATCCTATGTCTTGACAACAACAAAAGGAAGCCAAGGAGAGCCAGACACTGCAGTTTGGTTCATGATTTGATTGGTATCATGATTTACTAAATTACTTTTTTCTGAGGGTTCTTTTTTTTTTTTTTTTTGGTTTGTTTAAAGCCAAAGACTAAATGTAGCAATAAAAATTTAAATTAACTTGGCTCTTGCCTGAAGTGCTCAATATTCCAATATCTGTGCCTCACTGCAGTGCCAGGGAAAACAGCAGAAGCAGGGGAGAATAGTCTGTTTCTGACTCACTCCTCATTAGAGGAGAGTGAAATCTTATATCTCCCCGGGCCCGGAGACTAGCCTCCAGCCACTTCAGATTAATCTTTTCACTACCACATATCAAAATACAAAATTATTTGAGCTAAGATTTTTTTCTCATTAGGAATGATAATTTCTTAGATAGGAAAATAAAGCCCTGTAGTAAAAACATGCCTACTGTCCCTTCAAGGTCTCTGCGGTTACAAGCCTTAGCTCAACTGTGAACAAGGCTACCTTTCACGGTCCCACAATCTACCATGGTGATGACATATCATTGTGTCTTCCCTAGGAAATCAGTTCAGCTGGACTGGCCAATCACCTTGCCAAGGGAACACCTCTCAGGAGGATGCGTTCACCTTAAGCCATGCTAAAGAGATAGGAAGAATAATTAGTCCTTTATTGGGTTAATGCATATTTCTTTCCCAGAATTCCTGACCCATAGCACAGTCCAGAACCACTATGAGGTTCTTTTGGGTTTCCTGGTTCCTGAGTCCTGACTCATAGGGCCTTAATTTTTCTTTTTTCTTCTCCTTTGTCTTATTCTTTCAGATACTAGCCAGAGCTCGAACATGCTTTTTTTTTTTTTTTGATACCTCAGGCTTCCTTACTCTTTCTCTGACGCTCCCCTCCCTGCCATGTGTTGGATTTCCATGCTGCCTTAACCTGAGCAGCATGGCCTTCTCTCTTTCTCTTCTCTATCTCCCTCTTCTAGGCAACCGCCAGGTTTTCAAACTTGCCTGCTGTGTCACTTTTCTTTTAAATTCCAATAAAATTGTCCTCAAGCTGAAAAAAAAATAAAAAGGCAGCATGTGTGTGTGAATCTCAGAGTGCTGGGGAATTGAGAGGTGAGAAAACAAGGGACACAAATAAAAAGATTCATGTGTATGCATACACATAAATGCATATATAATATATGTATCTATGTACATGGTAAGTAACTTTGTATAGTATATAATATTTACTTATATACATATTTCATAAGTCAGAGCTTTTTCGGTAGCAGCCAGAATTATCTGGCAGCAGCTTAGTGCTATCTTTTTCATACTCTCTTATGGTTCAGAAAGTCTAGATATCCCAAGTGAGCATGCTGCTGGGAGACCTTCAAAAACAGAAAAAGAACTCATATTTGTTGAGCACCTATCAGTGCCAGACACTGTGGAGACACCTTTGTGTAGCTGTCCAGCAGCCATGGCTGAACTGGGTTTACCTGAAAGGGGGGCTAGAAATGAAAAAGAGACCAGGGGGAGGGTTCGAGAGAAGCATGAAGCCAAGAGTCTAATCAAGGCTCAAAGTTTAATATTCAGCACTGTGTTAATATAGGGGAAACCCACGGAACCCATCCTTCGTTTCAGCTGGATTACGTTGCAAAGCAGGCTCAAAGGCAGTCTATTCTTCTAAGTTCTTGTAGGAAGTTGCAAGTGTGAACAAAGCAGCTGACTTCACCTAGGTGAAAGTCCTTTGTGGCAAGCTCTCAAAGTCTGTTCAGCCTGCTCAAGGCTGGGAAGGGCACACCTTGGCGCCCTACATTTCATTTGTACATCACTGTGGTCTTCTAGAGTTCATATGGTTAGCTTTATTTTCTTTCTATTGAGAGCAAGAGTAGTGATGTAGCATGCCACTCCACTGATGATGCAGCAGTCGAGCTACATCAGTGGGAGCCACTTCTGGAGCCATGTTAGTGGGAGGTGAGAGGAGGGACCAAGTAGGTCAACATGGATTTGGTGTTTTTCCTTTTGAATGTTAACATTAGGGTCTCACCTCAGGACATGGCAGGCCCAAGACAGCCACATTATGGAATTGATTCATCTCCAGAGGTGAATGTTCACTTTCCACAGACTATTTGCTTAAATTCTTAGACACTTGTCCATCTTCATACTCCCCACAGTCTATGGCAGCATTCAGCATCTGTCATGTAGAATTTAAGATCTTCTTACAGGAGCAACAAGAAACGGTCATTTCAGGAAGTAGGGAAATTAGGAGTAGTGTTCACTCTGGGATATTTTTGCTTGTAGTGGTAATTGAGGAAGCAATTAGTTACAAAGTAAGTAAATTAAAATAACCAACAGGGTTTGTCTGTCTAGCAAAACACACTTTCTCAAGAGAGGACAGAAAAAAAAGAAGAAGAAAGAAATGACATTGCAAACGATGGATAATTTATAAGATTTCAACATTTGAAATTAAAACTAAAATATGGGTAGAATCTCCTGTTTTCTGTGAAAACAGCTACCTCTGCCTCCCACAGCAGGAATTGCTGCACAGAGCAGATGAGATGCTTCTTGCTAATGGGGTCAGGATTTATTTCTAGTACAATTTTATTCTAATGAATGAATGTCCTTTCCATTAACCCTCATAGTCAAAAAGCATAAATAACAGGGGACTGTATCATATGGGCCTCACCGTATCTCACATGCTAACATGACAAGGATGATGGCTTTAGGACAATTTTACCATCTTGACAGCAGTTAGAAAGGGAAAATACAATCTTCTCAATTAATCTTCACTCTTTCTGAGTTAATTAAATGTTATAACCTCTGCTAAACTACTCAAACAACATAATTTACTTGGGCAATATCAAAAAGCTATAAAGAACTTCATTATCTTCCAAAAACTCTGTTCAGTTTGCAGATTTTTGCAGTTTCAGGTGTTTTTATTCCAATACATTATCACCAGTATCATCTTTATAGCAAATATCTTCATGATATGAATCTGTAAGGCATCCTCCAGCCACAAAGGGGTTTAAGATACCGTCTTTGCCCTTGGAGAATCTGTAATCTAAATGGAGGCCTTCAGATTAGTTTTCAGTGTGTACAAACTGTGGTGGTTTGAGTGAAAATGGCCCCATAGGCTCATATGTTTGAACACTTGGTCTCCAACTAGTGAAACTATTTGGGAAGGATCAGGAGGTGTGGCGTTGTTGAAGGACATGTGTCACTGGGGGTGGTCTTGAAGTTTCAAAATATTGGCACCATTCCAGTGTCTCTTTCTCTGCCCTTGGTTATGTCTCAAATTGTGAGCTTTTAGCTACTGCTCCAACATTATGTCTGCCTGCTGCCATGGTTACTGCTTGATTATAGAGTCTAATTCTCCAAAACCGTAAGCCCCAAATAAACTTTTTTTTTTTCAGTTGCTTTGGGCATTGTATCTTATAGCAGCAATAGGAAGTAACTAAGACACTGACCCATGGTCTGAATGAAGCCAAGGAGAGCTAAGAGGAATTTCCAACACAGATTAAAAACTTACTTAAAATAGCGTTGCTCTCTGCATATTTTTTAAGCTAATTGTGCAGTTCTAGAATGTAAGCTTTGTGAGTTTCAACCTTGTTTCACGATGTCAAAAGATTGGCTACGCTCACAAGATACAAAAATAACCATTTAGACTGGTTAAAATTGGTCCAAAGTTTTTTTTTTATTCAATCCTGTGAATGTAGATGGATTTATGTGTGTTCAAATGACCTATACTTTTTTTTTTTTTTTTTTTTTTTTTTTTTTTTTTTTTTTTTTTTTTGAGACAGGGTTTCTCTGTGTAGCCCTGGCTGTCCTGGAACTCACTCTGTAGACCAGGCTGGCCTAAAACTCAGAAATCCGCCTGCCTCTGCCTCCCAAGTGCTGGGATTAAAGGTGTGCGCCACCACCGCCTGACTGACCTATACTTTCTTTGCTAAGATTTCTACACATGTTTTTAAAGATAAAGTAGATGGCATCAGCCACCTTCAGATAGAAAGCGATCCATTGCAAGAGAACACCAATTCTCCAAGTCTTCAACTAAATGGTGGTAGGGCCACCACCTGTCTGTCACGTATTTCTGTAGCCGCTATGTTAAAGTACAGGTTCTCTATGCCCTTGAGAGAAATTCTATCTCACTCAATAAGCTGGTATCACTTCACTAGAGCACAAGTCTTCTTCTACAGAACACTTGTTCACTAGAACACAATATCTCCCTCCTTCATAGCTATACTAGTCAACAAGCAGTACTGAAATTATTCTGTACAGTCAGGTGTGGTGGTGGTGCATGCCTGTAATCCCAGCACTCAGGAGGTTGAGGCAGGAGGTCCTTTGTTAGTTCAAGGCCATACTGGTGTACATAGTGAGCCCCAGGGATCCAGGACAACATAGAGAGATCCTGTCTCAGAAAAATTAAATAAAATAAAATTACATAAATCAGCCTTGCAAAGGAACATTATTATTATCATTATTATTATTTTATTAATTTTATTTGGTTTTTCAAGTCAAGTTTTCTATGCGTAGCCATGGCTGTCCTGGAACTCACTCTGTAGACCAGGCTAACTTCGAACTCAAAGATCTGCCTGCCTTTATCTTCTGAGTACAGGAGTTAAAAATATGCACCATTACTGACCAGCAAACTTTTAACATTTCTATGATAATGATATGCTCATTTCTTGAGCATGGTGTTCAAGAAAGTCATTCTCTGACACTAAGATGCTAATCATCATATAAAGAAAACAGTTTATAAGGTATCTTAAAGTTTCTATTGCTTTGATAAAACACCATGACCAAAGGCAACTTGGGGAGGAAAGGGTTTAATTTAGCTTATACTTCTGTATTACAGTTCACCATTGAAGGAAGTCAGGACTGGAACTCAAATAAGGAAGGAACCTGGAGGCAGGAGCTGAAGCAGAAGCCATGGAGAGGTGCTGCTTACTGGCTTGTTCCTCATGGTTTGCTCAGTCGGCTTTCTTATAGCACCCAGGACCACCAGCCCAGGGATGGTGCCACCCACAATAGGCTGGCCCCTCCCGAATTAACCATCAAGAAAATGCCTAAACGGGGCAGTGGTGGCCCACGCCTTTAATCCCATTACTTGGGAGGCAGAGGCAGGCGGATTTCTGAGTTTGAGGCCAGCCTGGCCTACAGACTGAGTTCCAGGATAGCCAGGGCTACAAAAAGAAACCCTGTCTCAAAAAACAAAAACAAAAACAAAATGCCTTACAGCTGGATCTTATGGAGTTATTTTCTCAGTGGCTCCTTCCTCTCTGATGACTCTAGATTGTGTGACATTGACAGAAAACCAGCCAACACATATGGTAACATTTGTACACTGAGTTTAGGAATGGTGGAGAGAATTTCTTTATACCCTGGGATATGCAAATAATTTCTGGGGCTACTTGCGCAAGTACATTTTCTGAACATGTGCTATTATTCTCTTTCTGGTTTCTTTTGCTTGGTCTTCAGAATTTATATAATTATCAGATTAGCATTAATATCTCTTTTAATTGGAAGTCAATCATTAGCCTTATGAATGGTTGGCTTTTTATAAACTATGTGCAGTCACACATATTAGCTGGTTCTGGGTTGAACAGGGCCAGCTGAGCTTTCACCATCAGCACTGTGGTCTACACTCAGTGAAGAACACTGAAGAAGTGGGCTAGAGGCCTGAGAGGTCTTATTGTTATAAAATTGGTGTGTGTGTGTGTGTGTGTGTGTGTGTGTGTGTCTTAAAAACTGTTTTGAGGGCTGAAGAGATGGCTCAGTTGTTAAGACCACCAACTGCTCTTCCAGAGGTCCTGAGTTCAATTCCCAGAAACCACATGGTGGCTCACAAACCATCTGTAATGGAATCTGATGCCTCTCCTGGTGTGTCTGAAGAGGAAGACAATGTACTTACACGCATAAAATAAATATATAAATCTTAAAATAAAATAAAACTGTGTATGAGGCTTCACTGTTGTCTTAGTTGGGGTTTTAAAAAAAAAATCTGTTTTGAAAATAACCTTTTTATTTATTATGTATACAGTGCCCTTAAAAGAAAATTTTATGGGTCCCATGAAAAACAGATATTATAGATTCTTTCTCCCTGGCCGAGTAGCTAAAGTTGCCCTTCTGGTTTGCCAACCAGATGCCAGTTAATCCATAAACAAAGAATGCAGAGTTACAGGACAATGGGCTACCAACCCATCCCAGGAATGAAGATAAGAGATAAACATCTGCCTGCAGGAACTGCACCCCACTCCATGGACCGGTTTGGCCAGATGTTTAAAAATTGGAAAACAACCAATCGTGTGCACCTGCACGAAAGTTTCTCCTTTTCCCCACCCCAAGCTTATATTAACCCTAAACCCTGGAGCCACGAGGTCGATGCCCCTGTCTCCTACATTGAGACACGTGTCGGCCCAGAACGTTCCGCCATTAAACTACCTCTTGTTCTTGTAGCAAGTTGGTCTTTCGTGTGTCCTTTGGGTGTGGGCCATCCTGTGACTCGAGTGGGGTCCCCTTTGGGGGCTTCCCGAGCCTTACACCCTGCCTACTTGTACGCCTGAATGCCAGAGGAGGGCACCAGATCTCATTACAGAGGGTTGTGAGCCACCTTGTAGTTGTTGGGAATTGAACTCAGAACCTCTGGAAGAGCAGAAAGTGCTCTTAACCTCTGAGCCATCTCTCCAGCCCCAAAGTAAACTTTTGAGCATATATATAAAAGTTGAAAGAAAATGATTAAATGTATACCCTTTAGCTATATCCAACAAATATTAACATTTTGCTTTTAATTTGTCTTATGCATATTTTAATTTCATTTTTCTAAACCTATTATTTTATCTTAACTAAATTCAGATCTGTCTTAGTCATGGTTTCTATTTCTGCACAAAACATCATGACCAACAAGCAAGTTGGGGAGGAAAGGATTTATTCAGTTTACACTTCCATATTGCTGTTCATCACCAAAGGAAGTCAGGACAGGAACTCAAGCAGGTTAGGAAGCAGGAGCTGATGCAGAGGCCATGGAGGGATGTTCCTTACTGGCTTGCTTTCCCCACCTTGCTCAGCTTGCTTTCTTATAGAACCCAGGACTACCAGCCCTGGGATGGCACCACCCACAAGGGACCCTCCTCCCTTGATCACTAATTGAGAAAATTCCTTACAGCAGGATCTCATGGAGGCATTTCTTCAAGGGAGGCTCCTTTCTCTGTGATAACTGCAGCCTGTGTCAAGTTGACACACAAAACCAGCCAGTACAAGATCTTTGGAACTATTTTATTTATTTATTTTTCAAAGAGCCTAGGATGGCTATGAATTTGTTGTATAGCTGAGAATGACTGCTTCTGCATATTTTAAAGGTGGCTTTTAACTAAGTAATATGAATATTATTCTCTGAATTATTCCAAAGATGTTTTTTTGTGCCCTCCCCCCAGCCTTGAGCAGGCCTGAACTAGCCATTTACAATGATAGAGCAAACAAACAATGGGACCTAGGAGGCACTGCCAGCCTTGGCACCCTGCAGTCTGATACAGGATTTGAGGAGAATGGACTGCCTGCTGAGCTTGCTTTGACACCTCCTGGCTGCTATCCCCTCACCCACGCTGGCTGAAGAGACTGGAGTTCTGGGGGTGGGGCTTCCCCTTTATATGTGAAAGCAAAATATTAAACTTCTGGCCTTGATCAGAATGCGTTGTGTTGTCTTAGCCCCATGTTTCCTCTCGCCCTCCATTCCCCTTTCATTCCCAGCCTTCCTCTCAGGTGAACCCGGTTACCCATAGCCGTTGGCGGTTACTTTAAATATACTTTCTTATTAGAAATCAATACATGTGCACAAAATTTTTTTAAAATACAGACTAGAGGGCTGGCTTGATCAGTAAAGTAGTTGTGATGTGTGAGCCCAGGGACCTGACTTCAGGTCTCTACCATTTAGATCTCTCAAGTCCCAAATATCTTAAATAAAGAAAATATAGAAATCTTCACCCAGACACACTATAGTCAAACTCTGTAAAATCAAACACATAATTTTGCAAGCACAAAAGGAACGTAGGGATGTCACGCACCGGGACGGTGCTGTGACACACTCACCAGGATGCTCAGCACAGCAGTGCACGCCAGGAAGGTGGATGGGAAAGGTTGGTGCAAAGTGCAGAAGGAAAGGGACTGTAGAGTCAAAAATTATTAAAATCATTTTATAAAATATAGGCTTTTCTCTAAGCCTCACTTTAAAGGGCATGGAAATTTTTCTCTGAGGCAAGCTAAAAATGTAGACTGGCCCGTTTCAGGAACCGGAAGAGAGGAATGCAAGTCATCTAGGTGGTTCTGAGAAACTAGTAACCATGATGACAAGGCAGGGCCGTGTCCAGAGCAACTGAGAAATAGTTGAGCAAGTGACAGGGCAGGGCCACAATGACAGGGCAAGGCCACAGTGACATGACAAGACCACATTTTTGAGAAGAATGAAAGCTGGGCAGTGGTGGTGCACGCTTTTAATCCCAGAACTTGGGAGGCAGAGGCAGGTGGATTTCTGAGTTCGAGGCCAGCCTGGTCTACAGAGTGAGTTCCAGGACAGCCAAGGCTAACAGAGAAACCCTGTCTTTAAAAACAAACAAACAAAAAAAACAAAAAAACAAAAAAAAAAAAAAAAAAAAAAGAGAGAGAGAGAAGAATGAGTATACAGAGTGTTTTCCACATGACCCTGACTTCCAGAGGTTGGGTTCCTCTGGAATTTTCCGCTATTTTTATGTTATGTTTCCTTAGCAACCCCTCACCTCCTCCTCACTCCCCTGGCTTGTGGTTTTCCCCTTTTAAAAAGCCCCTCAGCCAGCCGGTCTTTGTCAATTCAGCTCCTGCGTGGGCAAATGAATTGACCATTAGCCGGCTAACTCTCCCTAATAAAGCCTCTGCTGTTTGCATCCAGATTCGGTGTCTTGCGAGTTTTTGGGTGGCCGTGACTTCCCAAGACTTGAGTGAGGATCTACCCAGAGAGGGGGTCTTTAGGACCACCTGCCAGGAACAACATTCCTGCAAAGCCTGCTTTTCAGAAACCTGGAGAGAAGGAAGGGCCTTTCTAAACCAAACCTAGGACCTCTTCTCACCATCAGACCAGCCTTATAGAAGAGAGTTCTTCAAAGTGGAATGGGGGGCACTTGTAACAGGAAAGCAAATGCAAGATGCAGTGGAAGGGAGCCAGGGACACAGGCCTTTAATCCTAGCATTAGATGGCAGAGACAAGTTGACCTCTATGTGTTCAAAGCTAGACTGGTCTACATAGCAAGCTCTCGATAAACCAGGGCTACATAGAGACACTCTGTATTAAAAAAAAAAAAAATGGGCTGCAATAGTTCAATGATTAAGAGGCTATATTGCTTCTGCAGAAGACCTGATCTGGGTTCCCAGCATCCATGTCAGATGTCTCACACCCGCCTATATACTCTAATTCTAGGGGGTCCAGCACCCTCTTCTGGATCCCAAAGGCATTGCACAAGCAACATGCTCTGCCCATCCTCAATATATAAACATAATTTAAAAATAAAACCTTAAAAGCACAATAAAAGTGAAAAATAGTAAACACTGAATGTTCTAGTACCATAGTGGTAGTGTGTAAATCACTTCCAATTTTTGTATAATGTTAAAAAGTAAAATAGTTACATGTATAATTATTGGCACATATACCATACAGAAGAGAAATAAGTTATAATAACCAAAATTAAATGTGGGAAGACGAGGAACTCAAGTGAGAAGTTTTCTTATTACCAGTGAGAAGCTGATGAGGACATGTGATTTCTGAGGTCACAGTCACACTGGAAGTTAACTGCTGGGGTCACAGTCACACTGACAGCTAACTTACTGCTGGGGTCACAGTCACACTGGAAGTTAACTGCTGGGGTCACAGTCACACTGACAGTTAACTAACTGCTGGGGTCACAGTCATACTGGAAGTTAACTGCTGGGGTCACAGTCACACTGACAGCTAACTTACTGCTGGGGTCACAGTCACACTGACAGCTAACTGCTGGGGTCACAGTCACACTGACAGCTAACTGCTGGGGTCACAGTCACACTGACACTAACTTACTGCTGGGGTCACAGTCACACTGACACTAACTTACTGCTGGGGTCACAGTCACACTGGAAGTTAACTGCTGGGGTCACAGTCACACTGACACTAACTTACTGCTGGGGTCACAGTCACACTGGAAGTTAACTGCTGGGGTCACAGTCACACTGACACTAACTTACTGCTGGGGTCACAGTCACACTGACACTAACTTACTGCTGGGGTCACAGTCACACTGGAAGTTAACTGCTGGGGTCACAGTCACACTGACAGCTAACTTAACTGCTGGGGTCACAGTCATACTGGAAGTTAACTGCTGGGGTCACAGTCACACTGACAGCTAACTGCTGGGGTCACTCTCACACTGACAGCTAACTGCTGGGGTCACTCTCACACTGACAGCTAACTAACTGCTGGGGTCACTCTCACACTGACAGCTAACTAACTGCTGGGGTCACAGTCACATTTTATTTAGACTTTTAATCTGGAATGAACTACAGTCCAGAAATGGAGGACACAGGCTTTTGATCAGGATCTTGAGGAACAGTGACTATGAAAAGCTTAGGTCCAGGCTTGGTGATACATGCCTTTAATTCTAGGAGACAGAAGCAAGCAGATCTCTGAGTTCAAGGCCAACCTGGTACAGAGAAAGTTCTAAGTAAAGAAAAGCTTAGGTCCAGGCGTGGTGATACACGCCTTTAATCCCAGCATTCAGGAGACAGAGCCATGCAGATCTCTGAGTTCAAGGTCAGTCTACAGAGAAAGCTCAATGACAGTCAAGCTTAGGCAGTGAAGGAGACAGAAAACAGAAAGCTAGTGGTAATGTAATAGAACAAGGGGCCATGTTCCAGTCCCTGCAAGCAGCAGGGCTTGGCAGCTTCAGCCATGTGGCTCTGGCTTCAGAGTCAAGAATAGAAGGGACTACTGGAACAATTGATACTGGTTAGCTGGAGCTAAGAAATTAGTGGTGATTAAGAAAAGACTGGACTCTTTGAGTGTAGGTAGGGCATGCTACAGCGTGGCTGGGAACGCTGAGGGTTCCTCCAGGGGGATGTTAGGCACGGCTGCTGTGGGTCCACGGTTCCTCACAATGTGGTCCCAATGACATGAGAAAGTCCATGGGTTTTTACAGGCTTTAATGTCATGGCAGATGTAGATGGATCTGGATGTGCACCCCTCCTCCCCCGTAATACCCAGGGCAGACCTGAGTTAAATAGGGAGGGATAGAGGGAGGAGGGGCTGGGGAAGAATGCTTACTTGGTTCCACCCTCTGGCCTTCAGGTACCTCATTAGTATGTAAATCTCTCCAGGGCCTGAGGCCTGTTCCTCATGACTGATGGCCATAGACCTCTCTGTGGGAGGGGCTGTGGATTTTGAAGCTAAATGAAAAGAACTAGGGCCCAGGAGCAGAGCTTAACTCTTGCCATCCAATAAGGGTCTGGGGTTCCAAGCTCATGCTCAACCAAGCACCCAGCTGCTTCTCACAGCCCACCACCCCACATTCGAGTTCCCTCTCCCCACTGTTGGGCATTTCATCTAAATTCACTCCCATTGAGTCCTGAGAGTCTCTCACCTCCCATGTCTCTGGTACTTTCTAGAAGGTCTCCCTACCTCCCACCTTCTGAGGCTGCTTATTTATATTCATTTTGCTGGCCCTCTGGGCTTCTCTCCTGCCTCACTCCTCCCACCCCCAATACCTGGTCCAGTTCCCCTTTACCCTCCCCTTTCTCTCTCCTCTCCCCCACCATCTCTTCCTCCCTCTCCCTCACATGATTATTTTCTTTCCCCTTCTAAGTGGAATTGAAGCATCCTCACTTGGCCTTTCTGCTTGTCAAAGTTCTTAAATTCTGTGGGTTGTATCCTAGGTATTCTGTATTATTTGGGTAATATCCACTTATTGTGAGTACATGCTTTGTATGTCCTTTTGGGTCTGATATTTTCTAGTTCCATTGATTTGCCTGCAAAATGCATAATGTCCTCATTTTCAATAGCCAAATAGTATTTTATTGTGTAAATGTTCCACATTATCTATATCCATTCTTCTGTTGTGGGACATCTGGATTGTTTCCAGCTTAAGAGTCCACCTCCAGTAGATAGACAGGGCCTCGAGAGGAAGGATGGAGTTATCAACCCACAGTCAAAATTTCTGACCCAGAAGTGTTCCTGTCTAAAAGAACTGCGGGGACAAAAATGGAGAAGAGACTGAAGGGGAGGGTGACCCCATCGGAAGACCAACAGTTTCAACTAACCCAGACCCCTGGGAGCTCCCAGACACCAAGCCACCAACCAGGTAGCATACACGCATTGGTCTGAGGCCCCAAACATGTATACAACAGAGGACTGTCTGGTCAGGCCTTAGTTTGAGAAGATGCATCGAATCCTCAAGAGACTTGAGGTTCCAGGGATGAGGAAGGCCTGGTGGTGTGGGAGCATCCTTTTGGGGACAGAGGGGAGGAGGAATAGGATGAGGAACTGTGGAAGGGGACACTGGGAGTGGGGGAGCAACAGCTGGATTGTAAATAAAAAGAAAAAAAAAAGAGAAAAGATTGGAATCACTGAAGTGAAGTCTTTTGGGACATATTTTTCTGAGAGCATTTCATGTTGGTAGCTAGACTCGGTAATGTGTAAAAATCACCCCTGTGGTATTGGTTTTGAAGCCATGAAGGCATTAAGTATATGGGATGACCACCAAGAACAGCAGTGGCAGTAGAGTAGAGTCAGCCAGAGCCTAGAGTGCTACAGAGGGCAGAGCTGGACAAGTGACCCAAGCCCTTTTGAGAAGCCCAGAAGATCAAGTGTGGATCCCAGACATTGGAACAAGAAGCTGGAAAGTTGAAGTTGCCTTGGCGACCCCAAGATGTTCGAGGTGCCAGAGCCATGGGACACCCGCTGAGGAAAGGTGCTGATGTAGAGTGAAAAATTATAAAGGCCATTTTATTAAATATGTGTAGATTTTTCCGCCTTACAGAACTCGGAACTGAAAATAAGATTTCAGGCCTTCACCTTCCAGGTGAAGGACACTTGCTGGATTACATTCCCCAAGCCTCGCCCAAGGCAGGAAGGCATTCCTGATTACAGATAAGGATGCTACCACCTAGGTGGGGCCATAGCCCTATAGCCGGAAAAAGTAAAGATAGTAATCTGAAATGGCAGAATAGGACACAATAGCATGGTGAAAACCACATTTTTGAGAAGAATGAGTGTGCAGAGTGATCTCACATGACTCTAGATCATTTGGGCTAGATTCTCTGAAATGTTCCACTGTTCTTGGTTACCCCTCCCTTGGTCTTCCCAGTGCTATGTTCAAAATTTGTAAAACAACCAATCATGTGTAAGCGCGCGAAAATGCCTTCCTCCCCCCACCCCATGCTATAAAAGACCCTTTATCCCACCACACGTGGCCAAAAACCTTGCTCTTGGAGCTAAAGAGCTTGTCGTTTTTGACCTCCGGCTCCTCCCCTAATAAACCTCTGCTGATTGCATCCAGGTATGGTTTCTTGTGATTTTTGGGTGGTCGCGATTCCGGAGGCTTGAGGAAGGGTCTCCCGAGTATGGGGGTCTTCACTGACAGAGTGGAACCAGCCCAAGAGAAAGAATTATGTTGCAGTCAACAAAGCTGAAAGGAGTTGGACATCAGACACGGAGATGAAGGAGTTTGGAGTTTGTCCAGCAACCTTTTTCGTCTTGCTATGTTGGGAGCGTGTGATCTGCTGTTTTGATTTTGATTTTTAAAAGGAATTACAGTTAAGCTATTGGATGAATCTCAGAAGAGACTTTGAACTTTGGACTTTTAACATTGTTGACACTGCTATAGACTATTGAGACTTTTGAAGTTGGACTAAATGTATTTTGTATTACACTATGGCTAGGTATGGCCCCCATAGACTCATGTGTTTGAACAAGCCTAAGGGGACCAGGGAGTGGGATGTGGTGGTTTGAATATGCTTGGCCTAGGGAGTGGCACTATTAGAAGGTGTGTCCTTGTTGGAGGAAGTGTGTCGCTGTTGGGGTGGGCTTTAAGACCCTCCTGATGACAATCTTCTCCTGTCTGCCTTTGCATGAAAACGTAGAAGCTTTGGCTCCTCCAGCCCATGTCTTCCTGGACTCTGTCATGTTCCTGCCTTGACAGTAATGGACTGAACCTCAGAACCTGTAAGTCAGTTCCAATTAAATGTTGTCCCTCATAAGAGTTGCCTTGGCCATGGTGTCTCTTCACAGCAGTGGAACTAAGACAAGGACCCATGTTGGGACAATCAGATCCTTCTCCTTGGAATTTGCTAGAAAAAAAGTATTTGCTGCACTGGGCTGCTAAGTTCAGTGTCATAAAGTTAATACTTCCTGCAGCCCTGTTGTCAGCCTGTTCTAGTGAAGGAAAACAAAGCCAGCGGGGTAGAAAGCAGATGGGAGATGGGAGAAAATTCCGGCACTATCATTTGCCTCTGTAAATTATCAGGACCAGCACAGCCTGCTTGCTGTTGCTATGAGCTAAATTCCTTCCCTTACACTTAGCTTTTGCATTTATTACTTGCCAAGTTGGTTTGAGGCTACCTTTTATTTGCCTCAAATATTCTGATTAATAAAGCAGCATTCATATTTATTGTGTCTATTAACTCCTGTTTCCCGGACTTCTTCCACCACGGTTTTCTTAAGTGATGACATTGAACTTTAAGATGATTTTAAATATTTTTTTTTCCGCCATGAACACAGTATTCTTTTTCAGTGCCTTCTGAATGACCCCTTCTAAATTTCCCATTAGTTTCTTCCAACATGGGTCCTGGGTCTGAAGTCTGAATAGCAAGATTTAACATGAGATGATTTACTGCCTAATTTTTAAAGGCCATCCAGTTTTACTTTTAAATATCCATTGTAAGGCGTCCATCTGTGATTAGAACAATGCATGTGGCTGCATCTGCCGCATCTGCATGGCCACATTTGGATACATTAGCGGACTATGTCAGTGGTTCAGGAAATTTTTTATGTTACCCTGAAGATTTATCCTTAACTCTTGTAAGAGCTGCTTTATTATCTTTTTTATCTAGTAAGCTCAAAAACAATGCTGTTCAAATTGAAGCCTTCAGCCTTCAAATATATGCTTCAGACAAAGTGGCTCTAGTGCCCTAGCGCCTTTGGAAGGTGTTCCTGGTTGTTTTATTGCTATGAAGTCTAGATGCACTTCATTTACATGCATAAACTAACTTTTCTATATTTTAAGCCCTTAGTCCAGTAGGATTTGTGGCATGCATCTGTAATGTCAGAGACTAGAGGCTTGCTATGAGCTCCCGGCCAGACACAAAAAGATCTAGCTCAGATTGATATGAGTTCGTTTTTCTTTTTGTCACTTAATTTCAATCAAGTTACTAGTATACAGTAAGAGTGCATTTTGAGTGCTATGCTTCTCATTAGCTGGGCGTGTTCACATGTACCTGTAGTTCTAGCTACAGGGAGGCCAAGAAAGGAGGATCACTTGAGTCTAGAAGCTTGAAATCAGCCTGGGCAACACAGGGAGACTTCAGTTTAAAAGCAAAGCAAAACAGAACAGAACAGAACAGAATAGAACAGAACAAAAATAATCAACAATAAATTAAAGAAACTCTGAAACTGTTGTTCATGATTTCTACTTGTGTGGAAGTTAGAGCCATGGGTAACCATTCTCTCTACTAGGGAATGAGGCACATGTTATTCAGAAGCACCTTGTCCAAGTAGATTATGATCACAGGAGGGTCATCAGTGATATGATGACATCACCAAGGGTGGTAAACATATTTCTACCCATGTTCTAGAATGTTCCTGCTATTCATCTCAGTAGTTCATAAAGACCATTGGAGATAGCCAAAGGAATGCTTTTCTTCAGATACTTGTCTGTTTTCCTATCTGAATGTACTGACCCTTATATTATTTGTACTGAAGAAAGTTCATAGATAGATGCAGAGGTTAGAGCTGCTGACACTGTAGCCTGTCTGTCAGGATCTGGGAAAACACCAGTGTGCCTCAGTGATTTCTTTCATCACCTAGTTCATGGATGCTTTTCCTCTTTTAGTCAGACTTGGCCAATCTTTCTTTACTCCTGAGAAATGATGCAATAAGGGGAAGTGTTAACGTGGTGTCCTGAGCTAGCCATGGACCCATCTCTCAGGGAATCATGGAAAGCAAAATGTGTTGCTATTGTTACTTCTGAAAGCACACAATTAGTAATGGTGAAAGATTAGAAATAAATCAAAGGTTTGTCATTTATTTTATTTTATGAAGTCTGACTTAGCCATAAAGTGAAACCCACCCAGTTAACAAAAGCCCATATTGATACAAAACAATCTCCAAGCTATAGTACAAGCTTGTCAAGAAGTAGTATGATGTATTAATTCAAAGTGTGGACACAAGGTACTGGTTTCATGGTTTCAAAGTCTTATTAGCTGTGCCAACTTGATCACATATTTCAAGTTCATTTTCTCGGTTTATTTTTTTACCCATTAAAATGATCAACTGGAGTTGAAGAGATGACTCTGTGTTTAAGAGCACTAGCTACTCTTCCAGAGTACTGGGGTTCAATTCCCAGCACCCACATGGCAGCTCACACTTTCTCTAGCTCCAGTTCCAGGGGATCTTATACCCTCACACAGACATAGAAGTGGGAAAACCACCAATGTACATGGAATTAAAAAAAAAAAAAACTAAGAAAAAGAATGTTAAAATGATCAATTGAGTTAATATACACAAACCACTCAGAAGAGAGCCAGACACTTATTAAAATAACTTAAGTATAACAATAGGGTGAGAATGAATAAGTCTTAAATCAAGTAATGTAATTTAAAAAATATTTTGTAAGTGTGTTCTTGTTAAGTATTTCATAGATGACAGCATCTTGCCCTTGTTATTGCTTCTGTTATGACCTGCTTGAAGAGAAGGCCTGGTTTTTTCATCCAGTTCATGCCATGTCTGATCTCCAACATGTATCAAATACAGGGCAAGCTTTATATGTATCTGTGGCTGTTTTTTTTTTTTTTTTTCCAAACAAAATCTGAATCATTCCATTTTATCAGTGAAGACTTGGGAGCCAGATGCTGGAGTGAAAGCCTGCTAGCTCAGAGAGGCAGAGAAAGCACCCAGCTAACCCTCCTCAGCCAAAGTCCCAGAAGCAATGTCTCTCTTTCAAGTTGTCTCAAAAGAAACAAACCTACCTGAATGTCCCTCCCTTCTACTTCCTGTGCATTTCCCTACCAGTCCTCTTGACTCTCTCTTACTCTCTATGGTGTTTTACTTAATAATCCTATGTTCACTTCCTGTCAACAGGTTGTTTGCTCTGCTTCTTGACCTATGGTTGATTTTATTTAACTTTCTGATATTCAAGCATAAAGTTCTTGGATTGAAAATGTGTGCCAAGGCTGAGCCACACAACAACTAAAAACAGGGTTTTCCAGTAAATAACACAGTATCAGAGGTCACAGTGTGATCAAATATCCTGTTACATGTGGCTTCAGTTAGATTCTTGTCTGTACACAAACATAATCTCACAGCATTGACCTTCTGAGAAAAGTCTTGCAAAGTATCTGCTGTGGGGTATTCACTAGAGGAGACTGCTTAGACATGGGTTTAAACCAATAGAAAATCTTTATTGGCTGGCTGGTGACTACACTGGGTGTTTGGGATTCCAGTGTAAGAATGGGCCTTTTTCAGGGTGAGGTTTTAACCACAAGATCCATGTTCTGGGTTGACATGCTTCAGTTAACAAGTACAGTTAGCCAGAATTGGAACTACAGAAGCTAAAAAGCAAGGTTAGTTTGAGACATTCCCAGAACTATATGGACTTTGATGGGTTAATCCTTTGTTTTAGTTTTGGCAGGTGATACTGTCTACTTGCTGAGCTTTGTGGCCTACATGTTACTTCTATCATGGAGTCAGTTATGTTAAGGTCTGGTGGCCTACTAATGTTTGGGACTTTGTTACAAGAGAGTTCCAGGGATTCAACTTTCCTGAGTCTTAGCTCATGTTGGGGCAGGCCTTCAGAGATGCAAATGCTTTTGAGTCATCCTTGCTAAGTTGCCAAGTCTTGACATGGGGAAGGGCCTGCATGACCCAGTTCCCTGGAGCAGAGCTATCAGAGTGTGGGCTTCCATGAGTGCTGACAGTTGCTATGGTTGAGGGGCTTATTTGTATAATAATGCACATATTTTCATGCTCCTCCTTCAAGGAATGCTCTCCCTGTTAAGGTTAATGACTCTATGATAGTTAGAAACAGCTAGAATAGTTAGAGTCCAGGAAGTCAGAATGAATTCCTCAGCAAAATGGTAAACTTTGTGATCTTCAAGACAACCCTTAAGGCTGTGGAAAAGAACTCTAAAAACATAAGTTCAAGTCTATATAATTTTTCACCTATGCAAAATATAAGGATGCAACATGAATTTTATGAGTAGCTTCATGGACCTAAAAGCACAGAGACAGCTACACAAATGAGCTAGCTTGTCAGAAAAAATGTTAAGGAAAAAGATAAAGAAATTTAGGGGATGGTGATCTCAGAGCCAGATCCCACCCAGCTAGCTTACTGTCTGTGCTTACAAAGACAGGCAGATTCCTGAGTTCAAGGTCAGCCTGGGATAGATCGAGTTTAGATCCAGGCATGGTGAATATGGTGATCTCCGGACAGGATCCCACCCAGCTTAACTTATTGTTTGTGCTTACAATGGCAGGTAGATCTCTGAGTTCATTTAGTATGTTTTTAAAAATGTACCTCCTGTGTCTTTCTAAGAATCAAGTGTCATAAAATCCCGATTCATGAAATAATCAAAGGGAACCTGGGTTAATTATTAAACTGACATGTAAATAAAAGACTAGACTTTGGTCTGCAAGAGCTGAGCTATCTACACAGCTATCAGGAGATCCAGCTTGAGCAGAACACATAGCTGTCAGCTTGTACCCATGATTGACTTCAAGTTATTCTTTTGCTGCTCACAAATACCCCTTCCCCAGAACTCCTCTCCAAGCTGAGCCTGGTCCTTGGCAGTAAGTGAGTAAATGAGTAACTCAATGAATTCACTGACTCATCAAGCCAGCTGTGAGTACAATCACTTCTTCACCCTGCCATTGATGCTTTACAATGGGATAAAGGAACTGTTCATGCCTCTCCAGGAAAAGCAATGTTCTGGATTCTATTCCATTCTACCAATCAATTTATTTGCTCTGGGTTCAATATCAATCTTTGACAATAGTTTCATAATACATTTAAATGAGTAAAAAGGTTAAGTCTCTACCTCCCCACTTTCCCCAAATTTTCAGCTGAATTTTGATCAAAACTAAATTTGATTGGAAACAACACAAAAATTTTGAACTCATCTCACCCAAGTCTCCTGAGTAGCTAGGATTACAGACATGAAAAATGGAGACCTAGATAGAACTTATCACTCTGTAGATTCATTTGAATATTCCTGTTCAGAATTACTGATGCCTTTTTTCAGATCTTTTTGTACCTATACATAGTCTTTGGCAAAATTTTGTGGTTTTCTCATTGTATATTTAATACATGCCTTAGAAGATACTGGTTTATTTTTTGTTTGTTTGTTTTGAGACAGGGTTTCGCTCTGTAGCTCTGGCTGTCCTGGAACTAGCTCTGTAGGGCTGGTCTTGAACTCAGACATCTGCCTGCCTTTGCTTCTGGAGTATTGGGATTAGTATTTTTTTTTTATTATTATTACATTTCTTATTGAGTGATAATAATGTGTAGAGTTTTCTTTTCTTTCTTTCTTTTTTCTTTTTTTGGTTTTTTTGAGACAGGGTTTCTCTGTGTAGCCCTGGCTGTCCTGGAAGTCACTTTGTAGACCAGGCTGGCCTCGAACTCAGAAATCCGCCTGCCTCTGCCTCCCAAGTGCTGGGATTAAAGGCTGTGCCACCACCGCCCGGCTTGTGTGTAGAGTTTTCTAGTGAGATTTCTGGTGAAGTAATTATGTTAAGTGTAAATTTTATGAACTCTTGCTTTTCACTATTTTTGTGTTGTTTTCTTGTATTACCCAGATTTCATTACAGTCATAGTGATGTTAAAATATATTAAAAGGCTTTTTCACCCTTCATCATAGTTAGAATGCCTTTAATATTTGATAAAAATTATGTAAGTCTGATTTTTCATATTTATAGAGCATTTTAATATAAGCTATTCATATGTACATTTATATATTAAATAATAGTAAAAATACAATTAGACCTTTATCTGTAGATTCCATATTTATAGATTCAACCAATCATCAACAGCAAACATTCAAAAAATTGTGTGCATATGGAATTTACTTTTTTTCTTGTCTCTATTGACTAAACAATAAGGTATACCAACTGTTTATATAGTATTTATATTCTATTAGGTATTGTATGTAATCTAGACATGATTTTTAAGTGGGAGGATGTGTATGGGTTACATATATTACTATGCCATTTTATTGAAATTTCTTAGCACTGGTGGATTTTAGTATTCTTGAGGGTCTGGAACCTGTTCTCCTAAGACTACTGACAGAGTAAAGATATTTATATTTAGTTCTAGGTCACGAAGTATATCTTTAAATACAAAGAACAAATGAAATGCCAGTAAATGAAACTCCCATTACCTGTTACTGAAAATATCTTAAGCCTCAATGTGAATTTCTTCTCCTGTTGTGGAGCTGTACTTGATTAATCCGTTCTAATCTCCCCTGGCAGTGACAGCACAAGTTTCTCACTACTGCCACAATGCTCTGGATTCTCCAATGAAACACACACACACACACACACACACCCTTCTATTTTAATATGCCTTCAACAGTGCAATGTCTGGGCCACTCCCAAACTCCCACATTGTTAACACCTCCCCTCCAATACTCCTGAATTATTACTTACTAAAATCTGTATTCCATCTTTGCTACCCAAGACCCAGTGAGGTGGTGTTGGGGCACTGGGGCTGCTCTTCTCTGGCTCTTACATGATTGTTACTCTATCTTCTGCAGCTCTCACCCCTACATCATATTCTTTCCTTGGCATGGTGATTCTAAATCCTTCTTCCTCCCCTGGTTCCCTTGCCTGGGAAAACTAAAGTTCTAGCTCTGTCTCTCTGCTCAACCATTAGCCGTGGGCAACCTAATTTACCAATTAGAACCAACTGGCGGTAGGGACCCCCAGCGTCTTTCCGGCTGGATTATTGAGTAATTTTTTTTTGGGAACCCAATTAACATAATACAAGCAGTAAACCAAATCCATAATACTGTTGCTGTGTTAAAATGTCCCAACAAAAGCTACTTAAGGGAGGAAAGATCATTTTGGTTCACAGTGCCAGAATACAATATATCATGGTGGGGAAGCCAAGGAAGCAGGATCTTGTATAAGATGGTCACATGATACTCTCAGTCAGGAAGTAGACTGGTCAGTGGGTGCCATTGCTCACCATTTCTGTTCAGATGTCTTCTATTGATATAGTTCAGGATCTCAACCAGGAAATGGAACCACCAACCACAGTGGGTAGGTCTTCCCATCTCAATTAAAGCAGTTAAGATAATCCCTCAAAGGCATGCCTGGAAACTCACTTCCCAGGTGACTCTGGGTTCTGCCAACTTGGCAATCAACATCAACCACCACATTCTCACTATGTAACATAGCTGGCTTCTTACTTATGATTCTCTTACCACAGTCTCTGAGTCTCTGAGTGCTGAGGTTACAGGTGAAGTGTGCACTACCATTCCTAATGATTCTTTTATCATAGAGCAAAACTTACTGGGTCATTTAATTCTTTCTTTCTGTCTATCTATCTATTTTGGTTTTTTCGAGACAGGTTTTTTTCTCTGTGGAGCCCTGGCTGTCCTGGAACTCGATCTGTAGACCAGGCTGGCCTCAAACTCAGAAATCTGCCTGCCTCTGCCTCCCAAGTGCTGGGATTAAAGGCGTGCACCACCACTGCCTGGCTATCTATCTTATTTTGAGATATAGTCTTACTTAGTCTTGGAACTCACTCAGGCTAGCCTTGAACTCACAGAGATTCTCTGGCCTCTGCCTCCTGAGTGCTGGGATTAAAAGCATGAGTCACCATTGCTAGCTGTTTGTTTGTTGTGTTTGTTTTGAGGTGTCAAGCTTGCTCCGTAGGCCAGGCTGGTGTTGAGAACTCTCCTGCCTCTATCTCCTGACTTCTGGGGCTAAAGGTGAGTGCCACCAGGGCTAGCCTGTTGTTCACTTACATTTACAAATTCAGGCTTGGATATCAGTGATACCAATCCTAGAAGGTGAATTTGGAAGTATGTTATCTTAAAACATCAGTGACAGTTTAAAGTATCAAAAAGCCTATACAGAATTATACTGGACTAAGGTCTTTTAAAAATATTTATTCACTTATTTATGTGATGTTTTAGTTAGGGTTTCTATTGCTGTGAAGAGACACTATGATCACGTCAACTCTTACAAAGAAAACCATTTAATTTGGGGCTGGCCTACAGAGGTGTGGTTCATTGTCCTCAATGTGGGAAGCATGGCAGCATGCAGGTAGGCACAGTGCTGAGGAAGTAGCTGAGAGCTCTACATCTGGGTCTGAAGGCAGCAGGGAAAGAGAGTGACACTGGACCTGGCTTGAACATCTGAAAGCTCAACACCTGCCCTTAGTGATTCACTTCCTCCAAGAAGGCCCCACTTCCAATTAGTACCATGCTCCATGAGCTAATAGGGCCCATTTTTATTCAAACCACCACATGTGTGTATGTGTTTGTGTGAATGGAGTATGCTCCTGAAAGATAGAAAAATCATAAGTTGATCCCCTGAACCCTACTCTTAAAAGCAAAGACATAAAAACCTGTAAGTCAAACACTGTGTTGCCTCAGTCCCAGGAAATTAGCTGACCATTTGAACAGATGGCCCTAACTAAACAAACCTTAAGATTCATGGTGTCAGGATGCTATGGGCCCGAGATTAGCTTGGCCGGGCTTTGAACTAGCAGCCCTGAGACAGTTGGTGCCAGGATGCTAAAAGTTTGAGATAAGCCTGACCCCCTTGAACTGGAGCTCATGATATATAGTGTGAAACTGGTTCGAAATAGCCAATTATAAAGTGACACACCATCCATCTTAGGAATTTGAGATCAAATGTATCGATGACCTAGTGACCTGTTCTCCCTCCTTCCCCCTTCCCTAACTCCACTCTCAGCCTTCCCTCTTCCCTAACTCCACCCCCACCTGGTTTGTAGATTCCCCCTTAAAAGCGGTAAACTTCTTTTGTTCTTTTGCTGAATTCCGCTGCCCCTGCTCGGGCTTGAAGGAAAGACAGCCCTGGCTAGCCAGTAAACCTCTTGCGATTTGCATCAAGTTGTGTTTCTCGTGAGTGATTTGGGGTGCGTCTGCAGTTCTCCACGGATCGGTGAGGTCCTTTTCATTTGGGTTTTACACTCCTATGTCCTTGTGTGTGCACTTGGAGGCCAGAAAAAGGAGTTGAGTGTCCTCCTTTCTCATTCTATGCCTAGTTTCTTGCAGTATAAGGTCTTTTCTTAACCTGGAGCTCAGTTTTTTCAGTAAGGCTTGAAACCAGTAAACCCCAATTCCTTCCTGTGCCTAGTTCAGAGCCAGTGCTACAGGCATGTGCTGGATACTTGGACTGTTATGTGGGTGCTGGGATATCAACTCTGGTCCTCTTGACTACGCAGCAAGTATTGTCAGCTAATGAGCCCTCTTTCCAACCCCTCCCTGGTCCAGGACATTTTGGTGGTAGATTTTTTTTTTTTTTTTTTTTAACAAATTTTCTAAGTTTTTTTCTATAGTTATTTTATTCTGATTTCTACTTTTTCAAATTTATAACTTATGCAAAATAAAGTTTACATGCTTTATCTCTAAGGTTTGCTTGCAAATAAACAAGATGAATAATCCACTTAAAATAAGCACTTTTCAAGTTTGCATAATTAATAAAAGATAAATTCACACTGTTGCATGTTGCAACCAGCTCCTTCTACCTGGCTTGAGACAAAAGACTTAAAAAGCCTGGTTAGTTACTATGTTGAGGCCTGCTCTGCTCTGCCTGGCTTCAAACTGTCAGGGTCTAGAGGGAGAAAGAGTGAGGATGAAGAGAAGAGACGCAAGGAATGGAGACAAGACAGAGAGGTTCTGATCAAGTCTCTGATCAAGTCTCTTTATTTGAAGGGAAATCTAGGGTATTTATACACTTTTGCCACACCCCTTGTAGGCGGGTGGATATGACATAAGCCTTGGAGGCGTGGCTAGCATGTGGATAGCTGCTTTCTAGCCGCTTTCTGCTAAAGGTCGGCTCCCAACAGTTGCATATTTATGTTGCTCTTAATCTGTAACATATATGGTCACTATTTAGCTCTGTTTCCCTGAGAAACTGGTTTACTGTGCAAAATCAGGAGCATTGCCATTTAGTCTCAAGATTTTCCTACTTGGACAGTGACCTTTATTACTTCCCTAAAAACTGAGCCGGAAACAACACTGACGTTTTAGTGTTGAGCAAGTATGAAACAATGCTGAAGATGTGGAGATTTTTGCCAAACAGGTAAGCAAACATACATTCTGTAACATGCATTATTGGAAAGGGTATGTTAAGTCAAAGCAATATTGATATATAAATTTGTTACGCGCACCTCTTTTGTGTCCCCTTCGCCCGCGAATAAGGACACGGAGGCAGTAATCGGGTATCACTACAGACGAGGCTTTACTTGTAACAGCAAAAGCGGAAAAGACAGAGGAAACCGGAAGAGGCTCCTTAAATACACCCTAGAGTGACGTATTCACTTCTGATTGGCTGTTCACTCACCACCCAATATTATGCCTCGGGATTGGCAATGACTAAGGCACGCCTATCTGCCTAGCAACTGCGCAGATAAATGTTTACATCTGGAGAAGACACACGGCCAGTGCCATCTTGGAAATGCAAATGTATAGCCACTGCTAACAGCGGCTCACTACATAAATTGTCCTCTGCTTTCAGCTAGACATTTGGTAATATTTGTTAAATAACATTTTTTGTTTTTAAAGACTGCTGTAGCTATGTTGCTCAGGCTGGTCCCAAGCTTCTAGGCTCATGAGATCTCTCATGCTAGCCTCTGAGTAGCTGGGACTACAGGCATGCTTGGCCTCTTGCAAAATTTTAAGTGTGTATGTAGTTTGATCTAGTTATTGGTGTTCTGAGACTACAATTATGGAAATTCTGATACCAGGATATAGAGGCATGAATTGAAAAAGTTGTTATGATATTCTAAAATTTGGAAGAATACATAGGTGTACACCGGTAGGCTGCTGATTGGATAAAAAAATCTCATCTATTAACAAAGAAAACTAGGACTAGACAGAATTTAAAGTGAACAGGATTATTACAATGGGAAAGAGAGATGTAACCCAGGGATCCATTTTGAATATACCAGGGATAATTGATGGTGATTCATAGCAGTGTTTGGAGAAGGAGGTATCAGGTCTAGGGATAGAATTCTGGACAACAGAATTCCCGCTGGTGGCAGCAGATGACCAACACACCAAGGGTGGGGGTGACCATTTTTTTTTGACTTTATTATACTTTATTCCATAAAACTCTACCAAGCCTGTGTTGTTGATTACAAATGACTATACGTTTCTATAAATAAAACATCCTAAAATCTGGGCATATAGGTTAGTGCTGATGACTATGCCTATGTGTGTGGCCCTGAGTTTTAGCCTGCATTTATTTTTTTTTATTGGATATTTTATTTACATTTCAGATGCCATCCCCTTTCCCCATTTCCCCTCCCTAGAAAACCCCTATCCCATACCCCCTTCTCCTCTTTGCTCTTATACAATTTTTTAAAATGTCAACCAAAGGCTTTATAAGTTTGGTAATGCTCAATATCAATCAGAAGTGTAACCCTAATACCCAATCTAGATGTATCAACTATCTTTGATTGGCGGAGACATGTGAATATCCGCCTCCATGTCTGGTCCCCCTCTCTCTTTCTCTCTCATCACCTAGTTCCTCCTCTCCTTCTCCTCCTCCTCTCCTTACTCCTCCTCTCTTAGCTCCTCCTACATAGGGGGTGACCACTTTTGATTAGATACGAAGGGTAAAATAATAACTTTACAAGGGAGTGAGACGTATGTCCAGCAGAAGTCAGAAGGCTGACCAAAGTTTGGTCTAGAAAAGAATCTTTTTCACTAACAAAATAAAATATTATATAAATATCTAAAGCAAGGTAACTGTGTGTTGTTGGGAGCCGACTTTAGTAGAAAGCAGCTAGATCAACTTTGCAGCCATCTGGAACCATATACCCTGATGAAAGACTTGGTTTTCAAAAGCCAAGCACACTCTGATAAATATATTGTTTATCCCACATAGCTTGTTTTGCTGTTTAGTGACCTCAGCTGTATGCTGCACGTGGCATGAGTTCATGGGCTCCTGGCAGGGTTTATAAGCTGCGCCCGGGAAGGGATGGGGGCTTGCCTATCTTGACTACCAACTGCTAAGCATCCTGTGTAAACTGCTGTGAGAAGGAACCGGTGGGGTTGTTCCGTGTCTTAATTCCTGCTGGTCAGGGTTGGTGCGGTGCATTTGGTGGCCCAGTACGGGACGTTAAAGTCCCTGGGTTCCAGAACTCTCAGCAGACAGGGCGGTCAACTGCCCCACACTCTCTCTTGACCGAGCACTTAGCGACAAAGTGTGAGGCAGAGTGTGGCTCTCAACAGTGTGTGGCATATGAGAGACAAAGAGGATAGATAAAGAAACCCAACAGAATACAAAGAGAAAAACAAATAAGATGTAGGGCTGGAGAGATGGCTTTATGATTAGAAGCACTAGCTGCTCTTGCAGAGGACCCTGGTTCGGTTCCCAGCACCTACATGGCAGCTCACAACTGCTTGTAACTCCAGTTCCAGGGGATCTCACACCCTTAAACATATGTAGATGCAGGTGGAGCACTGATGCCTATAAAGGAAATAAATAGATCTTTAAAAGATGTAGAATGGTATTAGTTTTAATTTGCATTAGGAAACACACACATAGTTTATTGTTTTATGCTTGGAAAACAAGTTCAATACAAACTTTTTTTTTTTTTTTGATACAGGGTCTCACTATGTAGCTCCAGCTGTCCTTGTATGTACTATTATATATCACCCTGGTCTTGAACTCAGAGATCTGCCTGCCTCTGACTCCCAAGTGCCTCCATGCGCAGAAGCAAATTTATCATATATTAGCATGATGGTTTAGATGAAAAGAAACGGAAATCAGAATATTACATGAAGGTTTTGTTAAGTATTGCAGAAGAATTATGGAAAAATAACCTTGTATTTTTGAAAAAGTGTAGTTATTTCATAATAATCCATATATAGACATTATACATGACGGTAGGAAAGAAATCTGGCTTTAGTTTAGTAATATATCTGATTCTTTGGTTCTTTTATAGGTGTTTCTTCGGGACAGCATTTGTAATTTTTTTATTAGAAAGCTTTAGCACAATATAAAAGTTTTAAATTCTGGAGGGAGTGAAACATTAGACTTTAGTATAGGGAGTTACAATTTTACTCCTTCTGAATCAAGACAGTTTTATAATTAGGGAGGTCTAAGTCTCTCCTTGTTGACTTCTTCATGTTTTCAGAGTGCTGGATAGTTTTATGTCAGCTTGACACAAGCTAAGCTCACTGGAGAGGAAGGAACCTCAAGTGAAGAAATGCCTCATGTTGTGGTGATCCTTGATTGTCAAATCATCTTGTTGCTACTTCATAACTAAATTTTGCTATTGTTATGAATCATATTTGCAAATATCTGATAAGCAACACCCGAAAGGCTTGTGACCCACAGGCTGAGAATGGCTGCTGTATGGGGGGCATTTTCTTAATTAGTGATTGATGTGGGTCTAACCCATTGTGGGTAGTGCCATCCCTGGTTGGTGGTCTTAGGTTCCATAAGAAAGCAGGCAGAGCAAGCAATGGTGAGCAAGCCAGAAAGCAGCACCCCTCCACAGCCTCTGCATCAGCTCCTGCCTCCAGGTTCCTGTCTGAGTTCCTGTCCTGGCTTCCTTCAATGATGGACAGCGATGTGGAAGCATAAGCCAAATAAATAAACCCTTTCCTCCCCATCTTGCTCTGGTCATGGTGTTTCATTGCAGCAATAAAAACTAAGACACAGAGAAAGAAAATTTTAGGTTTTTTCCAAGGAACACAGGTTTGATAGCTTATATTGAAGGAGGAAAACAATAAGTTATTCAATAACGTTTCTTTTTCTTGAGAATCATACAGCCTCGATAGCCCACACCACTCAAGGATAAAGTAAACAAGATAAACCAAGCCTTCTGTCACAACTTTCCAAAGTATAGGTCCACTGTTTACACGAGTCTGTATGAAAACGAAACAAAACAACCAATGAACATAAAGCAGCTTGTTAAAAGAATGAGAGACTTGAGAATGAGTCCTTTTCAAGAGGGGTGTGCTGGTGCAGGGCTATAGTCACAACATTGGCAGGTTAATGCAGGAGAGTTGTAAGTTCGAGGCCAGGCAGGACCACAGAGTGAGATCCCCGTCTCTAAAAAACAAAATAAACCTTTTCCACAAGAAAATGAACTATCCAAAATAAACTGGATTAACACGTTCATGTGCAATTCTAAAACAATAAAAAGCATGAAAGATAACCATATTCATTATCAACATGAATATAAAAATTATAACACAAAGATCTAAATCACATGGCAAAATTATGAGAATGTGAGGAAATCCCCCTTATACGTAAGTCGTAGGAAAGCAATTTAGAATATCTAGTGAAAGCGTTTATATTCAAAGATAAAAAAAAATACACTGTTATATTTTGTAGTGAGGATGTGTACAGCATTGTCATTACTTGACAAAGTAAGCAAAGCCTAGTGTCTCTCTGTAGTAAATAAATTAATTTATGCACACCACTTAGAATAGTGTCTGGGGTGTAAGTTAGGCATCATATAACACCTTGTTATGTATCATCACCATCGGTCAGTCGCAGGAGAGATTCTACAAATCTATCAATATCATCAAAACTGGGAAGCAACATATTTGAGATGCTCTAACACTGTCTGGACAGGTATATTGAAAGGTTAATTAACCGCCTACGTTTGCTCAGTTTGGAGGCTGATTGCTCCTCTTCTTCCTAGCACTAGGGAGGAGCATGTTTTTCGAGAGACAAAGCAATCTGTCAGGTCGAAAAATCTTGGTGGGAAAGAGTTGGTGTTTGCCTGGTGCTACCCTTGGGATTTGGTGATTGGCTGCCAGGCTGCAGGTATTCAGTCCTTTCTGGACCTCACGTGTAGGGAAAAAGAAACGAAGGAATGGTAGTCACCAGAGAGGTTGGCTGGTGAGGGTCCTCTTAGAAAGCTGCCCGGGTCAGGAGAGCTTGCAGCTCCGCGGCCAGAAACCATCCCATCTAGCTGCTTAGGGGATGTTGGAGAGCTACTTGCCAAAGAGTGGAAGCAGGCGGCGCCCAGAAGGGAGCGCACTTCTGCATCCTGGCAGCTTTGCGGCCAGGACGCACGCCTCGAACTCCCAAGTGAGAACCTCAGTCTCTAGGAACAATTAGCCAAAGCTTGCCAGGGGACGATCTCCTCTGTGCAGAGCCTGCAAGCCTCCTCGGGAGGAGGAGCTTTCAAGTGTAGAAGTCAGTCAGGCCACGCTGGCTGTGAGAGGGGGCGGAAACCAGCCCCGAGGGCTGAGAGCTCGTGACCGCTGGAGCCAAGTTCATCAGGCGGGTGCACCGTGTTTCAGGGAGCGATCAGTGGACAGCAGAAGTGAAGCAAAAAAAAAAAACCCTGGAGGATCTGAGATCTCCTCCAGTAAAACGCGCCTAAAGGCTTCAAATCCAGTAGTTTACTCGTCCACTACCCTCGGTGTAAAAATCCCAGCTTCCTGGTTAAGGGTCGCGGGTGCAGCTTTCCCGGCCGCCTCTAACACCCGGAGCGCCAGAATCCAGAGCACCCGGAGCCGCAGGCGCGGGCCCGCAAGGACACAGTGCGCACGCGCAGGGGGTGGGCCGCCCGGTCAGCCGGAGCGGTGACGAGCCCGGAAGCGCCGGCGCGCGCCCCTCGGCACCAGAACTAGTTTTGTTCGGTGTCCCCGGAACGTGAGCCCTCCGGAGAGACCCTCGCCCGCTCCCGCCGCACCCGCCCGCTGGCCGCCACCGCCGCGATGTCGAGCAACAGTTTCGCCTACAACGAGCAGTCGGGAGGAGGGGAGGCGGCGGAGCTGGGGCAGGAGGCCACCTCGACCATCTCTCCCTCGGGCGCCTTCGGCCTCTTCAGCAGCGACTGGAAGAAGTGAGGACCCGGGCTCGGGGTGCGGGAGCGCTGCGGGGACGCGAGGCGGCCGCCCGCCGGCTCTCGGTTCCTGAGGAACCTCCCTGCCGCCCCCGCTGCGGTGGGTGTGTGGGTGGCCCCGCCGGGTGCCCGGGCTCGGTGGGGACCTCTGGGGACGCCAAAGGCCGCGCCGGTGGTTTTCAAACTTTGGTGGGGGGGTGGGGGGGGGAAGAAAACCAGTTGGGGAGCCGAGGTTCCACTTCCCAAACCGTTGACTGAGTTGATGGGAGGTGGGCACAGGGGTTTGAATTTGGAATTTCTAGTGAATTCGAGGTCGACAGAATCAGACCTCGAGAAAGTCACTTATTTAAAGGTGACGAGAGTATTTGGGGGGAAGGAGTGGAGAGTGAGCCTGCAGCTAATTTGAACCCTGCAATGTAGGGACTAAGCGGTGCTTTGGGGTTCTGTATGAATGACAAACTTTTTTTTTTTTTTTCTCCTCCACCTTTGGCATTTTTTTTTTTTTTTTTTTTTTACGTGATGATCTTTGCACTAGGGTACTCTTCCCCGCCCTCTAAAGCATTGAGATAATATTTAAATAGAGTGTTGTTGTGGGCCAAACCTAATTCCAGTTTCTTTACAAATAGTGTGAATTTTAAAAATAAGCACTAACCACATATACTTATTTTTGCAAAAAGTTACTTAGGGTTCGCGTCAAATACCGCCCAGAATTGAAAACGTCCTTAGCGGGTTCTGTTTTAGTTTGGTTTTTACATGGGGGTGGGGGGTTGTTGGGTTGTGTATAAATATACATAGTTATGACAACTTTGCTAAATTGTAGTTCCCTACCCCTTTCTTTCTGATAGGATGTCATTATGTAACCTTGGCTGGCCTGGAACCCACTAGGTAGAGCAGCCTGGCCTGAAAATAAAAGAAATCCTCCTGCCTCTGCTACCCCAGTGCACACACCACCATGCCATTACACATTTTTTAAAAAATCTTTTATTATTACACAATGTAGTAAAACATAATAGACCATCACCAGATTATGCCAGCTTAAGGTAAAGAAGCTGGGCTGATAGTTTTTTGGATGTTAAGAGGTGTAACTAAAATAAGAATTTGTGGGGAAGGTAATGGTTAGACAGTCTTGTTCTGTCGCCCAGGCTGGCCTCAAACTGGGACTTGCCATTCTCCTGCTTCTGCCTCCCAGGTGCTAATAGCTGAAACTGAGGTTAAAATTTGACTCTATCGACGAACATTTTGTATAAAGCATATTAATTATCTCCGTGTCCATTATTTCCAGGATATGAAAGTTTAAAACATAATCGATGTCATCTGTCTTTGTGTGCATTTGTGTGACTCACTGATGTGACAAGGAGTTTATTGTAACTCCACATTTTCCTCAGCAGGAGGTCTCAGTTGAATTTTCATGCGACTCGGTACACTTGGTCTACTTTTCTGAGGTGTAAGCGTCTGAGGTGTTTTTTTTTTTTTTTTTTTTTTTTTTTTCTGTTCTTTTAGATTGTGGAAAGTTTGGGCCTGATTTGGGAAGAATGCATGGGTTTCTAGTGTAGTTGAAGTTAGAGTTGGGTTAAAATGAGCGGACACTGAGTGCATACATACTCATAATCTTCCTATTCAGTGTGTTTCTGCGTGCTGGGGCTTTGCCTAGACAAGTGCTCTACCACCGAGCTCCATCCCCAGTCCTCGGTCCTTAGTGGACTGCACTGGTGCTTCTCTGATCCCACTTTAAAGCTAAAGAAATTGGAGTCCAGTTGGTTAATTTGCCTGAGGTCACAAAGCTGTCAGAATTTGACCCTAGACATTATAATCTCTGTTCTTTTTTTAAATGTGTTTGGATATGCTATTAACTGCTTGCAAGTGATGCTATTTTTGTTAGGGAATGCATACAGCTCACCAGAAGTCTAAAACTTGGAATAGCAGCCATAGATACTATATGACCTGGAAGCCTTCAGGAGTTGAAACATTTTGACTACTGGAGTTCATTGTGTAGAAACCCACAGACTCCTGTTCTGGAAGTGGCCACGTAATCTCTCGGTAGCTCTCATTAAAAACATTTGTCTTTTGAGATAGAATCTCACTGTGTAGCCCAGGCTGGCCTCAAACTTGTGATTCTTCTGCCTTAGACTCTAGAATGCTTGGATTTACAGGTGTAACCTACCACACCTGACTCTTTCGCTCTGCTTTTTAATGGGCTACTTTGAAGTAGCTTCTTTTCTTTTTGTTTTTACTTTCAGATCATTTCAGTCCCTTCCTCCCCCAGTATTTGTAAGGAGAACCACTTTTTACTTAGAATAACCAATTATAATCTTAGCTTTTAATTTTTACTTATTTGTGTTGGAGTGTGGGTTTGTGCAGTACTTACGGAGGCTGGAAGAAAGCATTAGATTTCCCTGGAACTGGTGTTAACAGGCAGTTGTAAGCTGCCTAATACGGTGCTGCAAATGAAAACTGGGTCTTCTGGAAGATCAGTATAGGCTCTTAACCCCTGAGCTGTCGCTCCAGTCAAAGCCACCAGTCGCAACAGAGTTGCTGTGCCCACCTGCCCCTCCTCTCCCCTGCCCTCTTCTCTCTGCCTTCCTCCTTACCCCTCCTTACCCCTTTCTTTTTATGTTCGCACACACACTTACATATACACATACATGCCACATGAATTGTCGTCTCCTGAACCATGGATAGTACATTTAAATCGTGCCCTTTACCCTTAAAGCCTTAGTATATATTTTTGGTAATGAAACAGTCTCTTAAGTAATCGCGGCTACAGATACGACCAAGGAGTTTAATGTCAGTCAGGATAGTATGCAGCCCACGCTTGCCTTTTGTTCAGTAGTGCCTTTTCTTTTAGGATGTCCTTTGATGGGACGGGATCTAGTCTAGTGTCATACAGTATCCATGCAGTGGTCACATCCCTTTACTCCATTACTGATTTCTTAGCCTTTCTTTATCTCCCATGACCCCTTGACCCCTTGACATATCTAAAGGGTATCAGCTGATTATTTTATAGTGTGCTAATCAACAGGCATTTGCTGGTCTCATCATCTTTAGGTTTGGGTCGTGTGTTCCTGATTAGAGCACTGGTGTAGGCAATGTGTCTTTTTGTTGTGGCTAGAGACACAGGATACCCAGTCTTCAACTTTTCCCAGTTAAGAGCTTTTCTAGTATCATGACTACATAATTACTGTCTTACCCCCTCCCCTAGTCTGGGTCTGTGGGAAGATACCGCGAGACCACTTAGCTAGCTAGCTTTTTCATTAAAGTCTTCAGCAGCCAGCGATGAAGTTTTTGTTTTAAAGATTTATTTTATTTTTATTTACCTGTCTATGAGTGTGAATGTGCGTCTCTATGTGTGTGCACATAAGTGTAGGTGATCAAGGAGGCCGGAAGAGGACATCAGATGCCCTGGGATTGGAGTTGCACGTGGTTGTGAGCCACCTGATGTGGGTGCTGGGATAGACTCAGGAGCTCTTCACTGTTTGGGCCATCCCTCCCTACTCTAAGATACAAGTCTTCTGAACCCACCTTACTGTGAGTGGGGTGCCCTGCCCCTGCTCCCCATGTCCTCTGCCATGTGCTTTCTTGTCCTGTGTCTTGGGACTCTGGCCGTGAGTGGGGTGCCTCTGTTCCCTGTGTCCTGTGCAGTATGCTCTCTCATTGTGTATTTTTGGTACTTCACTGAGTGTTCCAAGGATGTCTAATCTTTTCCCAGTTACTGAATTGTGTTTTCAGAATTTATTTGTAATTTTGTAACCCTTTTCATCCTTCAAACAGAACCAGAACTGGGGAGGCTTATATTGTCTATGAAAGCACACCCTCAGCATGTCCGCTTTGCTAATCATCCTGATGTGTTAGTTTATTGGCCTTCGCGGTTTTCATTTTTTTTTCACTTTTAAATGTAAAGAACTTATTTCCTGTTCCCCCCACCCCCACCCCTGCTTTATTTTGGAATAGTCTGTACTTTTATTGCTTTTAGTTATCATTTAAATTATTTTTCTTTATTTTTTCAAGAAAGAAAAAAGAGAAAAAGAAAAAGAACCTTCCTTATCTTAGTCTGTTTGGATGTATGGGTAAAGAAATAATTTCAGTTTCTTTCTGGCATATTATTTAATTGCAAAGTAGTTTCTAGATGAAGCGTAAGATGAGTCAATTTTCTGATTTTCTTTTGATCATTTAAAACAGTTTTATTGCCATGCAGTAATTGTACATATTTATGATGTTCATTGTGGCATTTCAACATGTGTGTGCATTAGGAATTGATCAAAATAGGGTAAATTCTGTTTCCATATTTTTTTGTTTAAAGCCTCTGGCTCCTCACTTCTTTCTCACAACTCTGAAGTAGGTTATTGAGAATTATGATTGGTTTACTGTTCTAGGTATGTGCCTTAGTTACTGTTCTGTTGCTGCAAGGAGACCATGACCAAGGCAACTCTTGTAAAAGAAAACATTTAACTGGGAGTTTGCTCACAGTTTCAGAACATTAGTCCACGATCATCATGGTATAGACAGGCTTGGCACTGGCACAGTGGTTAAGAACTTTCCATCCTGATCTGCAGGCATCAGGCAGACGGAGCAAGCCTGGTCCTGCTCTGGCTTTTGAAACCTCAAAGCCCAGTCCCAGAAGCATAGACCACAAGACCACAGCTTTCCTAACAAGCACATGCCCACCAGTCCTTCCCAAACAGTTCCACTAAGTGGGACCAAGCGTTGCCCATGTGAGCCTCTGGGAGCCAGTCTCACTCTGACCACTACAGGAGACTAGAACTCCTTTTATCTAACTAGTTTGGTAGTCGTCCAGCTCCTCTCTTTTCTCCTCCTCTCAGTTCAACAGAAACATAAGAGTGACTGCAGATGTATAATGCTGGTTATACCAGAGCACAGGGTTTCCCCAGTCTCCTTCCCTAGAGAGCATTGTGCTATTAGAGAGTTACAGGAGGCAGAAGAGGACGAGGTTTAAATGAATGCTTTCCAGTCATGGCAGTGTTCTCTTGCTTAGCTTGTTGATTTCCTCAAATTTCAGTTTCCTTGTTTCTAGAAAGGTGTGGTTAGTACTTGTCTGTTCTGGGAGATTTATATAAGACAGTGTATTTAGAGGAAAGCGCTCATCTTCCCTTCCTTCTTTTCTCTTTCTCTCCTTCCTCTTTCCTTCCCCTGTCCCTCCTGTCTGTCTGTCTCTGTCTGTCTGTCTATTTAGAGGTATGATCTCCTACTGTTGAGGGTGGCCTGGAACTCTCTGTGTGTAGACAGATTATCAGTCCTTTTTCTCAACCCTTCTTTAGTACTGGGATGACAAGCATGAGTCGCTGTGCTCAGATGAGAGTGATTTCCAAACTAGAATCAAAACTAGGAAACCTGGTGAGAACGTCACTGAAGTGCTGATGATGTAGCCTAAGGTCCGAGGAGACTTTTGCCACATGGGTGAAAGAGGGAGAGTGATTTAGGCCCAGAGTGAAAAAACCAGGAGAGCTGCAGGAAAGGATCGTGTCCAGATGAGAGCAAAGTGGACCTCAGTGTTCTCAGCAGCAGCTAGAGAAACTCCAGGATGGTTGAACCACCCAGGCAGAGTGTGTTAGAGGATGGGCAGTGCACATAAAATCCATTTTCTTCTGAATAGAAGAATCTGGAAAGAGTGTAGAGTTAGACATTTGTAAATGGAATGGAGGTCGCAGAGGTCCTTGTATGTAATAATTAAAGGTTAGCAACTAGGGATTCAGCAGTCCATCCCTACTGACTAAACTACATTGAAAGGAGACAGTTTAAGCCTCTGCTGATGTTGGTGTGGATTTGGTACTTTAGATTCACAGAGCATTTTTAGAGGCTACCGGAGGCTGCATGTTTCCCTGAAATGGGAGTTACATTCAGTGCATTTTTATCGAATCATCAGCTTTAGGGTGTCAGCCTTGAGCATTCCTTCATTCCTTCATTCCTTCATGCCCTCATTCCCTCATTTCCTCTCGTCTTTAATCCCAGTGTTTCTCACTGCTGCTGATCTCAGAGATCACGCATATCAGGTTTGTATGAAGCTGCCACAGGCTCAGCTTTATCTCCACCATTCTTGCTCTTTCATGAAGGCAGTAGACATACACCTAATGAGACAGACTATTTAGAAGATAGCCTTAAGTATATTTTTCAAAATAAGCCAGTTCTAGGTGTCAGTACTTCACTAATAGTAAAACATTATTTTGACATAGCTCAAAATGTGTCATTGTGTCATAGTATGAGGCTGTAATGCATTTATGCAAGTGTTTCAATTTCCACTGATGTTCAGTCTTATTAGAATCTGTGTCTTGTTTTTATTTTTTTATTTAATGCTTCTTTATGGTTTTAGTTGTAAGAGCTTGGTCTTCTTTATTCTTACTCTAGTGTTTCTGATTGAATTGTTTACTTTGTCCATTGATTCTGTGTCCTTGGGATTCTACGACCTTAGTGAATATTTGTTGAACATTTACCAAAAGCAGTGGTTCTCCACCTTCCGATTACTGCGGCCCTTTAATACAGTCCCCATGTTGTGGTGACCCCAACCATAAAGTTATTTCATTGCTATTTATAACTGTAATTTGGCTGCTGTTATAAATTATCATGTCAATATCTGATATGCGGGGTATCTGATACATAACACACAGGTTGAGAACTGCTGACTTAGAGAAATGCCTCACATATTGTAATATTAAATAACATAATTTATATGAAGTAGAAAGTATTTTTTGGTTCACAATTTTGCCTGATGCGTATTTCTGGGTCCGTTTACTCTGCTCAGGGATTCAGACTGCATTAGGACTTACTGTCTCAGAAGGCAGTGCTGTTCAGAAGTGAAGTCTTGGAGAGAGAGATGACTCTGCAGTTGAGAGCACTTGCTGTTCTTATAGAGAACTGCAGTTCAGTTCCTAGCACACATATGGGGCTCAGTCCTGTAACTCGAGCTTCACTTACTTGACGTCTTTTGATCATTGTGGACACCTGTATACCTGTGCAGACACCATACACACACACACACACACACACACACACACACACACACACGCATGTATGCACACGCACACGCACGTAGGGTGGCTGGGGCTATTGCTCTGTGGTAGATTTTGTGCACAGCATTCTGTGCTAAGCCTGTGGGTTTGGTCCTGTGCACCTCATTCTGTGGCCCATTTACAAAAGGTAACTTAACACCTGCAATAGCCATTTTCTTCATGGCATTGCTTTTGTCTTGACTGTGTTAGGTTTAATTAACTTGGAATTTCCATGACAATCAAGGTTTTTAAGTCTCATACTCTTCAAAGGCAGATTTTGTTAAAACTTGGGATTGCTCCATATGTATTCCTTTGGGTTTGTGTTTGTCTTGGTGCTGTGATCTGATCCAGGATCTTGTACTTGTTAAGGTTATGGTCTGCCACGAGCTGGACTCCCTGCCCACAGGGCTTCTCCTATAGACAGTAGTCATTTATCTCCTGACAGTAGTACAGGCATATACTTACTGTTAAATTGTGTTGGAAATCTCACCTTTTCAGTGTGATATACCTATCGAATGGTATTTATTAATATAATTTAATTCTTGAGATATGTAGTAAACCAAATATGATGAATAAATGTGATGAAACCTGCCGGCCGGCAGAGCTCTGCTTGCTGTTAGTGTTCTCTTTGCTTTGCTTCACTTGGTCCTGTTCTTGCAGGAGAGTCAGTGCTGGCTTTATATTTTAGCAGGTACTCAGCCAGGAAACTGCTCGTCCTTTGATGTAGGCTACCAAAATTTCTAAAAATCTGAATCCCTGCATCTCTGGCTTGTCAGAGTATGAGCTTTGAAATAGTGTTATCTAAGGCGACACTTAGGTCTTTGAGCGTTATTCCTTGGAAGGAAGGAATTCAAACATCAGCCACAACAAAAAGCAGACAGATGGTTCACTGAAATGTTCTTTAAAAAAAAAAAACTGCATTAAAGTTACACTCACAGAATGACAAATGTGTCGTAGTAAAATAATATGACAGCATTGCACTGGCATATATAAATGAACCGCTGACAAAAACAAATTGCCCCCAGTCCAAATTGAAAATTTAAAGTGAAGACCTCAAAGTAGAACAATCAGGGAGGAAATGATTTCCTGTATTTCATATTATGAACAGTGCTGGCTGTATTTAGGGAAGACATTTAGCATATCAGCTGCAACAAGTCCACAGATCCACACAAGTAGACAGTTTGTAGACAATGCCTGCTCGTAAGTGGGCTGATTACTCGTATTGCTGGTAGGAGCTGGTGTCCCAATTAGAAGGCCAGAGTCTAATCCTTCAGCAGAATGAGTTGGCACGGAGGCCGAACAAGGGAGAGCCTAACTGAGGCTGGTCCTAAAACATGGCTAGGCAGAGTGAGTGCATCATCGTTGTTCTTGCAATGGGTTAAGACTATGACCGTGAGGGATGAGGAAGCTGTCAGTGCACAAGTGGTGAGGGGGCAGTGAAGACGGGGCCAGATTGTGCTGGGCTCCCTAGCTAGGGCTTTGGAGCTTTTTCTGCAGGCTAAGCCATTGGAGTTTTAAGTACAGTGTGTACTTAGACCATGGTTAACTGTTAAGTGTCAATTGTGTGACAGACATATTTCAAGAACTAACAAATTTTAGAAGTTATTTATTGATTCAGCACATAGGAATGTTGTCTGTACGCTAGGCATTGCTCTTTAACAGTATTCTTCCTGTGCTTCTCCCCTCGTTTGCCCTCCCCATTTCGTGTGTGTGTGTGTGTGTGTGTGTGTGTGTGTGTGTTTGTGAATGAATGCATGTGTGTGTGTATGCCTTGGCTTCGTCATTTGCCACTCCTCTACTCAACTAAGACACTTTAGCCATTGGCCACTCTAGGCTCCCCACCTTGCGCTTGAAAGCCCATCCCAAGCCAACTTCTAGCCTCCTGTCCCTCATCACTTTTAACTCTCAGCTGACCACTTCCACAGCCCAAACCTTGTGAACACCAAACCTGCTCAACCCTGCAATATGAAAACCCTGACTTTTAAAATCAGTCCTTTACTTAGCTCTGCTGCAGTCTCAGCTGTTACTCCCGCTCCTTTGTCTTCTTAGAAACTTCTAGTTCTACACAAGTTTTTTTTCCCTACTATTCTTCCCAGTCCAGCTTGGATATGTTTTTAATCTAGCATCTTTCTGTACCGCTATCCTAACCCTCTCGTCCAAACTGACACGCAGAGCTTCCATTTAACAAGACCTCAGTCCATATTGTGAACTGAGGTTTCGTGGAATTGCGCATGACTACAGACTTGTGCCAGAGACCAGGACAACATAAACAAGGCTCTAACTGCAGTTAGACAAACCCTCAGTCACCACAGTACCCCTTGGCTCTGTCACAGCCTCCCACCTTGTCCCCTCTCCTCCTCTGATGACCTAACCATCTTCCCTCACTGGCAGACTCCAAATCCATCCTGCCCCCCTCTGCAGTTCCCTGGCCTTCTCTCAGATGCTTTCCACCCTCCTCTAGTGCCCCCTCCTGCAGATAGATGTTGGCATCATCTATCCTTTCTCAAAACAGCCCAAGATTCTACGTCTCCCTGCGTCGCCATGTTTTTCTCTGCCCTGGCCGGCAGACGTCTCTGGAGCTGTCATCTTTCACTCATAGTTCAGTCTTCTGCCCGTCTACTGCAGATGCTCTTACACTGTTTCTCCACCACCAGGCTCACTGACAGATGCCCAGACCACCAAATCCAGTCAGCACATCTCCTGACCTCACTGCCCTTCACGTTCACCAGAAGCTGACTCTGCTGCCCACAGACCTTCTAGAAACACTTCATTTCTGCTGGAAGCTCTCTTAGAACTGAGCTTAAGAGACTGCCTCAACAACAGAATGCCTGTGAGCAAGCAGGAAGGCTGGCTGGGGATGCAGCTCGGGCTACAGCTCTGACCCAGCAAACACACAAGCAAACACAAACAAACCAGTAAATGTTAAATAAAAGTCTAAGACGAAAATTTACCACCTTGTACTATATAATCAGTGTTCACAAACCCCTCATGCCCATGCAGAAAAACTTACCTGGTACTTATTATTATTACCTTTGTCTATTGTTATATGGTTACATTAAAGGTACCTTATATAATTTAGTTATTCCAAATGTTAGTGAAATATGATTTAAAAAAAGTATAGAAACTTAGTAATAATTTTAAAACTGAAAAAGTAAGGCAGTGCTTAATGTGAAAATTAACAATAATTTCATAATCAAAACAGCTGGAAAAGGGCAAAACAATTTCTTAAAGAAGTCAGTGGATCTTAATGGTGCCACAATGATGGTAATAATGACTGTATTATATATCAAACGAGCACTATAACTGCACACAGCTATCAGTAAACACTGACAGTTTATGTTAGAAAAGTTAAGAGTCTCTGTTTTACAGTGTTAGACCTTTTAATCCTCAAAACTCTTCAGAGTAGAGGTTTCGTTTCCTTCATTCCCATTTCATTCCCCAAGGAACTCAGAGGCCGAGAGCCATGAGTAGCCTGCCGGGGACATGAACCCTCTATGACAGGCTTTCAGACCAGCAGACTAGTCTGAGTGGTCATACTCAAGCAGCATGCCTTCCTACTTCAGACGCTCACAAAAAGCCACATACATGTCATCTTTATTTCAGAAGGCTTGGCCTTTGTGCTACATCTTAAACACAGTGCGTTAAATGTGTGTGTACAGTCAGCTCCCACAGCTTCTCCGATCTGAATTCTCTGCTTTTGGCTTTCTGAGCAGCACCAGTTCCTCCTCTTCCTCAATGTTGGCTTTACCAAGAGTCTCCACTGGCCTTTCACATACCACACCTGCCCACTCGGTGGTGTCCAACAGCATTGCCAAACTGGACAGCTAGAAGACTCTGAGCAACATGGACAGTACACAGCTAGTCAGTGTGTGGGCTGTGTGGCTTCACTTTGGAACATTAATCTTTTCTTGCCTCTGATTTCTATTTCCTTTTCTCCACTAAAATTTAAAGCTTTTTATTTGTTATAAGCAATGGAATGTCTGCCTCCTCTTCCTTACTTAAAGTTGAGAACAGAGATTGGCATATATGTATGTGTAATTGGCAGCAATGCAACGGTTAGATTTGTCTTTTTCTTTCTGCCTCTCTGTGCCACCACAGCCTCTCTGTGCCACCACAGCCTCTCTGTGCCATCATAGCTTCCCTATGCCATCATAGCCTCTATGCCATCATAGCCTCTGTGCCACCATAGCCTCTCTATGCCATCATAGCCTCTATGCCACCACAGCCTCTCTGTGCCATCATAGCTTCTCTGTGCCACCTGTCTTAGGGTATGCATTGCTGTGAAGAGACACCATGACCAAGGCAACTGTGATAAAGGACAACATTTAATTGTGGCTGGCTTACAGGTTTTGGAGTTCAATCGATTATCATGGTGAGAAGTATGACAGCGTTCAGGCAGGCATGGTGCTGGAGGAGCTGAGGTTTTACATCTGCTTCCAAAGGCAAACAGGAGACTGGCTTCTAGGCAGCTAAGAGGAAGGTCTCTCAAAGCCCACCCTCACAGTGACACACTTTCTCCAGCAAGGCCACACTTTCTATTAGTGCTACTCCCTGGGATATTCAAACCATGACACCACCTATAGCTTCTCTATGCCTCCATAACTTCTCTATGTCCACCTAGTCTGCCACGAGAGCTTCTTACCCCATAGCCTTTGTTCTCAGCTTGGAGAGGTGAGCCAGCATTCTAACTGTAATAACAACAGCAATACTTTATATGGGCTTTGCTTAAGCTAGGGCCCCACTATGTAGCTGTGGCTAGCCCAGAAGTTTCTGTGTAGACCCAACTGGTTTCAGACTCAGAGATCCACCTGCCTCTGCCTCCCAAGTGTTAAGATAAAAGGTGTGTGTCACCATGCTCAGCCTTAAATAGTATTTTTTATTTTCAGTAATCTTTCCATTTCCATTGCTTTCATGTCCTGAACATGGGGCCTGTTCCTTTTGCTTTGGAAGGCTGTGACATTTACATCTGTCCCTGAAAATTTCGGGCTACTTTCCCTTAGCAGTTTGCAGAACACCTTTATATGCTTGTGCTTGTCTTTCCAGGTGTCAGAGCACAGCCATAAAGAATGTGTTAACTTTAAGTGGGCTAAGGCACCCCAAAGCATCACCGTAGCACTCAGTTGTATAACCCCTGTTCTTAGGATGGACATGAAAGTCCGCTGTCCTCCTCCACACTGTCATGGCTACCCCTCGAACCCCTGCCTTCACTTGCTCCTTCCTTTTTATCCAAATGAGCCTGTTCACTGTTCAGTGTATTTACCTTCACTCTTCCAGAATGTGCTTTATTCTTCCCTGATCCCCATTTTAAGGTCTCAGTCACAGCCACCTTGGCCAGCACCCCCAGCCTGTATTGCTCACTTTTTATCCCATGTAAAAATGACAGTTACAGGGCCTTAAGATAGCTGAGTGCCTAAAGACATTTGCAGCCCAGTTTTGCAAAACTGACAACTGAGTTCAATTATCCGTAATCCTTACAAAGAGAACAGACTTCAGAGTTGTCCTCTGACTTAAACACATGTACCATGGCATGCCCCACCCAAAGACACTAATAATAAGGAAAATTAAAATAAAAAAAGACAATTAGAGGTAAGTATCCATTTTCAGTACACGGAAAAGTTTATCACATCTGCTTCAGTGATTTATACACGTAGATTAGATTCTTGTTGCCAGGTTGCGGTGCACACACTGGGAAGCAGGCGCAGGCACATCTCTGTGAGTTCCAGCCTAGTCTACAGAGTGAATTCCAGTACAGCTAAGGCTACACAGAGAAACCTTGCCTCAAAAAGCCCTAAATAAATAAATGAATGAATAAATAAAATTATAATCCTGTCAAGTAGGGCTGGAGTACTTTTGCTTTATTGAGATCTCTATATGAATCCTTCCTCAGGAACTTGGAGGGCCCAGATGACTTAAAAACCTGCAACTAAAACATTGGTTTTGCCATTTCACACCCAAACCCTCCTTTTCTTTGAGTTGGGCCCAGGCCGCCCTGGGTGACTGAGCCTCTGATGCTTCTACCTCCAGGAGTGCTGGAATTACAGGCATGGACCACACCACTCCCAGTTTTGTGTGTCTATTTCTGCCCTAGATCTTGGAGCTGACTCCTAAGGGTAGAGTTCAGTAGTGTAAGAACACGCTTGGTGCAGCTCCCTAGAACTCCTCTAGCTTGACAGCACCACCAGTGACCTTTTCAAAGCTGAGTTTGAGAAGCATCCTTCCCAAGTGCTTTAGGAATGGGTTTATTGCAAGTAGAGATTGAGTATCGGTCTCCCCAGCTCCCTACACAGAAGGCTGATCCAATGCATCAGATGGGAACTTAGCTCCTGTGGCACTGGAAACATGTTTGCTTTTTAAAAAGGAGTTTTAAAATTAATCTAGCTTTGAGCTGGCATATCTTACTAACACAGTTGTAGAAACTTACATTCACCCTCATGTAGTTTATGAATTTCTTGGAGGAAGAGTGAATACTAATTCTCAGCCTTGATGCACCAACTGACTGCTTGGCATGTCTGTGTTTATGCCCATCTGTTACTGTGGCACCATGCCCATTATCATGGTGGCATGCCAGTAGCAGCGAGGCATAGGAGCCAACAAAGATGAATTGTTTGGACGGAATACACTATTCTGTAATACTAATTAATTTTGAGCTGATGAACTGCATGAGCTGATCTTAACCAAACACAGCCCAAGTACTATCAGTGAAAATCAAATGTACTCTGACTTACAAAGGGGTGTACCACAGACATTGCAGACTGACACCGAGAGTAATTACAGTCAGTGTTTACTATGGTTCCAGTAATCAGTTTCCTTTGTATAAAATTTAGAGCTTAAAAGAAAAAAAAATGCAATGGCTTTTATCATGGTAGGATATGATTAGCAAGGAAGTCATGTAACATTGTTAATTGCAGAGTTTATACTACTTGTGTGGTTCTTTACAGTATTGGATTTAAAAATACATTTTGTTTAATTCTGTGCTTTACCAATCCCAGTTCTGTGATGGTGTGCTAATGAAAGCTGAGCAAGGTCAGATGTGTCCACAGTGTCCACAGTTGGTGACTCGGGAACAATAGCAGCTACCTGCACTTCATCCAGACTTTGTCTCTCTGAATATGACAGCAGAGTAAGGTGTTAAGTTATGGAAAACGCTGGGGCTGAGTTAGTTACATGTTATAAACACATGACGTAAACTTCCATTAGCATTCTGTCATAGTCAACTGTAATGATCAAGTTCTTAAGTATCTTTTTCACAGAACGTCAAAGAATCTTATGCAGACAAACATACCATTCTTTCAGGGTCTTCCTTTTGACTGAATATTTTTTGGAGATCTGTCTTGTTTCATATCACTATATGAAACAAGTCCAGTCTCTAGCCACAATACTGTTCCTTGAGGTTGGTTAGTTACTCTGCTCTGGAAGGACATACGATCGATTTCACTTTTGTCACGGATAAGCAGTTCTGCAGTATACATTTTTGTACACACCTGGTGTGAGTTTGTCTTCTTACAGGAAACATTTTTAGAGGTAGTCTTGTAAAGTCAAAGTTCATTGAACATTAAATCATGGTGGGTTTTGCTGAGGTGCCTTTTTGCTGATTACACCAAGTCCCAGGTAAAGCCTGCTTTTCTTCTACATCAGTGTCAAATGTTGGCCATCATCGAATTAAATATATGATATTTTAATATCATATATGATAAGATATTTTAATAGGTCTAGAATTTTATGTTCCTCCCCTTTTCTAATCTAGCTCCTTTAAAAACTCGTTCCATTGTTTTCAGTCTTCTGAGGTTGGCAGTCAGCGTCATGGAAGACCTGCCCATCCATATAAGTCTGATTGGGACATAGCCATGCCCCATTATGCATTCTCTGTCTGTTTCATGCTGCAGTAGAGATGAGTAGTTACGTCAGGGATGGTGTGGCTATTAAAGCCTAGACTATTTATTACTTGTCCCCATATAGGGAGGTTTGCAGGTGTGTCTTTTGCCAGTGTGTTTCATTTTGATGACTTTAAGGATGGTTTCTCATTGTTCTATCATTTGACTGCAACACTTGGCGTGACTTTGTCTTTCCCGTTTCCTAAGATTTTTTAAAATACGTGACTTAAGTCTTTCTCAGGTTGGTACAACTTCTTCAGTTATTTTTGTACTTTGATTTCTCACCCTTGCTTTTGGCTCTAATTACAGCTGTAGTAGGTATTTGGATAGCATGGAATACATCTATGCTGTTTCCTGTCCTTGTCTCTGAGCTTTAATTTCAGTTCCTAGTCTGGTGTTAAGCCTGCGCAGAGGGCTTTCGATCTCAGATTCTGTACTTTTCGGTTCTGAATATTGTAGCCAGTCTTAGCTACTTTGTAGGTTTTTTCCACCCTTTATCTCCCTCCCCCAGCTTTCAGCTCTTACCACTATATAGGAGAGAGAAAGAAGGGTGGAGAGGAGAGAGGACCAAAATCTCTGAATCTATTTCTTTTTTCTTATTCTTTGAGCACCAAACTATAATCAACCCTTACCTCCAACGACCAACAATCACTACCCCCACCTGTCGGGGCCCTAGCATTTCTGTATCCTCTGAAAGGGCTGCAGAGTTTCAAACATCACACAATCTCAGAAACTATCAGCAGTTGGCAAACCCACACCTCTGCCAGAGCACAGGGTGAATCATAGCTGCTGCAAAGTAGAAGTAGCTCCATGTCCCCATACCTGGGATTAAAACAAGCATCCTCGTAGAGTACTTCTGTGTATTATCTGTCTTGTCCATCTTTTCTTGTGATTTGTGACCGTATTTAGTTATTTAAAATGTCTACTTGGTAACTCTAGAATTGGACTCAGCTATAGATTGTCTCTGTGGTTGTTCTCTTTCTCTCACATCCCTTTGCTGTTCAGGTTCTGTCATTGTTGTCCTGTTCCATCTCATGGGTTAGTCAGATTCTGGGTCCTCAGGATAAAGGCTTTGGTGAGTCTGTCAGCCGATCACTTTGAACTTTGTTAGTTTGAGGCTCTGTGCATTCTTTTCAGTGCCATGTTCCCTCTTGGACCTCCAGTGTATTATCCTGTCCGTGTGGCTCTTCTGTGGTGAAAGAGCCCAGGGCAGTCCTGGGTAAGAGGGGTTCATTGTTGCACTTCTCTCTAGTGGTGCCCTCTGAAGCCTCTCCTCATGCACTTCCCTCCCGGGTGACATTTTCTGCTTGTTTTCTTAGATTCTTGCCCCTTGGAAATGTGTCATCTCCTTGAAGGGAGTGTGGAGACAACTTTGTGAACCTTTCAGGTGGTTTCTTCTTTGATTTTGCTCTTCAAGTTCTAGTCACTCTTGTGACTGCATTTCAGTATTTGTCGATTCAGTCACAATAATTGGTTCTCTGGTTCAGTTCTCAGGGGAAAATGCACTGAGGGAACCAACTGAGGGTACAGGGGATGGTGGCTTCTACGTCCTCCCTGTATCTGTCCTGTGTGCACTTGCTTTAAAAATGGCTGTTTTCTGTGGCAGTTTACAAGGTGGGTTCATGACAGGAATTGGAGATCCCTATACTACATCAGTCTTGATGTCTTGGACATAGCAACCAGAATGGCCTTGCTAAATATATTTGGTTATAATTCTTTTTTGAAAAACACTCATTGCTCAGCTGTCTTAAAACTCTGAGCATAAACACTGACACCTTTAGTCCTGTTACTTGTTGCAGTGTCTTTCTCTCCTGCCTCTCCCCTTCCTCACTTGAAAGGCCCTGTCTGTTCCCAGGCCCCATTTCTTTGTTGAGTGCGACCACTCTCAATCTGCTTCCTCTGTTCTCTTCTGCAGTCTGTCCTGTAGTTTTACTTCCTTCATTGCTGCCTTATGACTTATAATCTGCTTCTCAAGTGCATTTATTTTTGTTATTAGAATACAATTTCATAAGGGATCCATCCCCTCCCACCTCTTCTTTCTTTTGTGTGTCACCAGTGCAAATGGGACATAATGGAGGCAGCCCCTTCAAGATGGAAGACAGTGTTCATTTATCTCAATCTAGAGGCGTGCTCTGAAGGATTCATGAGATTGTACCCTGGCTTTTTAAATGAAGTGATCGTTGTCCTATGTGGCAGAAGTTTTAATAAAAAGTGAGGAGGGGAAAGCTTAGCAAGGGTTAAGCGAGTGCCTGTAATATGTGTTCTCCTTTAGTCCTGTACACAGGATGTAGAGAAAATGCTGTCTATGCTTGGGTGATTTTGGTTCGAGAGGCGATGGTGGGTGACTGGCTGGTCAAAGGTTCCATCAGTTGTAGCTGGAGTTTGTTTTTATATTTTTGTCTGTGGTGAGTGAACAGCACATGCCTGAAGCTGCGCAAGGCTCTGATCAGAGGAAGGGAAGGCAGACTGCAAGCATCACCAGGCCCTGGTGCTGTTTCCCAAGTGTGTCAGGAAGGCAGGAGCCTTGGCTGTAGCAGTGCATCCTGCTCCAGCTCCCAGCCCTTTCTGCAAATCCATTCAGGTTTGCCACGTGCCAACAGGAGTTGTGTATTCCTGTTAGGAGTTTCTCAAAGCCCGGGTTTGAGAGTTTTCTGGCAGCCTTGGGAATGTCCTGTCCCCCACCACCACCCCCATTTTGATATCTCCTGTTGAGGTACAACTCTGAAGGAAGTCACTGTCCTCAGCACTTGTGCCACGGTTTAAGTCTCAGGTGTTTCTCTTAGTGGTACACAGCTCTTGAACTGTTCTGAGGGGAGGGAAGGTAATTGTAGGGTGACTAGGGAATCGTTACTGCTGCAGACTTTAAAAGACTTAGGGAAAAAGACTTGGAATATTTTCAACACAGAGCAAGTAAATGCTTGAGGGGCCAGCGAGTTGGTAAAAGTCCCTACAGTGCAAGCCCAAGGATCTGAAGGGGAGAACCAACTTCTGAAAGGTGTCCTTTGACCTCCACTCAGGCATGCGTATATGCGTACCATAAAGAAGATGTTCAAGGAGGTAGATGTCTTTACCCTGCAATACCAGCTCTACAGAGGCAGAGGTATGAAGATCTCAAGTTCCAGGCCAACCTGGCCTGTGTGGTGACACTGTTTCAAAACTAGTCCTCTTAAATAAATAAAAATTATTCACAGATTTGTGATAGCTAACACCTCCATGAGTATCAGAGAAGTTGTTATAGATATACTGGATCTGCCTAGAAGGTCCACTTAGTCTGTGTTGAGGAGCACACACATAATGCCAGTTGCTTTATAGTTGCTGTAATGACTTCTGCTTGTATGCAGTTTTAGAAAAGACAGGGTCACAGTGGTAGCAACCCATCAGGATGTTGGCTAGTGTGAGAGAGTCTGGCTGTGAAGGGTTGTGGGCAAGCTCGGAGGAGTGTCCTGTGGTTGATGTGGCGATTGCAGGGCTTTACCCATGTTTGAAAACTGAACAAGGTATACTCTTAGAACTGGAGAATGTTATTATAAGTCATATCACAATAAGGCTGACAAGTTAATTGTGTGATGCTCTAGTCACAAACTGCTAAAGAGCTTTTCTTTCTTTGAAAAATTTCAGTCTGTCATGGATGAATACTTCTATAAAATTCAATAAAAATAAATTACTAGAAAAATACAGTGGAAAAAGTATATAAAATACCACCCCATTTTTATTGGATTCAATAAACATAAAATTATACTGTCAAATTATTCTTCTACGTTTCCGTGTGTGTGTGTGTGTGTGTGTGTGTGTGTGTGTGTGTGTGTGTACTCTTGAGTGCCTGCATGGGTCTGGGCCCAGGCATTCTAGATAGAATTCTAGATAATACTTTGTCACTGAGAAGCATCAGTTCCTGCTGGATGTCAGTTTCCTCTTCATTGCTTTACAAGGAGTGGAGGAAGAGAGGGTGTGGGGGGCGCGGGAAGGGGTAGTGTTGTAATGAGTTCTGGGCTTTAGACTTATGAAAAAGAAAGGCCATTGATACTCCCAAACTCACCTATCTCCCAGGTTGTTCTGCGTGACTGGTCCCATGTTGCTTTGGGTAGTATTCCGGTTTATTCTGGAAGAGTACAAGCGTTTCCTGGTCAGAATAAGGTTTGCTTTAGCTTTTCAGCCATGCATTTCCTGTTCCTTGAAACTTTTAGGCATATTTTGAACGGGACAGGAACAGTTATACCATTTAACACCACAAGATGTCACTTATGTAAAAATAAAGTCAGTTCCCTAATATTGCAGGTTCCTAAGACTGCGGGTAAGTGAAGAAGCAGGTAAATAGAAAGCGAACATGCTTTTGACACAGATGCACATTGTGTTTCAAATGTTGCTCACTCAACAGTATTTCAAACAGGCATCTCGAAATTTAGAAACATTTCTTAGTTTCTAAGAGTCATGCAGTAACAGGTGCTCCTGGTCAGGCTTGAATAAACACCATGAAGGCAGTGACTTAGGAGCAGGAAGAGACAGCGAGCAGGAAGGTGTCAGCTGTTCTAACCCTTCCTGTTTTGGTGATAAGCAAAGAGGCTTTGGGGAAGGCACTACCTGGGAGGTCATTGTGACAGATGGGGGAAGGTGGGCACTGTCTCTGGCTGAAGCAGCGCCTGGGCCTGATTTCCCTTCCCTTGGACCTCAGAGTTAGTAACTCTTTCCTGGGGCAGCACTAAACGCATCTGTGTTTGCCTTGAAGACTGTCTTTTCTGTTAAACAAGAACTAAACCTTTGGCTTTAATATCTGGATCCTGGTTTCTAGTTTTTCGTTTTAGAGAATAGGACAGGACACAGGGTGGCTGGAAAGAGCTCCTCATCTACCTGAACATAGGAGGAACTAGCCAGGCTTCCATCAGGACTGAGCAAGGGGATGTCTGGATGAGCAGAGGAATTAGCCAGGCTTCCATCAGGACTGAGCAAGGGGATGTCTGGATGAGCGAAGGAACTAGCCAGGCTTCCATCAGGACTGAGCAAGGGGATGTCTGGATGAGCGCTAGGCAGGTCTTAAAATTGATATTTCATTCTTTCTCATTGTCCATTTCTCTCTCCAGGTAACACTGGTGAGGAAAGTTCCAGAACATTGTTAGGGAAAAGGAAAGGGAAACAAGGAGGAAGGCTTCCCCTTTTATGGCTTTTGGGTGTCCAATCATCTCTTTCTAGTTAGTTCTTATCTAATTGTTTGTGTGTGTGTGTGTGTGTGTGTGTGTGTGTGTGTGTGTGTTTTTTTGTTTTCTTAACCTGAATACGATTTAACAAGTTGCTTTCAGGTTTCAGTATTTCCATTCAGTATTCATCATTATGTAAAACGAAAGGACAGGACAGAGTGGAAGGAAGAGTTGCCTGAGGTGCCCTTGTTCCACACCGCCACAGCTTTCTATTGTCTTTGAGTTTTGAAGAGCCTGAGATGTTGGGAGAGGGCATTCTAAGTCACTGCTCTGAGATTTTATAGTATTTTCATATTTAGTAGTTGTAAATCTTCAGAGATGGTTTGTCTTTTAAAGTACTTATTTTATGTGTATGAATGTTTCCCCTGAATACATGTATGTGTACCATGTGTGAGCCTGGTGTCCTCAGAGGTCAGAAGCAGGGTCAAATCCTTTAGAACTGCAGTTACAGATGGTTGTGAGCCACCTTGTGAGTGGTGGGAATGAAATCCCTGTCCTATGGAAGGACAGAGTGATCTTAACCAAAGAGGCCACTCTCCAGCCCCAAGCATTTGTTTACTTACTTGTTTGGGGTGGAGCTCGAGTGCTGCATGGTGTGCTTATGGAGGTCAGAAGTCAACCTTTGGGAGTCAGCTCTCACCTTCCACTTGTGGTGCTGTGCTGTGTGCTCCAGGATGGCTGGCCCACAAGCTTCTGCATGATTCCCCCTCACTGCCTCCCATCTCACCATGGAGTGCTCGGATTATAGATGCACGCCATTGCTGCCGGCTTTTTACGTGGGCTGTGGGGATTGAACCCTGGCCATCAGGGTTGTATGTGTCATGCCTTTACCCTAATCAAATGCCTGAGCCATCTCCTCAGCCTTGCAGTTTCTATACATAGCTATTTCTTCTATTTAGTTAACATAAATACTGGGTATATTTTAATTGGATGTTTTAATTACTGTAGTTTTTTGTCTCCTGCAAACGGTCACTACTATATTTAATGTACCATTTGAGAAGTAAAAGTAAACTTATTTCATAATAATTTGCATTGCCTATATTCTTTCTGGGAGAAAGTAAAGTGTGTTTAGTGTTTCTTTTTTAATTGTTTTGGTATAAGATTAGTTTCTTAACATTTAAACCCTGTATTAGTTTGCCTAGGTTGCAGACGCTGGGTGAATTAACCAATACAAACTTTTTGAAGGTGGCAGATCAGGGTGTCAGCAGCTTTGTCTTCAAGGCCCCCCTTTTCTGGTTTGCTGTGTCCCTGCCTGATCATTCCGTGTTGTATGTGTTCTTATACTCATCCTTTCTTTAAAGATAGTCGAGATTGGCATAGGGCCCACCCACATGTCCTCACTTTAGCTCCGACACCTCAACAAAGGCTGTCTCCAGAAGGCTTAACTTCAGTGTCAACTTCACACTCATTTCTTCTTCTTCTTCTTCTTCTTCTTCTTCTTCTTCTTCTTCTTCTTCTTCTTCTTCTTCTTCTTCTTCTTCTTCTTCTTCTTCTTCTTTTTTTTTTGTTATTTTTAAAAGATTTATTTTATATATTAGTCTGGGTTCTTTAGAGGAACAGAGCTTATAGAGTGAGTCTATATATATATATTTAGAAAGGGCATTTATTAGAACAGCTTACACACTGTGGTCTGCCTAGTCCAACAGTGGCTGTCTATCAAAGGAAGATCGAAGAATCAAGCAGTTGTTCAGTCTACAAGGCTGGATATCTCAGTTGGTCTTCAGTATACTTGAGAATCCTGAAGAAGTAGGCTCTAATGCCAGGATTGGACTTGCCAGCTAGGTGAGAGCAAGCAGGCAGAGTGAAAACGTCCCTCTTCCATGTTCTCTATATAGGCTGCCAGCAAAGGGGTGGTCCAGATTGGAGGTGGGTTTTCTTACTCCAAAGGTCTGGATTAAAAGTATGTCTTCCTATTTTAAGTGATTTAGTTAAGAAAAAGTCTCTAAGAGCTGCACAGGTTTTAGTTGATTCTAGAGGTAGTCAAGTTGACAAGAATAACCATCACAGTCTAGAGTGTTCTGCCCACATGTATGTAAGTACATTGTGTGCATGCCTGGTGCTCTTGGAGACCAGAATCAAATCCCTTGTAACTGAAGTTAGGAATGTTTTTAAGCTTCTGGGTAGGTGCTGGGAATCAAACCCTGGTCCTCTGCAAGAGCAGCCAGTCTCTAAACCACCCTGCCGTCTTTCTAGCCTCTCATGCATTCTTGGTAGGTGCTGAGTATGTTTTATGTCTTTGTAAAGTATTTTAAGCATGAGGTAAGACAGCTGTGTGTCTGAAGTGCTGAGGCTCCTATGGATCTGTGTTTAAGTGTCAACTGAGAAGGGAAGGCCTTCTAGGAGTTTTCTTTCTTTGTTTTTAAAAATTACATTTTTATGGGTGTGTCCAACCTGGATGTGCATGGAGGTCAGAGGACAACATGTGGGAGTTGGTTCTTTGCTTCTGCCATGTGGTTCCCAGTGATTGAATGTAAGTTGCTAGGTTTGGGATGGATGTCCTTACCAGCTGAGCATCTCACTGGCCCCTGAGCATCTCAGTGGCACTTTTCCGGGACTGTTGTTTGGTGGGTGAATGTGGTGCATGCAGGAGCCATGCAAGTGGATTTCTTTTGGCTGTATTTCATAATTTGCTGCAGACTGGTAGATCGTAGCTCATGAACTGTGGTAGTAGTAGTGGTAGCTAGCTTTGGTGTCACCCTCTCGGCCAGCCCTTCTCAATCTTCGGGTTTCAACCCCTTTGGGGCTTGAACGACTCTTTCACAAGGACTGCATATCAGATATCATTTACATTACAGTTCATAACAGTAGCAAAATTATTTGTGGTTGGGTCACCACAGCATGAAGAGCTGTATTAAAGGGTCGCAGCGATAGGAAGGTTGAGAACCACTGCTCTAGGCTCTGCCCCAACAGCTTCTTTCAATAACTTGAGAGTTTTCTTCTGATGAACTAAAATGGGATTCAGTGATTTTAATTCTTGAATAAACATGGATGTACACCCTCATTTCAAAGTCTGCAAATCAATGTCTGATCTCATATGTCCTTCTTGGATGTGATTTTCATTGTCTTTAGAACTAAATGTCTTGTTTAAACCAGTGGATGGTTAAGGTGCTGTAATGCTCCTCCTTATCCATCTTAGAGAAAGAGGATTTGATATAATCAACTGTCCACTTAAACCTTATAATAGAAATGTTTGACCGATGTTCATGCCTGTGAAATCGCCACCACAGGTGCAGAGCCTTTACATCTTCTTAGACATAAAACCTTCCCTATGCTTCCGTCCTCTCCTACAGGGTATTGCAGTAGGCATACAGCTGCAGTAGAGTTAGTGTTACAAGAAGCCCCGCCTCACCCTTTTGTGTTTGTCTGAGTCGAAGGACTCAGAATAATGATTCTGAGAGTTCATTAACCTGTTGTTGCCTGCATCAGTAGCTAGTTCCTTATCATTGCTGAGAGATAAATATTCCAACATATGGCTTAGTCACATTTTGCTGATGGACATTTAGAATTTTTTCAGTTGCTTACTGTTATGAAATGACTATTATTAGATTTACTACAATATTTTTTATAAGTCATTGTGCGGATATGTGCTTTTATTTCTCTTTGAGGAAGAATGGCTGAATGGTACAGCAAGTGTATGCTTAAGTTTGTAAGAGTTTCTCATTTTTCTACATGATCATAACATTCTATGTTTCTCCCAACAACTGTGAGAATTTGAGTGCTCCATGTCCATGCCAAAATTTATTATTATCAGTCACTTTTAGCCCTTGCGGGTGTGTAATGATACCTCATTTTGCGTTTCTCTAAGGAATAATGGTATTTTTCTGAAGATATATATATATATATATATATATATATATATATATATATATATATAATTTATATTTAAATCATTTTTTTAAAAAAATCAAATTCTATATATATATATTTTTTTTTTGAGACAGGATTTTGTTTACTGCTCTAGAGTCTGTGGGAGCTGGGAGAATGGAGCCAGTACATGAGGCTCCTGCAATAGCCAGCATTCTTCAGAGCATCAGATGGTTTATGCTCTGATGGCTATGCACACCTGAACAAAGTGTCCAATCACAAGGGGTACCTCACCTCCCCAGGTATTTGGACCACAGACATGCACCATGGTTCTTGCCAAGCTCCTGCCGTTCATCTCTGTTTTCTTTAAGACATCCTAACAGTTCACCAAAGGTCTCTGCTGCTGTTTAGAACAAGAGCCACCTTCCCTCTGTCTTCCAAGAACATGATCCCTCCTGTCTGAGATCTCATAGGTCATCTTTAACACGTGCATTTCTCTCTGCTCCTCTTTCGAATGTGTATTTTAGAACTCTGAATCCTTTCCTTAGTACCTAGTTGCAAAGCAATTTTTGTAGCATCAGTCTGCTTCCGGGTGCTAAGATCTGTCTTAGCCTGCCAGGCCTGCCGTAACACCCCAGACTAGGAGTCCTAAACAAACTTCATCACATAGCTAGCTCTGGCTGCTGTCCAAGGACAAAGTGTTGGTAGACTACTTCTCCTGAGTGTCAAGAACTCTTTGTTTAGCAATCTGTCTTCAAAAATTATTTCATTTTGTTTAATGAAAAGTGATGAGAGGTTACAAATTATATATTTTCTTTAGTGCACATTTGTGAATTTCCCCAGAGAAGATTAGAAGGCTGGTCATGACCACCAGGAAGTGTTGGGGCAGTCCTCCCTTTCTCTGCAGCTCTTCCAAGTAGCCTTTTTTTTAGATTCTTTTAAGGCAGTTTTAAATAGCAGAGAGCCTTATAAACAAGGCAGACATGGCCCCCTGGTGTCATTGCTGCAGGGTAGCAGTGTTATCTGTGTGGGTCTTGACCTGGGAATAAGGCCACCCTTCCTGTCTGTCTCAATTTCCAGTTGCTGCATCCCACTGACTCAAACTTCTAAGTAGTTCTTTCTCAGCCCTGTGTTATCATCCCTATAACTAACTAATGTTTATCACCACAGGCTACTGTTCAGATGTTAAAGTGGTTTTAGTCCCAGAATGAAGGAAGTGTCCTTATTTATTTGTGCAACAGGGGTTAGGAAGTTGGGTTGGTGTGAATGGCACACACTTAGTCAAGGCTCTTATGTAGTGTAGTCTGAGAATGGTTTTAGTGTGGTTGTTTTGTTTTTGCATGTGGTAGTATTTTAGAGATGACTTGATAATTTTTTCCCTGATGATTATATCGAAGAAACTTTGAAGTAAGTGACTCTACGCCATGCTCTCCTTGGCATTTCATCAGCAGATGTCAAGCTGAAGGGCAGTTCTTACTTCTGTGTCACTTGGGGCTTTACGACAATGTGCCGCACACCCAGACTTTGTGGGAGGAAATAGGAGACCAGCCCTTGGTTATCTGTTCTGTTTCCTGTTCTCATACGAATGATAGATTTAATAGCTATCTTTTGCAAAAAGTCCAAGTCTGGAATTATGTCTTCTTTTTTGTAATAGGAATGAAGACCTGAAGCAGATGCTGGAGAGCAACAAAGATTCTGCCAAACTAGATGCTATGAAGCGAATCGTTGGGGTAAGTCAGATGGTGAAGTATTTTGACTTTTGGGAGCTATGTAGATAGTGATTATATCTACTCTGCATGCTAATAGGTAAGCAACATTGCTCTGTTCTTCCTAGTTAATTTATATTACCTTTTAAAAATGTTAAGGAGGCAGTCACATAAGAAATCAAGAAACTTGTGTTCTACGTCTAACTTTTCTATCTCTGATATCGAGGTATTTCTTCTGTGAGTTAGAATCAATTATTTTGAAGACAAAATAAGGCAATGGCATAAGCCTGTTTTCACCTAAAGGTATTTAAGGATTTTTATTTGTAATCTTACTGCCTATAGTTGTGAGCACACAGTGCTGTGCATGAGAGCTAAAATCCTTTCTTCTCTTCTCATAGCAGAGTCTAAGACCCATCCATGAAGCGAAGCTCTGGGTGTTGCTAGGCTGTTTAAAGTGGGACAGTGGGAAGATGAATGAGCTGACTGTAACAACAGTTGCATTAAGTACTCGGAGTCTGATGGTACAGTTAGGAGAGGATCCCATGATGCAGCAGTGCTTTCATGGAAATATGTGGATTATAAGGGTAGAGAATGTATTTATGTAGGCACCTAAAAAGCTTGCGGGACTCATTTCCTATCTGTGAAGTTAAGTGTCTTAACATCCACTGGAGGGATAGAGGGAGATTTTGTAACAAGAAGATGTTCCCTGGAAGACAAAATGAGCTTCAGGTGTCCATTTAACAAAGCGTCAAAATGAAACAGCATAGGAAACAAGCCAGGAGACCCGTGAAGCTTGAAAGAGAGACAGATTCATGGTTCCAGGTAAAAATGTCACCATGCTGCTCTGAAAAGACAGCAGAGTGGGAGACAGAAAGCCAGTGAGGCCCAGTACAGCACCAGTGAGGCCCAGTACTGCAGCAGTGAGGCCCAGTACCGCACCAGTGAGGCCCAGTACTGCAGCAGTGAGGCCCAGTGCAGCACCAGTGAGGTCCAGTACAGTTCCAGTGAGGCCCAGTACTGCAGCAGTGAGGCCCAGTACAGCACCAGTGAGGCCCAGTACTGCAGTAGTGGGGCCCAGTACGGCACCAGTGAGGCCCAATACAGCTCCAGTGAGACCCAGTACAGCACCAGTAAGGCCCAGTACTGCACCAGTGAGGCCCAGTACTGCACCAGTGAGGCCCAGTACAGCTCCAGTGAGACCCAGTACAGCACCAGTGAGGCCCAGTACAGCAGCAGCTTCTTTAAAGTAAACACATGGCGGAAATAGAAGTGGAATTACCATGTAATGGGGGAGACAAAACTCAGCCACGCACCTCTTGCCCCAAGTGAAGTCTGTAGTGCCAGGAATGGGTTACATCTAATTGTATTATTGGCAATTTCCAAACAATCCAGGTTACTGCCAAGGCTCCTATTGCTCTCCACAGCCTGACAGTAAGGCCGTCTTTACCTGAGTTCAGGGAGTCTTCAGCTGTCTTATTGGTTCTTCCTACACTGAGGGCTATGCTGTGAGTGATCATCCCTTTGTGAGCGCAGACTAACAGTTTGCTCTGCTCTCTCATACCGTTTCTGTTCATCTGATCAGCTGCTGTCTGAGTAGCCGACTCGATTCCTCATCTCCATCACGGCTGCTCCTCATCTTTTCGTTCGGAGAACATGCTCCATCTTCCACTCACTCTGTGCCAGCCGGCCTTTTCGTCTCTCTCTGACTTATATCAGTCTGTTTCTGTATCTCACTGTCTCTCCCTTGGAGGATGGTAGCGGCTTCACAACTGTTTCAGGCACTTCTGTCTTTCCTGTTCTCTTTCCCACACTAATCTGGAAAGATCTTCTTGAGATGTAAGTCCAGTGAGGCTTGTCCTCTGCTCAGAGCTCTGCAGTAGCCCTCCATTTCCTTCTTAGCCGTGGCAAGCCACCTCCTTTGCCTGTGGTCCCCCAGCTGTGCCATCATCCTTCTTCCCCTTGTTCCCTGGCTGCTCTGGCCTCCTGCTTACAGAGCGTGCAGGAAGTGGGAACTGCTCTTCCTGCAGATCCCCTGCTTCCCCAGCTCCCCCCCTCCCCCTCCCCCCTCCCTTCCTTCAGCATCCCCTGAAAGGAGAGCCTTGTGATCACGTGGAAAACAGCAGTCCATGTACACCGCAGGGCTCCCCACTTTTCTCTCTTTTTGTCAGCATGACTACCCTCAGATATGCTATTTCCTTGTTTATGGAACATCATGTATATTCATTCAAAGGGACTACATGGCTGAGGACCATTGTATCTCTGGTGCACTGCGGTTTCTCAGCAAACATTTTTAGAATGGTACTGTAGGGTATTTTTCTCTCTCCCTCATACATATTAACTTTGTGAAAAATTTTCTATAGTATAAAGTTGAAGCCGGGCAGTGGTGGCGCACGCCTTTAATCCCAGCACTTGGGAGGCAGAGACAGGCGGATTTCTGAGTTTGAGGCCAGCCTGGTCTACAGAGTGAGCTCCAGGACAGCCAGGACTACATAGAGAAACCCTGTCTCGAAAAACCAAAAAAAAAAAAAAAAAAAAAAAAAAAAAAAAAAAAAAAAAAAAAGTATAAAGTTGAATTATCCTTGGGATAGTGTTTCATGTGACAGAATCTCAGAGAAGGTCCATACAGAGCACGTACTTGATGGATGAGAAAATGCAGGGTTATAAGTCATAGCAAAATATTTCAGCTGCAAGATTTTGTGAATTTTCTATGATTGTCAGCAAGCTTCACAAAACATACAAGTAAAAATATTACAAGTAGGGAAATATAATAATAAAAGATAAGGAAATAATAAGGAATGTTTATTTGGTTTTTTTTTTTTTTTTTTTTTTTTTTTTTTTGCTATGTAGCCCAGGTTGACTCAAACCTTCCTGCCTCAGCCTCCCAAGTGCTGGGCTTATAAACATGCAGTTGTGTATCTAGCAGTCTTACAGAATATTTTAAATATGTCTCAACAGAAAGGAATTATGACTTCTTACTGGAATTATAAAGCATAGAATACCACACAGTATTTATATGACACACAAATGTTTCATACATAATAAAGCTGACATACCACACGTTAGCTGGACTTTTGAGAATGAGAAAAAAATAAAAGTACAAATAGATATAAACTAAAAATTAATAACTAGAAATCTACTGTAGCTGATGGGAAACTCCAAAGTGCAGGTTGTAAAGTGTGGATTGCAGATTCTGGGAGGTAATTCTGACAAGGGTACGAAGAGCCTCAGATCCTTGGGAATGGCTTCAGTGAGGGGTGATACCTCAGGAGGATTGAATGTAGAAAAAGTCAAATGACTTGGTGGCAACCATGATAGTGATGGAGCCAGAGAGGGCCAGTACTGTTGATAGTGTAGCCAAGGAGCTTAAGGAGAGATCTCAGGGCAGCTGAGAGGAATTGGAGAAGTAACTGAAATAGTTTGAGCTTTAGATTGTAAGGCACTTTTGAAGTAGCCTGACATGAGTGAGTGGGGACAGGGGGCTTTTTTCCCCTTTTCATGATGGTAGGGTTGAACCCAGGACCTTGTGCATAATAGATAAGCCTTCTGCCATTGGCTACACCATAACAAGCTTGCATAAATACGCTTGTGTGTATTACAGGCAGTGAGGGAACTGCTGGGGGAAGTCCTCAGCAAGATGATGCTGACCTGAGGTAGGATCAGAACAGCAAAGCTGGATTCACAGGACTCATCTAAGAATGAGCACCTGGTTGATCTATAGATGTGAGGAGAGAACAAGACCCTTCTCTGGTGTCTGTTGTCTAGGAGAATTGGTGGAATGAATAAATTCCTCTTGTAATAGATTTTTGCTTTGTTTTAAAATCTTTCTTCTAGAAAATTGAGTTTGGTTTTAGGCAGAGTGGCTTTGGGATGAGAGAGACAGCTGCTGATGTGAAGTTAGGGAGGTGGATGTCGGGCTCTGGGGGACTGGGCATCTGGTGCAGTGCTGGTACACAGACCTTCAGTGGGTGGAGGGAGAGACACTAGTGAAGAGACCTCTGAAAATTACAGCTTGGAAATAGGAGAACCTCTGAAAAAGCCGAGAGAACTTGGAAAAGTCCCTGCACCCATTGCACATGTGATGCGTCTAATGTAGAAACCTGGGAGATAGGAAAGAGCACCTAGTGAAGGAGTGAGTGGCGCTGTGCAGTTACCCCGGGACAGTGCAGGACACTTGTGTGCTCGCCTTCATTTACTATGTGTGTTCTATTCTTCCTCCTCCTTCCCTCCCTTCCTCTCCCCTCCCCCTTCCTCCTTTTTCTCATCTTCCTCCTCCTGTTTTTGAGACAGTCTCACACAGGCTAGGCTGGCCCTGGATTTGCTCTTGCCTCTGTTCCCAGGTGCTGGGGTCACAGCAGTGCACTCCCATGTTTGACTGTACATTTCCCTTTCTGTGTCCGTGTATCTCTGAATTCATGTTGAAACATGTTGAACATTTGTGGTCTGTGAATTGGGATGTGGTTGACACTGGAAAAGAGTTTAACTGTTATTATACAGCTTGCTTTGTGACAAAATCTGTCAAATATTTAGTGTGTGTAAAATTTCCCAGAACATGTTTTGTTTTCAGGTTATTAACTTAAAAGGTTCTGTCCTGATTCTCCTCTTTAACCCTGCAGATGATTGCCAAGGGGAAAAATGCCTCGGAACTCTTCCCTGCTGTTGTGAAGAATGTGGCCAGTAAGAATATTGAGGTACTGTTTGCTTTGACTGTTTTTATGACTCCTGCTGTGTAAGCCAACCACACACTTCCAGCTTCTTCGGAATTTAATATATTTAAATATCACTGGTTTTTTAGTATGGTAAAATGTCTGCAAACTCAACTCTAGGTAAAGTATGCCAATGAGGGTTGGACTTAGCTTTGGGTTTTTGGTTGAAACTGTGAGAAATAAGATTGAAGTTGCAGTGACATCGTTCACCCATGTTGGCTTCTGTGATTCCTAGGACATCATTCACCTGTGTTGGCTTCCGTGGTTCCAGTGACATTGTTCACCTGTGTCCGCTGCCGTGATTTCTAAAGGCAGTGCAGTTTACATTTGTCCTGGCGACTTCATTTCTTGATAGCCTATTTCTAGTGAGACAGACCTAGTAAACTCTACCCAGACTTGGGGTTTGTGGCTGTTCTGCCATGTCTAAGGCAACAAAACAAAACAAAAAACAAACCGGAAAACAAAATAAAACAACCCGGAGCTTTCTGAAGCCTTTTTGGCTATGGTGACAGGTATGAAGTTCTCCGTGTACCTGCATAGGTTTATTAACTGAGCTCAGCCCTTGCCAGACACTTTCCCAGAAGCTAGATTGATGCACCAGCCTGATGCCAAAGCCATATGCCTTCATCTGTGCTGCAGAAGAACTCTGGGTAAGGTGAGGACATTGTCTCACTGGCTGTGAGGTCCCCTACCGCATGCGTAGAAAATCCACAGCAACTGCATCTCAGATAACACAGGGCAGGGCACTCTGAATCAGGAGGCCATGATGGGGAGGGAGATTTCAGGGAGTGCTTATTTTGTGGTTTTGATAGTATTCTCAGCACATTATATGACACCCCCCCATATAATTTTTTCTACTTTTTATGATGGTATTTGTCGTAAGAGTTTCTACTGTTGGGGGTAGCCTGAGGAGCAGAGGGTGTATTTCAAGTTACAGCTCCACATCACAGGCCCTCACTGAGGGAAGTCAGAGCAGGAACCTGGAGGCAGGGGCTGAGGCAGAGGCCGTGGAGGAGCAGTGCACATTGGCTTGTTCTTCATGGCTTGCTCAGCCTGCTTTTTCTTACAGCACCCTGGACCACCAGCCCAGGGATGGTTCCACCCACAGTGAGCTGGGCCTTCCCACACCCATCAAGAAAATATACCACCACAGGCTAGCCCACCGGTTGTGTTTCTTCTGCTTAATTTGTTTTTCCTGAATATGTGTTTGATGAGGATGGCCCACCAGTGTGAGTGGCTGGACTCCCTGTAGTGGAGTGTGGTTGGCTGGAGGGTACTTGGAGAATTCTGTAGTAAAACTGGTAAGAAGATTAGCTTGGCACTGCTGCAGAGGCTTTAGCTACAGCTGTGTCCCTCCGGAGGACACGGACCTTGGTGCTAATGACTGCTCTCGCCAGCACACGCCACAGCAATGCTGTGTTCGTTTTCATGCCTGAGCAATACACCACTGTTCTCCACTGAGCCCCGGTGCAGCTTCCAGCCCCAGCCCTGTCACTGAGCGAACTCCACTGGGTAACAAGGTTCATTCTGCTCCGTTTCATTTTGAATTTAGTGATTTTAGTATAGTCATAGAATTTATCACAATTCCACAGTATTCTCCTCGCTCCAAAAGAAAGCCTGTGATGACTGGCAGGCACTCCTCGATCCCCTACCTTCTATCACCATGGATTTGCCTATTCTGGGCATTTCCTGTGGATCCTTTGAAATGAAGTCACAGGTCTTGAGACTGTCCTAAGGCTCCAGCAGACTGACTGAAGATCATCAGCCTGCTATACAGAGCTACCTCCACATAGCATGTTTTCAGGGTCTTCATGCTGTAGCATTCCAACTGACAGGGGTTTGCAGGGACCTCACACAAGAGATTGATTGGACAGAGCTGATCCTCTGAGCATGGGTAGAAAACCACACAGCACAGACGGGTCATGATGGTGGGCATTATAGGTGTAATGGAGCATGTGCATTGGGAACACATGCCAAGGTGGAAGCATGTCACGGTAGCACTGACTGGGCCGTTGGCACTGAGACATTGAAGGTGGGAGGAACCCAGTTCTAGAATGGCTACGGTTCTTAGTTGTGTAATACTGGATAGCATTCTGTATGGGGGACCTGTGTTCCAGTCGTTTATTGATGGACATTTAGGACTCTGGGCTATTAGGAATAGTGCTGCTCTGAGTGTTAGTGTCCAGGGGTTCGTGTGCGCATTGATGTTGACCTTAGTCTGCTGTAGCCGCAGATGAGACAGCTCTGTGAGAGCATTACCCGCCAACCATTTCTTTCCTGCAGCATCATTTTAAGTTCAAATTAGTAATGCTTGTGAGTTCTAGTTTCTCATCTCTTGGGTGACACCTGCATTTTCTTCCCTCCTGTCCTCTTTCTGTCACTCCCTCTCCCTTGATTTTCCCCTACCCCAGTTTTTTTGTTTTCATTCTTTTTGCTGCTGGGATAGAACTGAGGGCTTTGTCCGTAATACAGGAGGATGTTACTGCTGAGCACGTCTTTCTGTTTTAGCTTTTTAAAAAAGTTAATCTATATTTTAGATTATGGATCTTGTAGAGAGTGTGGACCAATAGCTCATGGACAATTTTATCTTCATTTAATTTTGTTTCTCTGGTCAGAAGGCATTTGGGGTGTGGTATAATAGTGTTTTCTGTGCCATCTGATTCATCTTGGGTCTGTCCTGCCTACTGCACTTCCAGGTTTCTTCTGGCCTTGGGCACTTTCATGTCAGGTTGCTTATGTACAAGCCCAAAACTCAGTGGTACTTTTGTGCAGAGCAGATTTTGTCTTTTAAATATTTGCAAAGCACAGTTAAAGCTGCTCTTAGTGTTAGACCCCAGGAATGGGGTCTCAGTAGTAATGATTGCTAACATAGAAGAATGTTCTCTGTGCTGAGGTTGTTAGTGTTTCACACAAATGAACAACACCGTGAAACTAGTTCTGTTTCCCTGTGTGTATTTTACAATAAAGACATGATGGAGGACACATTAAAGTCACAGCAGATGCGAGCGTTCACCATCCAAAGCCAGGGATCGTCCCAGCCATTGCCCTTTCAGCGCCATTCTCTGTTTGAAGCTTTTCTCCTTTTCTACCTTAGCCTCTGACCCCTCCCTCGTCAGCATCAGGCATGAACCATGCTTTGGGAGGTGTCTGGTACCTGGGTAATCTTTTTGTTGTTGTAGGTATAAGTAGGGATGATGGAGTCTATGGAGCTGGTAGTAAGTTTACTTGGTTTTCTTGGATCTTTCATTGTGGAAACAACCTGTTGTTAATTTTGCTCACTAAGAGCTGTTTATCTTGGCAGGTGGTTATCAGTAGGAGACCTTGCTGTTTGCCCCTTTTCCTTTTTTGCTCCCTAGTTATGGTTTGTTGCCCAATACTCTGTAAGAGAAGTTTTAGTAGAAACATTATTGCTGGTCTCTTTCTTTTAAATATATATTTAGTTTTATGTGTGTGGCATTTTGCCTACATGTGTGGTTTTTGCACCATTTGTGTACAGTGTTCATGAAAGCCCGAAGAAGGTGTTGGGTCCTCTGGAACTGGAGTTATGGATGGTTGTGAGCCACTACGTGGGTGCTAAACACCATATCTGTGTCCCCCTGTAAGAGCACCAAGTGCTCTCAGCCACTGATCTCAACATTTGCCCCTAGGCTGTTTGTTTTTGATATCTTTGTTCTTTAAAACTCAGTGATTGTTTTTTTTAAATATACTTAATCTAATATTATGGAAAAATTGAAATAAGCTTCTTAGAAACCTGTGCTCAGAGAATTGATTGATGTTTCCTTGCTGCCAAGCGAGAAATTTCATTTTTATAAGTATATGCTGCCTTAGATACACAGGTGAGCCATATGGTACGTCATCTGACATTAGATGTCAAATGATACCAAAAGTGACCTAGAAAGCAGTCGGCTATCGTACAGAAATAATCAAAGCTTTAGTCAATAACTCATGAAGTTTGATGCAGTGGTATCGATGAGCTAATTAGACAGATCTGCCTGTGTTCCTGCAGACTGCCGGGCTCTGCTATGATTAGCTTTACAGCAAGGAGTGTTGTAACATTGAATGAAAGTAACTGATCAGAGAGTGGCGTAGTCACGGACCTTTAACTACTCCCATTTCTGCTCACAGAATGGTCGCAGGGAAAGTAGGCTTTCTGTGCACACCTGCAGCCTGGCAGTGCATAGGCCTCTTGTGGTCAATATTGATTGATTCTTAGAACAGAACTGGAACAAATTTAGTGTTTTGCAACCTTCTGTGATTTAATATTGTTATGCTTTTTGCCATAACAGTCACAGAAATCCTCCTCCAATTGTGAGTAATTACAGTGAAGCCTGCTAGCTCAGCTGTGGCTCTGAATGTTTCTGTGTACCCATTATAAATCCTAGCTGCATCCTGGAGTTCATAATACAGTTTTAAAGCTCGCTGGCTGTTCTGATAAACAAAGGTGTTGTTGAGAAATAAATCCCAAGGAAATCAGGGCAGAGTGGACTCTTAATGTTTCTTCTCTAAAACTTTGCTGTGTAGAGTTGGCTCTGGGCGTGATTAGGATGGACAAAGAGCACTTCAAGTGATTGTCCCAAACAGAGAAAACAAGTTACATAAGCATCATAATGCTTATGGTTCCTAGAAATGTATGCGGCCTTTAGACATTGCTATTCAATGACTTACAACTGCGGGGGACTTTAGATCCTAGCTAAAGTGACATATTTGGAAAGCCTTAGTGTTCAGTCCTGTGGTGTTGGAATGCGATGTGAATCATGGGTAGTTAGTTACTGAGCTCTGACCAGCGATCTGATTGTCAGGCTGACAGTAGTTAGTTACTGAGCTCTGACCAGCCTTCTGATTGTCAGTCAGTCTGACAGTAGTTAGTTACTGAGCTCTGACCAGCGATCTGATTGTCAGGCTGACAGTAGTTAGTTACTGAGCTCTGACCAGCGATCTGATTGTCAGTCAGTCTGACAGTAGTTAGTTACTGAGCTCTGACCAGCGATCTGATTGTCAGTCAGTCTGACAGTAGTTAGTTACTGAGCTCTGACCAGCGATCTGATTGTCAGGCTGACAGTAGTTAGTTACTGAGCTCTGACCAGCGATCTGATTGTCAGGTTGACAGTAGTTAGTTACTGAGCTCTGACCAGCGATCTGATTGTCAGGCTGACAGTAGTTAGTTACTGAGCTCTGACCAGCGATCTGATTGTCAGGTTGACAGTAGTTAGTTACTGAGCTCTGACCAGCGATCTGATTGTCAGGCTGACAGTAGTTAGTTACTGAGCTCTGACCAGCTATCTGATTGTCAGGCTGACAGCATACAGTCTAGTTTAACTCAAGCGCCTTCATTCCTAGGTGATTAGAGAACTTTCTGATTCAGATGTGAACTCGCTGATAACCTGCCAACCAGCAGGTATTGGTTGCTGTCTAGCAGAGCTGCATTCAGGAACTTAAAACTCTAGCTGGAGCTGTTCAAAGAATCATCTATTACAGGCTCAGTATTATGGCATCAACACTTTTAAGACGTTGCTTTGAATCAGAAATCGTAGTTGAGGTTTGGATCTTTTAGTTTCTTCCACCTTTAAGCTAGCTTCCCTTACCTGGTTTGGTTTCTGTTTAAACTGGTCTTGCCTGGTTTGGGAACTTATGGTTTGTACCTTATGTAAACAAATCACTTGAGATAATTTAATGGAACAGTATTACATATGTTTGTTCATCTTTGGAGTGTGTAAATTCTGAAGCTCAAGAAGACCCTATTTGAGCAAAAGAACTTACATGGGGTTTGATTGGGAATCTAAGCAGAAAGCTCGCTGGTTAAAGAGACGAGGGTCTGGGATGAGGCGCCTTGATTCACAGAGTCAGTTCCTGTTGGCTCTTAACATGAACTTCTAGGCCCGACTTCCTCACCGTGCATATCTGCACTTAGAGTTAGGAGACTGGTTCTTCCATAACAAAGCTGTATGCTAGACACTGTGTATGATTTATTAAAGGTTAGATGATTTCAAGCATTTGTCTGTAAATACAAACATTTTTCCTGCTTTAAAGAACGAGAGAATTGAGTCTAGTCCTCTAGTTCCAAGACTGAGGAGGTGAAGGGAGGGGCTTATGAGTTCCTGGCGGTTTAGGCTATAAGGAGGCCCAGTCTCAAAGGCAAAAAAACCCCTGATATTTTATGAAAATTTTATTTTGGGGGTTGTGTAATTTTACCAGGTTTTCAGGTATCCCTTGGAGGAAAGGTACTAATTCTTTTTCTTAGGTAATAGTTCAATAGAAAGCTGGAGGATTGATCTCATTGGCCAGAACATGGAGGACTTGAGAAAGCGCCCCGTGTCCCCATTTTTCTTCTTCTGTGACCATCAGCCAATCTGCCTCCTGCTTGAGTTGCGATAGTAACTGTGTCTAGTGGAGATGAGCATTGAGCGTAGAGGCAGTGCAGGCGGTGAGCTGACTCTGCACGTGTAACTGGGAAGTCAGAGAGTGAGGTGAAGAATAAGAGAAAATTAAAAATAAAAGCTGAGCCACAGGTGCTTTCCCTTGTCACCAGGAAGAAACACTGAAGAGCTTCCTCAGATGAAGGGCGACCTGCAAGACGGGGTGCTTCCATACAGCTAGGACCCCGGGTCAGAGAAAACATGCTTTATAAGATATTGGAAGTTTAAAGTATGGATTACATATAGGATAATAGGCTTGGACTGATGTTAAGTTTCTTGATTTTGGTAACTAAACTGTTTGAAAAGCGCATGTGATGCTTTTACTTGAGCCATCACCCAACTAGAAGTTCAGGGAACTTTATGTGAAAGGTGATGAAACACACTGTAGCTGTAGTAAGTGGACAGTGACTCTGTTGGTCACTATAACGAGAGACAGCCGTGCTTTCTAGATACGTTTCTTCCGCAGAGCTGTTTATCTTAAGTACAGTTTTGGGAAGAGTGGATGTTCAGAGTCCTGAATGGATTGGTGTGACACTTGTGAGAGACTGCTCTTGGCCCCCAGAGGCATGAGTGGAGTGCTCCTGTCACGGCAAGGGGGCTGCCACACATTGTTGATGTTAAAAGCTCTTCGTTCAGGTGAGCTGTTGTTATCTCGTGAGCAGGGTTAAGTCACCATCGTGGTCATGTCATGGTGGCTGTGGGTTGTCAAAGCTATAGAAGAAGCTGTTCTTTGCTAGGGATATGGAAATGTACACATATTCCTACTTCAGTCTGCCACTGTAGCTCTAGACTTGGGTAGCTGAAGCAGGAGGATTGCTGTGATAGCTACAGTGTGAGTTCTAGGCCAGCCCGAGTGAGCTACAGGGTGGGACCCTGTCTCAGTCGTCCCATACTTATGTAACCAGGTATGATTTTGGTTTTTTTTTCTTGTTTTCAGACAAGCAGAGGTGAGATCTTATCATTTATATCATTCAACACATTAAAATTTCTTACATAAAATTCAATGCTAAATATAGCACAATTTACTTGGATATAGTTTATTGTCTAGGTATTAGCATTCTGTTCTTTAATTTTTGGCCTCAGGAGATTTTAAGTGGAATTTGGTGGGGGAGGGGTTATCAGGGATACCTGAGTGTGGTTGAGACAAAGGTATAAGTTATATTTAGGAAATTTTTTCTTTTCTGAAAAGAAACTGTGAGACAGATTATTAGCTCTTCTGAGTACTGGGTTAAAAACTAGATTTTATTTTTAGGATTTTGTGGAACTATTTGGCCATGAAGGATATTTAGATTTTTTTGTAATTAATTTCATCTATATCATGTGTCATGTAATAAAGATGAGTGGGTTAATATACATAGAGAATGTTCACTGTATTCACTAGTTATGAGGGTATAGAACATGTGCTGATCAAGTTTTGTGTTTTGCTCATAAAGCTTGTGTTTCTGATGTTATGAAGGTGGCTAAGGAGATTGGATCATAGAATTGTCTGAAATTATCTTAGTAAGATGCTAAAAGGGGCCAAGTGTTCCTGCACCGCACTTGGGAAATCGGATGCAGTGGCTTCCAGGCACCGCACTTGGGAAAGCGGATACAGCGGGGCTTCCAGGCACCACACTTGGGAAACAGATAGTTGTTTTTTTTTTTAAACATTTTTATTAATCATTCCATTCATTTACATTACAAATGATATCCCGGTTACCTGCTTCACCCAGGATATCCCACTGTCCAGTTACCCCTCTGCCACCCCCATCCCACATTTGCCCTCCCCAAATGTTCATTTCCCTAGAAATGTTTTCATACATTTAGAATGTTATTTCTTTCTCTTTTTTTGTTTGTTTTACCAATAGCTTTTCTTTTTTTTATTAGTAACTTTTTAAAAAAATGTTAATCAAAAGCTTTATAAGTTTGGTAATGCTCAATAACAAGATGCCCATACAATCAGAAGTGTAACCCAACACCCAACCTAGATATACAACTACCTTTGACTGACAGAGACACTCGAACATCCGAAAGCGGATAGTTTTAATCATGAGTTAATTATATTAGTGGAGGTAAGAAAAAAAGTTCTTACCTAGTTTGTTCTACTTACACCTCATTTTAGTTTGAATGCTAAACTGAAAGAAACACAGAGACACTGGAGTGTGTTTAAGAAGGAACAAACAGCATAGAGAAGGAACCTGAAACCATGTGGTATCGAGAGGAACCAGGGGCTGAGAACTTGGTGGTGGTGATGTGTGCTTAGCATACTCAAGACCTTGGGTTCTTGTTATTACTGCCACCTCCATAGCCTGCTCTTTTTCCTACTCCACTTCCTTCTCTACCATATTCATCTCCTCTACCACCTCCACTACTTCCAGTGTTACCATCCCATCCCAGCACCATCCCATCCTATCCCAGCACCATACCATACCATACCATACCATACCATACCAGCACCTCCCCCTCCTCTTCTCTTTGTCACTACCACTGCCTCTTCCTCCTCATCTACCTCTTCTCTAGACCTCCTCATCTTCTCTAGACCTCCACTACCACCAGTAGTGGAAGTGTTGCAGGGCAGGAGGAGCTGTAGCCCTCATTAAATTCCAGAGCACTGTTCAATCTCGTGTCTTTGGAGTTACTATGTTAAATTGGTATTGTTGCCTTGTACTATCCTTATTTGGCTGAAACATTGTGTAATGTACATTGGAGTGGGACGGCTACTCTTTAAGGAACTGGGACTGTCTGACAGATGGGGAAACACGTTTCCATATAGATGATGTCCTATGTTATTTACATGTATCTTTTTTTTCTTTTTGCCAGTTAGTTGATATTTTGATATTACATACATTTTCTCAGAGACTCCTCAAAACCTTACTTTACAAGTCTTTTCTTTTGCTGGCATAATCATACACAAAATAGTGTCTGCTTTACAGTCTAAGCTGTGACCAGATTCGCTTACTTACTTGAGGAAAATTGAGAATAGATTTTGGTATATAAAGTATTGAGTTTCAAATTTTCATCCTGGTAGGAGTGAATGACTTTTTTCCCCTCCAAATAGATCAAGAAGTTGGTGTATGTTTACCTCGTCCGATATGCTGAAGAACAGCAGGACCTGGCTCTCCTGTCCATCAGCACTTTCCAGCGAGCTTTGAAGGTAAATCAATGAGGAGTGAGCAGGTAAGTAGCTACAAGGTGCCTGCACAGTTAAGGTGTGTCCCTTTAAGAAATGGGACAATAATCTGCTAAATTGCCCAGCTGTGGCTTGAAAGAGGTAAAGGGCTTCCCAGTGTGCAGATTCAGTAACCTTAGAAAATGATTGCCACATAACCATGTGGAACCTTTGTTTCTGTCAGTGTATGCAGTCATTGTTATGCATCGGACTGTTTATCATTGCACCAACTGATTGTTGAAAGTTACAGAGACAAGACAGTGGGGCATTTTAAAAGGACGCTTTTAAATTGATGATGCATTTTACTATGAACGATTAAAAGCCTCATCCACATAGTAATAAATAGTCAACTATGCTTGTACTCACTTCTTGTCTTTCAAACACCGTTCTGCTGCTGCTGTGTTGATCATGCTCTGTAGCACCTGCCAACTATCATGCAGGTGTCTTTGAAAGTATAAACTTGAAATTTTGATGGGCATTTTCACTGTTTTAGGACCCCAATCAACTAATTCGTGCAAGTGCCCTGAGAGTTTTGTCAAGTATTAGAGTGCCAATTATCGTGCCTGTCATGATGCTGGCTATTAAGGAGGCTTCGGCTGACCTGTCGCCATATGTTAGGAAGAATGCAGCCCACGCTATACAGAAGCTGTACAGGTAGGTGCTTTGTTGACCACATAAGGTATCTGCAATTACATGGATTATTGTAAACTAGGCACACTTTTCTTTTAAAAGATAAGATGTCTTCTATTTTATTTTTATTTTATTCTTCTCTCATACATTATATCCTGCCAAAGTTTCCTCTCCCTCCACTCCTTCCAGCCCCTCTTCCCGTCCCCTCTCCCTCAAATTCACACTTCCTTCTTTTTCCTTTAAGTAAAAAAAGCAGGCCTTTCAGGGATATCCACCAAACATGGCCTAATTAGTTACACTAAGACTAGGCACATACCTCATTTTAAGGCTGGACGAGGCAACCCAGTAGGAGGAAAGGATCCCAAGAGCAGGCAAAAGAGTCAGAGACAGCCCCACTCCCACTGTTGGGAGTTCCACAAGAACACCAAGTTACACAACCATAAGGCCTATGCAGAAGTCCTAAGTCAGACCCATATAGGGTCTGTGTTTGTCACTTCTGTCTCTGTGAGCGCCAGTGAGCCCTGCCTGGTTGATTTTTGTGGGTCATGTTCTCATGTTGTTCTCTACCTCTCTGGCTCTTACAATCCTTTCTCCCCTCTTCCACAGGCCTCTGCATCTGCTCCCATCAGTTTCTGAATGATGTCCCTCTGATGACAATTGGGTTAGGCACCCATCTCTGAATATGGCAGAATATCATTAGAATTTCATTGATTTTTTTTTTTTTTTTTTTTTTTTTTTTTTTTTTTTTGGCCATTATGTTTGGTTCTATCCTTTGGCTGCCCTCCCTCTGGTTCCTGGCCATTCAGGCAATGTCAAGCATGGGCCACCATTACCCCAGCACACCTTACCTTATAGGCAGGACAGAATGTAGGTCTTCTAATACTCTCTCCTTCTTTCTCTCCACCCCTACCTGTTTCCATCCCCACCCATTCCCAATCCACCTGCAAAATCTATTTCGCCTTTCCAGGGAGATCCACGCTTCCTCCCTTGAGTCTTCCTTGTTACTTAGCCTCTCTGAGGCTGTGGATTGTAGCATGGTTATTCTTTACTTAATAGCTTATAATCCACTTATAAGTGAGTACATAACATGTTTGTTTTTCTGAGTCTGGGTTAGGATGATCCATTTGCTTGCAAATTTCATGATGTCATTTTTTTAACAGATGAGTGATACTCCATTGTGTAAATATTCCACATTTTCTTTAGCTATTCTTCACTTGAGGGACTTCTAGGTTGACTTCCAGAGTGTCTGTACAGGTTTGCACTCCCATCAGCGTTGGAGAGTGCTTTCCTCGCCAACATGAGCTGTCACTTGTGGTTTTGATCTTAGGCATTCTGACAGGTGTAAGATGGAGTCTCAGAGTTGTTTTGATTTGCATTTCCTGATGTTTAAGGATGTTGGACATTTATTTCTTCAGTGCTTTTCAGCCATTTGCGATTCCTCTATTGAGAATTCTCTGTTTAGATTAGTACTCCATTTTTTAAATTGGATTATTTGGTTTGTTGATTTCTTGTTTCTTGAGTTCTTTATATATTTTAGATACTAGGCTTCTGTCAGATGTGGAGTTGGTGAAAATCTTTCCCGTTCTGCAGAGTCATCTTGTCCTGTTGATGCTGCCCTTTGCCTTACAGAAGCTTCTCAGTTTCACGAGGTCCTATTTATTGATTGTTCTCTGTGCCTGTGATATTGGAATTCTGTTCAGGAAGTTGTCTCTTGTGTCAGTGTGTTCAAGGCTATTCCCTCCTTTCTCTTCTGTTTCTCTTCTATATCTGGTTTTATGTTGTAGTCTTTGATCCACCTGGACTTGAGTTTTGTGCAAGGTGATAGATATGGATCTATTTGCATTCTTCTATATGCTGACATCCAGTTAGACTAGTCATTTATTGAAGATACTTTTTTCCCTCCATTCTGTATTTCTGGCTTCTTTATCAGGTGTCTGTAGGTGTGTGGATTTACAGCTGGGTCTTGGATTCAATTCCATTTATCAACCTGTCTTGTTTTTATGCCAGTACCATGCAGTTCTTCTTACTATACCTCTGCAGTATAGTTTGAAGTCAGGAATGATTATACCTTTGAATGTTCTTTTAAGGATTGTTTTAGCTATCTTGTGTTTTTTTGTTTTTCCTTTTGAGGTTGAGTATTGTTCTTTTAAGGTTAGTAAATATTGTGTTACAATTTTGTTGGGGATTACATTGAACCTGTAGGATGCCAATTTTACTATGTTAACTACTGGTCCAAGAACATGGGAGACCTTGCCATCTTTTGATATCTTCTTCAAAGACTTGAAGTTTTTGTCATATAAGTCTTTCACTTGCTCTGTTAGAGTTATCCCTAAAATATTTTATATTGTTTGTGGCTATTGTGAATGGTACTGTTTTTCTGATTTCTTTCTCAGTCCGCTTGTTGTTTGTAAAAAACGAAGGCTACTGATTTTTTGTTTTTAAAGTTAGTCTTATATCCAGCCACTTTACTAACAGCTTTATCAGCTGTAGGAGTTCCTGGTAGAATTTTGGGGGCTGCTTACCCTATCACCAGAGCTACTTTTTATTGATTTATTCTGTTTAAGCTCTGATGATTAGCCTGTTTTTCTGGTAAATAGATTTGGCTGTTTTTTCCTCTACAAGTAATACTCAGACATGTTTACTTTTGTGTTGATTATACAGACCCTTTGAAGACCTTGAATTCTTAGTTTTTTAGGACCTGTGTTAATTTATGGGTTTCATATCTTTAAAATAATCAGAATTCGAATTCTCAGTTGTATAATGTATTTTATACATGTATACATATGTATGCATTGTCAGAAAATAGAGGGCTTTGGGGATGGCTCAGTGGGTATGAGAGGCATGAGTACCTAAGTGTAAATCCCCAGCACCCAAGGTTTTACAAAGCTAGGTGTGTCTTTGTGGGAGAGGGGAGAGTAGACATAAGCAGCCAGCCAGCCTAGCCAAAATGGTGAGTGACTGCTTGTGCAAGAGACCTTGTCTCAAGGAAGGCATCAATGCATAGAACCATTAAGGAAGACACCCAGCCTCCCCCTCTGGCCTTCATATGTGTATATGCAAGTGCACGCAACTATACACTTGCATACATGAAACACATTCACCCCTCCCCCACCTCTTATTTACTGAATAGTAGAATTTCATGTTTTGCTTACAACTCATTTCTGTCTTTGTTTCTGCTGCTCACTTGTGGAGTTTGATTCTTGCCCAGAGCTATTTTATTAAATACTTTTAAGGTATAATTTTTTTTTTTGAAGCCAGGGTCTTGTTATATAGTGTCTAAATTTTTTTACCTCTATTTTTATTTTATGTGTATGGTTGTTTTGCCTCTTTATCTCTCTCTGTCTCTGTCTCTCTCTGTCTCTGTCTCTCTGTCTCTGTCTCTGTCTCTCTCTGTCTCTGTCTCTCTGTCTCTGTCTCTGTCTCTATCTCTGTACCATGTGCACACAGTACCTGTGGAAGTCAGAAGAGGGCATTGGATCCCTTGGGTTTGGAGTTAAGGATGGGTTTGTGAGCAGCCATGTGGATGCTGGGCATTGGAGTTGTGTCCTTTAGGAAGAGCAGCCATGTTAAGCACTGAGCCATCTCCAGCTGTTGGTATCTTAGCCCGTATCATAGAATGTCCTGGTGTCTGTAAGAGCATACCATGTAGACAGGGTGTGTATCATAGAATGTCCTGGTGTCTGTAAGAGCACACCATGTAGACAGGGTGTGTATCATAGAATGTCCTGGTGTCTGTAAGAGCACACCATGTAGACAGGGTGTGTATCATAGAATGTCCTGGTGTCTGTAAGAGCACACCATGTAGACAGGGTGTGTATCATAGAATGTCCTGGTGTCTGTAAGAGCACACCATGTAGACAAGGTGTGTATCATAGAATGTCCTGGTGTCTGTAAGAGCACACCATGTAGACAGGGTGTGTAGCACAGCATTTGCTCGTTTCTGCCACTACTACCTGCTCTGCAAGGCCCGTGGAGACCACGCGTGTTTCTGGTGTGCTCTCAGCCCTGTGCTAAAGAATGTGAAGGTGTGGAATCAGCAAGTGCGTGCACTTGTGACTAGTGTATCCTGTGCCAATAGTCAGTTGTCTTTTGACTTGCACATGCGCGTTGTGCACATGTGGGCCCCCCCCCCCCAAATAAATGTATGTAACAAAGACCTTCCTTTTATTTTCCTTTTCTAAAATTTTCCTTTTAAAACAGAAACGTAAAGTCACAGCAGTGGTTTAAAAGTGCAGCTAACGGCCACCTGGGGGCAGCTCGCTATCCCCTTTTTTTATCCCCACTTTGCCGTCCTTAGCACTGATTTATTTTTCCACCAGATGTTTTCACATAGTCCAGTCTCACATCCACCTTTGGGTTTAGATGACAGCTTCATAATGCATGTCCCCATTAGCAGGATAACACAATTAGGTCTTCTTTAGAAATGTTCTTTTTGTTTTTGCCAGTTACACACCCACAGTTAAAAACACTTACTGTCCTTCACTTTACCCTCTGAGATAAAAAGGATTTCCAATCAGGTGCTTTCATCTATTCCTTAAAGCTCTCCAACTGGCTTGGGAAGTGACTGACGTGGTTTACTTAGGCTGAGCAGTGTTAGAGTGTGACTTACTGACTAGCAACCCCCTGCCCCCAGTTCTCTCAGAACACCTCAGCTCTCTTGAAGTGATGAGTGCCGCTGAATGACAGAATTAAGGGCAATAAATACATGAGAATTAAGGGCAATAAATTCACGGGACTTACTTGTTGTTATTAATTTTTTTTTTTAACATTTTAGTCTTGATCCAGAGCAGAAGGAAATGTTAATTGAAGTAATCGAGAAGCTTCTGAAAGATAAGAGCACAGTGAGTACTATCTTTTAATGCCACTGAAATTGTGTTTGATTTTACTATGATTAACCTAGGTAGATTTGTTAGAACCATTTTTATCGATTCCGTAGTGGTGTAATTATTAGTGAAGCTAATGTCAAAAGTATTAAAACTGGGCATATTGGTCCATACCTTTAATCCCAACACTTAAGAGAGAGAGAGGCAGGTTATCTCTGTGAGTTTGAAGCCAGCCTGGTGTACATAGTGAGTTCCAAGTTGTCCAGAGCTACCAACTGAGACCCTGTCTAGAAATAAAATAACAACAACAACTAACGTAAACTTAGCTAAAACAAGTATTAAAGACAAACTGTAAAACAGAGATGTAAAATAGAATGTTCTTTCTTCGCCTGTCTTTGCTGTAGTTTGTTGGTTCTTTGGGTTTTTGATCAGGCTCTCATGTTGCCCAGGCCAATCTCTACTTCACAGCAGTGTGGCGGCATCTCAAGGGCCAGCATTACAGGCATACTCTGTCATTCCCAGTTTCTGGAAAATCTCTAGACATACTAAAGCATTTCTCAAAATGTTTGTTCCCTCAAAATTCTCATACTTGAAGAAGGCTCATTTTTGTTTCTAAGAGATACAGCTCTAATTAAATGAGTGATCTTTTGAGACTGCATGTCCACTGGCATCCCTTTTCCATGTCAGTTTATGTGTGCATTGGCAAAGTGACAAGACTAAGGAATCAGGTGACTTGGAGGTCGTCTGCTGGTGTCTTAGATACAGCTTCTGTATCTACTTCTTACTACTCAAAACAGCTTAGGAAGTGTTCGTAGGTCATGCTAGGGAATCATAGACTATTGCCACCCAGAAGGTCTCTATGTTACTGCTTCCTTTATTTATTTATTTTTTTTGGGAGGGGGGCGGTTCGAGACAGGGTTTCTCTGTGTAGTCCTGGCTGTCCTGGAACTCACTCTGTAGACCAGGCTGGCCTCGAACTCAGAAATCCGCCTGCCTCTGCTTCCCAAGTGCTGGGATTAAAGGCGTGTGCCACCACCGCCCGGCTACTGCTTCCTTTAGTTGATGGATTAATACATGGTCTGTCCTAGACAATGTGCAGTGTTCAGTTGAGTAGAATATGTTCTTGTTTTGTTAGGTAGAGTGTTTCATAGATGTCTAGTAGGTCTGTGTTGTTCAAACTTTGTTTCTTTGTTGATATTGTGCCTTTTTAAAGGACTGTATTTATTTATTTTGTATGTGTGCATATATATGTATGTGTGTGGGCACACCTGCCATGCCATGTGTGTGGTCATAGGAATACTTGCAAATTTGGTTCCCTCTTCCCATCTTGAGGGGTTCTGGGCTTAGAACTGAGGTGATGGTCATCAGGCTTAGTGGTAAGTATCTTTACCCACTGAGCTATTTGCTGGCCCATGCCTGCTGTTTGTACTGAAAAGTGGGGTGTTGGAGTTTCTCTTTAGTTCTGTCAGTGCTTGCTTTGCCTACTTAGGAGTTCTGATGTTGATATGTATGTTCATAATAACTATCTTTTGTTATTAATAAAATGTCTGTTTTTATATTTAGTACTAATGTCAGTTGTTTGATTTAAAGTCATTCTAATTCATGATTATTTTCACACCTTCATTTCCCAAACTTCTATATTCAGGTTGTACTTTTTAATCTAGTTGCATTCTGTAGGTAGGATATAGACGCTAGATGCCTTTTGACTTTTAATTAAATCCTGCAGTAACTGCCTTCTGAGTGGGACAGGAGAGTCACTTACATTTAGTACTGTGTTACTTGAATCAGTTGAGTTTCTAGCTCATGTTTTACTTGGTTTTCTTTCTTGTGTTTTTTTTTTTTTTTATTCCTTCTTTGTTGTTATTAGCACTAAATGAGTATTTTACTAAATACTTCATATCCTTTCTTTTCCTCACTGCATATCTTGACAGTATCATTATGCTGTCGTAGTTATGCATAGCAGTTATTGGATTCCATCCCTAAGCTGTCTGAACCTCTTCAGGGTAGAATGTTTTGGAAATCTTCATTGTATTTCTTCTATGCATAGTTCATATATATATAGGTGGTATCAAATATAGACAGACTTACTAAGTAATTTGGGAGAAACCATGTTCCTTTTGTCCATTATGTGACAAGCATGTTGTCTGCTTCAGGGATCCAAATATAAAGCCTGCTATCTGTTCTCAGATAACTTAATTGTAGTTTTAAAAGCACTTGTTTTCTTTTGTTCAGAGGGTATTTGCCAAGTACTGGAGAATGGTGAGACTTGAACAACAGTTCCTTAGTTTGCATGTACTTTACCATTATTTCTGCTCCATCGTAAACTTAAAAGAAATTTGGAGGCAACTGGGTGTTGTATATACCTTTAATCTCAGCACTAGTGAGGTAGAGGCAGGCGGATCTCTGTGAGTATGAGGCCAGCCTGGTCTACAGAGGGAGTTCCAGGACAGCCAGGGCTACACAGTGAAATCTTGTCTTGAAACAACAACAACAACAGCAGCAAAAGATGAAAAGAAAAAAAAGTTCAGTTTGAAGGCTTATCCTAAAAGAGAATCGTGCATGTGCATTTATCGGTCCGGATGGGTATCTGCTTCCTCCCCCCTGTTTTTTTGCGTTGGCTTCAGGCTTGCTCTGAAGACCAGGCTAGCCTTGAATTTACTGCAACCCTTGGCTTGAGCTTGTGATCCTCCTCCCCTGATCTCCCAAGATGCTGGGATCACACCACGCTGGCTGGGCTGCATCGTACTATCATGGGTCTGAACTACAGTCTCAGCTATTAGAATTGAGTTTGTTTTATGTTCCACTGTGTCTTTCAAGGGTTTCTAATTCATGAAGTTGTTTTGAGTTGAAGTAGCTATTATATGCACAATCTTCAGCTGACTCCACAGCATAAGGTGTTAAAAAATACCCTGACTGAAAAGTTGATGGGTCAGAAAGGAGTATAGTGGACATACTTTCTTCTGAATTCAGTTGCCACCTATTGATTTCTGACCATTCATTTCCAAAATATGGAATAGTAGGTATCTTTTGTAGGTGTTTGACACTTGATGGTTAGTTTTTAGTATCTGATCCTAACTTTGTTTTGGTTGTGTGTGATACACTATTGAGAGAAGATAGGTACAGTCTTCCCCATATTTTAATGTTAATGTTGACATCTAAAATTAAGAAAGAATCATCCCTTCCCTCCAGGGGGGAATCTTCCTGAAGTATGAGGGTGGCTTGCTGGGAAGAAGGCTTCAGTGCAGGAGAGTAAGAGAGCACAGCGCATGTGTGTGAAATTCTGAAAATAAAGGTTAATAAATTAACAATCACAAATTACATGAATTTAAAAATTTCCCAATCAAATGAACCAATCTAGTCATTTCTGCATGTTGAGTTTATTCGCTGGTCCAGTATGGTGATCATTATAATGATGGTTTTATGTTACTGAAAGTACAGGATATGAAAGACATCACTGTATTTAAAACTTGTTTATTTAAGCTCAATTGATTTGGGGAGATACCTTCTTTTGCTTTTCTTAGCCTATGGAGGGGTTTTAAAATGAGATCTTCAAGGTTGTTTGTGTGTGAGAAGCCTGTGGCTGCAAAAAGACAAGTGTGTGGCTTTTTAAAAAGAAACTACTTTACACTTCAGAAGTGTAAATAAAATATCTAATAAAAAAATTAAAAAAAAAAAAAAAAAAAAAAAAACTACTTTGGATCCAGGCACACAGTTTTGGTAACAGCTGGACAAACAAGGTAATGCCCTTTTAGGTTGCAGCCGTTTGAAGGCATCTTTGTGTTTACTGAGACATTTAGAAAGCTCACACCTGCAGTCAGTAATTGGGAAGGAATACTTTGTCTATCTGCTTGTCATGTCCAGTCATCGGTTACAGTGTTTCTTATTGTGATTTTTCTTAAAAGACCTGGATTTATACCACTTTCATTATGTTAGCACATCGACTTTACTGCAAACCTCTCCAGGTGCTTCCTTATAAGTGCATTCTTAAATCTATAACACTTGTTTATTTTTCTTTGAAATAAAGAAATTCATATTTGCTGAGCATTGAAAAACAAAACCAGATATTTAGAATGCCTCAAAGGCAAGAAGATACTTAGTTTTTTTCAAGTTAATTTTAAAGAAACCTCATCAAAAGCATTTAAATTTCTCAGGAACATAAATGATATTAATGCTTTCCAAAAGGGTTGTTGTTTATGAATTTTTGATGACTCAAAGTTTCCTTGACTTGAGGTACAGAACTTTGTTTAATGACTAGGCTGATAACTTATAGCTAAACTGTAGGGGCAAGGTACCATTTTCTAAGTTATTGATTTAATGCTGTCCTGGGGAAAAGAAGAAAGCCCACCCCTGAGTTTGTGCAGATGTTTTATTGTGATGGATCTATTATCCAGCTATTAGAAGATAAATGACTGATCTTTTCTATTTTCCATGCCTCAAGAAAATTGAAATAAGAAGGGGAATATCATTTGGGCTGTATGATTAGGGCAGGTTGGATAACCATTAATTTAAGGGAAGAAAATCTTGGCAGGATTGGCTAACTTATACCATCTTATCAATCAAACTGTGATATACTTCTTGTGATGACCCAGCACTCAGATTTTTGTAATGTTCATTAGAATTCATGACAAAATAGATGCAAGGAAACGTTTTGTACCCTTCATAATTTTATAGAAAATTTATTGTTATTAGAGGAACCATTTGCTTAGTGTGATTTTTTTCATTACCAGCTTGTCAACTAGCATAGATAATCTAGAGAAAATATGAACTCCATAGATGGGATGTCACTTTTGTTGATGGTTCATGTAGTTTACCTTGGAGCACAGCTAATGGCTGAAGTTCATAGCAACAGCACAGAAAAACGTGGCAACCAAGGGGAGATAAATGAACCACGTTTATTGCTTTAATATAAAAAATACATAAATGGAAAGCTGCATTTGAATCTGACGCGCTCCTGCAGCTGTGCTGGAGTGATTTATTCCCACTCTGTAGAGAGCTGCTGTTGACTCTGGGAGATGGGAATGAACTGTTTGGTTTTTGGAAGCCAATATTTTTGGTTTTGAAATCTAAGTAGATCATTTTATTTTAATTCTGAATGTTTTATGGATATTGAACATTTAATAGACCCAAATGATCAATTCTTCTGCTTGTGTTTATCAAAAGCTCTCAGATTGTTTAAAACAAGGAAACAATCCAGTGAAGAAAGTGTCTGTGATGGTCAGTGCTGCTTTGTGACAGTGCTCTTTTTTCACATTCTCCCTGTTTGTACTTAGCTGATGACTCTCTCCCTGCTGGGTACCGTGGCTTTGCAGTGTGTTAGTGCCCCACAGTTGCCCGTCTATTGCTCTGACTTGATAAACTTGGTGTCCTGCAGCTACTGAGTTCCCGTTCCGTTGTTTGCTAGCTAACCATTTGAAAGGAAATTCATTCTGGGTTAAAAAAACACTGATGTTAGATAGCATTTAAAAAACGAAAATTATTTAAAACTTAAAATCAGCTCCGTCTTACAGATTATTCTAAGATGTACCTCATTTTTTAAATTTAACATTCTTTACCACTTATTATTTATGATAATAATTGATTTGTATATAAAATATATTGATGTCTATGACTCACAAATAGGAGTTAATTCTACAGTTTGTTGTTGTAAACGTGGTTATCTTAGGAGACTTTTACATTGTTAATTTTAATCTCGTGTAACCACAGTTGTGGGTTGCTGGGACTGCATTTGAAGAGTGATTCACGCAGAAGACATCAACATGTGCAGTTGCAAACATGCACTTAACATGCTTTCCATATCAACAGCAAACAGGAAGTTAGACACATAATGCATTTTTATTTAGCTCACACAAATAATCAATTCTTTGCTTTTTCGATTGAGGTGCATACATGCTGGGACCAGCAGGCACCAGTCCATGGGTAGGGCCAGAGTCAATAAATGCGGCTTCACGTTTATACTGATTGGTAATTCATAAAATCCCCACAGGACTTGAAACTTGTTTAGCATAATAGCAAGTCTATATTCTGAGCTGTTTTCTTTCAATTGTGTTGTTGGTTGCATATTAATAAACTAAATGGCAACCAAGTAGAGGGACAAACACTCAAAATATGAATATCATTGTAGCTAATATTTTTCAAAAAGTACCATTTCAGTAAGTTATATTTCTATTTAATTGCTTATTTTTAGTCATTGGGGAAATTTTATATACTAAAAGGAAAATCCCCAGTGTTTAGAAAGAATATGATAATAATTTGTTTTTTTAAAAATCATATTATACTAACTGTACATATATCTATGATACACATATAGAAAAATTTGTATATTAAATATTCTGCTTGCCTTGTATTTTTATACTAAAGGAATCTTAGTTTCACCCAAGAGTTGTAAGAGCATGATAATTCAAAAGTCAACATTTGTGATTTCATTAATTGGTCTAGGGGAAAGCTGCCATCTTTTGGCAGTCTATTATTCTGAGTTTTATGCATGATAGACTAACATTTCAGTCACTGTGTTTTCTTTGAAAATTAATTATATTGCTAAAACCAAATGGACTAAATGTTTATGATTTAAAGTGTGCTTGCATTAACAATACCCTGAGTTCTTGTCATATAAGCCCATTGTTGAGTCATGGCCAGTTCAGTTTAAGTTGGGTGTGGTATCTCTGTGGTTGTCTTGAATCTCTTTCTGAATGTTATCACTACTAAGAAAGCATCTTTACATGAAAGCTTACATTTGTTTTAAAAAGAAAACTGAATTATTAATATTTAATTCATGTACAATATATTAGAATTTAATGGATAAAATAAGATAACCTTGATTTATCTCCCATCAGAAAAAAGTTTTCTATTCTAATTCCAGTACTTATTAGTGTTGTTCAAGGAAAGGGTACGTTGTATTACTCATTTTAACTCAAGGACTGACACGTTCAGTCTTATTGTCCACTGACTAGCAGGTTACATGGATACAGAGTGGATTTTAATGAGTTACTATTTTTTTCTTCTTAGCTGGTGGCTGGCAGTGTGGTGATGGCTTTTGAAGAAGTGTGCCCGGATAGAATCGATCTGATTCACAGGAATTACCGCAAGCTTTGTAACCTACTGGTTGATGTGGAAGAGTGGGGGCAGGTGGTCATAATCCATATGTTAACAAGATACGCTCGGACACAGTTTGTTAGTCCGTGGAGAGAGGTGAGTGCTCACTGGTTTCGTGCTCAGGAAGTGTACTAAGGGGTGGATTCACTTTTACAAAATGCGCGACAAACAGGAACGAGTCAGAAATCTGCATTTTAGTGAGAACTCATTTTGCTGATTGTCAAGTGTTTTGACAATGACTGGTTTCTGTTTAAATATGTACTGTGTAATCTTTCATATGATACCTGGCAAGAGGCCCCTGTTAGGACACATAGGATCACATGACATTATCAAGCCCTGGGGTTTGGTTTTTGTTTTTTTTGTTTTTTGTTTTTGTTTTTTTGGTTACTTGTAGTTAAGTGTACAACTTTGAGCACTATTATCTTATGGAAAATAGGTAAATGAATCTGTACCATGAATTTATACTTAGGGTGACTGATTTCTTTATAAGTAAACCACTATTGAACTTTTAAACTTCTTTCCCCCAGTTTTATACTTTTAAAGTACTTTTTTTTACTTGAAGTGTGTGAAATCAATAGTTAAAATTCCTATAAAGTGAATTTATTTTTGTTGGCAGATTGTTATTAACAATTTGTCATATTCTTTACAATAAAACTTAGAAACTTATTATTAGAAATTGTATAGTTTGTAATAGAACTGACTCGCTGTTTCTATGTGAAAATCAAATGTAAATTTTAACTTGTATAAGGAATTTTAAGCATTATTATAATAGTACAGTTATCTTTTGACTTATTTTTAATACAATATTATTTTTAATTTTTTGTGTATGTGTATATGTTTGTGTACATGTGTGCATGTGTAAGTGCATATATGTGTGTATGTGTACATGTATATGTTTGTGTTTATATACATGCAACTGTTTACACGAATGTGTGCACATGTACACATGTGTTGCATGTATGTGCCTGTATATGTATGTTTTCATGTTCTTGCATATGTGCATGTGTGAGCATAAATGTATTTTTGTGTGCATGCCTGTGTTTTCACAGTGTGTGTGTGTTTGTGTGTGTGTGTGTATGTGTGTGAGATCATGCATGTACGTACTCCACATGTGCCAGTTCCTGAGTAGGTCAGAACTGGGCATTGAACTCAGGTCCTCTGGATCAGCAGCAGGCACTCTTAACCAATAACGAGCTGTCCTCAATATTACAAACTTGATAAATCAGTTGTGAGCTCTACCCAGCTGATTATACAGCATTTAAAACATTCTGCTTTTTAAAATTAAAAGTAATACTAATCTGAGAGGAAACTGTAAATAAAATTTCACAAAGTGGGTATATTCTCATAGATATTTTAAGTGACATATCAAGCTTACAGGTAATAGTAAAGTATTTAATACATTTTTCTACATTGACTTATGTTTTAGTATAAAAAGATTAAAACATTTTTATATATCTTTATCTCCTTGAACACTGTGTCTCAGTTTGTTTGTTGTTTTTTCTGATTACTTTGGGGAGTGTTGGGTAAGCTAGGGCTTCCACATGCAAAAGCTGAGTCCTCACAGCCCTCCTGGGCTGGAAGTTTTAAGGTTTTTGGGGAGAGAATGTCTCCTTATGGAGCTCATTAACTTCATTGTAAGTAAAGTGGTTGCATTTTTCTACAATATGTAAAAATTTCTTATGCCACATATGACTTAAATCTAAGAAGTATTACTATTTGTGAAAATTAATTTGATTTATTATTGACTAGAGTTCAATTTGAAGACTGTTTTACTAAATGACCTTCCCGTTTGTATAAACATAGTTCATGTTGTTTCTTTAACCACTGTTAACACTTAAAATTTTTATTTTGTTTGTATTTTATTCTCAAAACGATCTAGCACCTTTATGCAAATGATTTGCTCCCTTGTTAGTGGATAGAAACAGGAGCAAAGCACACTTGTGTCTTCTAAAATGTGTATCATTTGTTAAAGCGAACATTTTATAGCTCGTCTTTTTGAGTTTAATTTCATCTTATTTTAGATGAAATAAGCAAAACCATATACAAAATCAAGGATAAGTTGAATTCTGTTCTTACATGTATGTTTGTGGTTTTTATATATATTTATTTGGAGAGGAGAAGCTGCATTCTGTCTTTGCTTTTGCATGTTAATTCCATGAACTTTCGTGACTGTAAGAAGGAAATGTGATCACTGTCCTAGCGTGCTAGAGTTGGGCTGTTGCTTGTTCCTCTGTCACTCATTCATCTGAATATGGCGTCATTGTAGACCTTGGGGCTTCTAGACTTGGGCAGTGCTTTTCAGATGTGCCGCTCTACTGGGATGATCTACCACCAGGGCTGTGTGGGGACAGAATGTGTGGGGCCTGAGCACGGGTGAGTGCAGTGTGGGTAGGCAGGGTGTGTGTGTGTGTGGGGTATATTTGTTGAGGGAATGTGGGGTGGGGAGTGTGGAGGGGTGGAGGGGGTGTATAGAGTGGGTGGGTGGAGTGTGGGCAGTCTGTGTGTGTGTAGTGTGGGTCAGGGGTGGAGTATGGGCAGGCAGAGTGTGTGGGTGGAGGGTAGGTGGGTGGAGTGTGGGTGGCTGAGGAGCCAGAATACTGGAGCTCAGGGTTTGACTAAATGGGTTTTGACTTCTCAGTGCTGCTTGCACACAATTTCCTTTGAGACAAAATGTACTGACTTAAAGGAAAGAAAGAAAAATCATTTAGATAGATTTGTAGATTTTTATTAGTTTAAATCATACTCCTTTTTTAAAGTTATAGAAGTACTTATAATATGTAAAATAAAAACTAATTTTTTTATAATCTCTTGGTTGACCCTTGAGAGGTGGTTGTTGGTAGCCATTTAATTTCAGTTATGCTAGGAGTTATAATTTTACTATGGATAAACATTTCACTTTATTTCTTAATGTAAAATGCTGTAAATTGACCTCAATCTATGAAAAAAAAGACTCTTTGATTAAGTTCTATTTGAGCATCTTGTTTAGCCCTACATATCCTGGATATTAGGATTGTATCTGTGTGTTTTCTTAATATTCTATAAAGTACCTTTGAGAGAGAAAGATATAATCAGTACTTGCTGTAGATTCAGAACTAGAAACCATAAGAAGCTCTTTGTACATAGACACTAGATAAAACTATGCTTTGAATTTGAATGTGTCAACATTTGGGTCATACCCATAGCACACTCCTTCTTTTACCTTATCTGAGTCTTTCTTGGTTCTGATTGCTGCAGATACTTAGAGCAAGGAGCTGAGATAGCTGTATTCCTGGTGGCTCTCTGACTGTCTTAATGTTGCTTTCATCTCTTTAGGACTGCCTTTGGTTAATTTAGTTTAAAAGTTGTTGGACTGATCTGGAGAAATGGCTCAGTGGTTAAGTACAGTGCTTTGAAGAGTACCCCAGATGGGAAGTTCCATTCCTAGCATACTTGGTGGCTCACAGATGCCTGGAACTCCCGCTTCCAGGGGTCCAGTGCAGAGGCCTGTGCTCATGTGCACATATCCACACAGACATATACTCACACACATATGTAAAATGAGATAATACTTTGTAAGACTAAAACTCATAAACACAGTTTAGCTGCAGTTGAAAGAAACAGAGACATGTTCAGCTCTATATCTGCTTTCTGTTTCAGGAAATGTTTTAAATGTTTTTATAGTAAAGTTTTTTATTATAGCTAAGGCTGTCACAGTAGAAAGATACAGTGGAACAGTAGTTTGAACGAGGACTGAGGACTTTCTGGCCTTCCTGGGATCAGTGGAGAAAAAAAAAGTTTGATCACTTCATTAAGTACAGTCATAGGCAGAAGTCGCTTCCATGAGTACTGTGCAAATGCCACGTACCATACATAAATCAGGGGTGTTGTACCTTAAGTAAGAATGTGCCAGTGGGAAAATTAACATCTCAACTTAGAAGTTATTTAAAATAGAGATTTTCACATCACACCAAATTTAGGTGTTTTGGTTTCCCTTCTATTAAATGTGAAAAATGATACTCTAATTTATCATTTTGATGTACTTACATAGTGGATAGTTTGTGTTGGTCATGGTATATTATCACAGCAAGAGAAAGGTAACTAAGGAAGAAGTTGGTACGAGAGAGTCTACAATTGCTGTGACAGACCTGACAGAAGCAACTTACAGAAGAAAGAGTTTATTGTGGGTTTACAGTTTCAGAGGGTTAGAGTCCATGACCATCATGGTTGTGGGGCGTGGGGGGCGGGGGTGGGAAATGACAGCAGACAGGCTTGGCTCTGAAGCAGTAGCTGAGAGCTCACATCTTAAGATACAACCATGTGACAGAGAGAGCTAGCAAGAATGGCGTAGGCTTTTTGTAACTCCAAGCCCACCCACAGTTCCTCATGTCCTCCAATAAGGCCACACCCCCTAATCCTTCCTAAACAATTCCACAAACTGGGGATTAAGTACTCAAACATATGAGTCCATTGGGGCCATTCTTATTCAAACCACCATGTTGGGCAGTCAGAATTTTTGTATCTATTTACAGATAAAGATACTGAGACATAAAGATTTTAGCAGTTCACCTAAGCCAGTACTGTGTCGATGTAGTAAAGGTAGATGAAGAAACCGTTATCTGATTCTAAAGACCATCATCCTTTCCTTTATATACATTACCTATTGTTTGTATTTGCTTATTGGTTTCCTGTCAAAGGTAATCTCAGAGCCCCTAGTCTATAGCACTCAATTATATATCTCTAATTAAATAGGCCTTCCAAAGAGAAAAATCCTGTTTTTCTTTGAATTTGAGTGTGTGAGTATGTAGGCCAGAAAAATACTTCAGGTTCCTGTTCTGTAAGTGGCTACCTCATCTCACTGAGATGGGATCTCTCTCTGAACCTGGAGCTGTGCTGGTAGCCAGCAAGCACCTAGGGTCCTCCCACAGGCTTTTTATATGGGTCTGGAGGACTCAAACTCAGGTCTTTGTGTTTGTATAGCAAGTGCTGTTACTGCTGAACTATCTTCTCTTTTTGAATTCCTAAGAACATTTACCTTAAAATTCTTGAAAGGTAGTAAATGTTAGCTTTTTGGAATTGAAAATTATTAGAAATGGTTTTTGAAGTGAACTGATATGCATATCTTTGTCAGTCAATTCTCAAATGAACACATCATATAGAAATAAGCTTCTTCTGAGCCAGAAGAGATTTTTAATTTAGTTTATTTGCATCATTATAGATGAGTATTTAGGTTGTTTATATGTAAATGTATGATTTGAGGAACAATTAAGTGTTGACAAAGTAGATTGCAGTCGTATCAATTGCAGTGCATTTTCCATAATTTTTCTAACTGACATCTTTGATGATAAATAGTGGATGCCAAGTCAAAGCCGATTATACAGTGTACTAGGAATTCATGGGGCTGTCAGAGAGAAGACCGATTGACTTTAAATTTACATATTAATGAGAAGATTTGTTAAGAGGGTGCTTGACTATAGAAAATAACAGCATATTTATAGGGCGCGACATTTTATAAATAAAGCTTATGCAGGAAAATGGAAATTAAACCTTTTAGGTTAATAAATTCAAGAGACTACTAAAGTGTGTATTTGCATTTTTATTTTCTTAAATTTACCTTACTCTTTGCAGTCTGTGTCAGCTGGTTTTCTATTCTAGGTCAAGTTTGTATAATTTTCAAGGATACGACATTATTTAAGTATTTTCTTTGTCATTGAAGCCTGTTATAGGAAAGCATGTAAATCTCTAACATAAAGTTGCGTATATAAAAATAATGGATTTGAAAAGAAATACATTTATTTTGAAAATAAATATAAAACAAAGTGAATGCTTAAGAGTGGTTTAATATGCTGGTTTCTCTTCAGATCATACAAATCTTTCTTTCTTTAAGAGTTATTTAAAATAAAATGAAACAAACAAATAAACAAACAAAAAACCCAAGAAAGCTGAGCCCCATCTGGCATTAGCTGTAAGCTGATACTGAATGAAACTGTTTGGTGCTGACAGGAAAGCTTTCAGTATATAGATCCAGTTCTGTGAACATTTCTAGGAGATGGAAGACTTGTAACAATTATCAAAACTGTTTAATTTGAAACTTCAAAGTAAATATTCACCATGATCATTTAGAATGTGACTGACTCTAGGCTTGTAGTTCTCGTGGCGTTTATCCACTTCATTTGGAAACTTGGGAGTGAGTGATTTGGCTTTTGTCATTCTCTGTGTTTCTGTACTTGAGTTTGTAGAATCTTAGATAGGCATAAGGACATTATAAGGTTGCAGTCTTGCTTGAAGTGTTTTTAGTACACATGTCTTTTCAGAGATTGTTAGGAAATAACTTATTAAAATGCACACTATATATGTAACCATATACATGTATACATTTTGTGTGTGTGGTTCTTTTCAAGAGATTAATTTAAAAACAAATTTTGTAGTGCATCTTACCAGTGTACTATTACTGGATTTTACTGTTCTGTAGAATCTTTAAAAATGAAATACCGAGGATTTCTTATTCAATATGGTTTTAACAATACAGGTGAAGTAAGTTTGTTTGTCAACAGACAGCTGTTGACAAAGGCTTTAGCACAAGTGAAGCGTGGAGCTGAGGGCCTGGGGCTGGTAGGGAGGTGGGGTCTGTCTTCCACTTGTTTATGGGACATTCAACTTAAAGATGCCTATTCTTTTGTTCATTGTTTGTTCTTGATTGAATGTTTTAGTCCTAGGAGATTCCTTTTGTTAAAAGTAGTTTTAATTTTATCCAAGAAATATGCACCTGCTTTTAAACATCTTTTATTTAATATTTGACAGCTTCATAGTCATCTTCTTGATAATATACACCTCACAACTCCCTGCACCTTTTTCTTTTAAGTTTAATAATACTGTAGGCCTATGAGAGGTATCTCCTGTTGTATCCTTCTCCATGCCTGCCTTTTAAAATGTTCTTTGTATTTGATTATGTGTTTGCAGTTACTTTTAAGATTCCTAAATAAGGCACATTAAAAAAAAAACAAAAAACAAACCTATTTCCTGACAGCAGTTTTAGCTATTATCTATCAACAAAGTGCTATAGAAATGGAGAGTCCTCTGCTTTCAGTTCTCAGCATTTTATCTGTCACGTTTCTCTTCAGCCTGAACCGTCTCTTGTGTTGCTCCTAGAATACCTACTGTGTGTACATTCTTATATTTTGCTCAGCTGAAAATATCTTGATATCATTTTTATTTTATTTTTTATTTTTGAAGAAGGGTTTTGATCCATAGAATTCTTTGTGGTTCATTGTTTCTGGTCAGGAATTAGTTGCAGTCACTGTACTTCTATATATAACATACATGTGTTTAAATGTCATAATAGCCATGATAAATATCATAATTGTATACACTGTAGTGTGATTACATTTACCTCTCCTATCCTCTCTCATCCCTCTCCAATCCTGCCAACCCACTTTTCATCTCAACTAGTCCCTCCCTCCCTACTCCTCCCTTCTGTCCTCCCTTCTTCCCCCAGCAGCTGTGTGCTTTCGTGTGTGTCGGGGTGTGTGTGTGTGTCGGTGTGTGTGTGTGTCACTGTTGGTGTCTGTTGATGATTGCAGTAGGGGCACGCCATATCCAGAAGAGTGTGCACCGTGTTTCCTCCCATCCTTTGGTTTCCACAGTCTTTTGCCCCATCTCTGTGTTTCCTAGGCCTCAGTTGGGTTAGCATAGACATCCCACTTGGGACCAGATGCTCATCAGTCACTGAATCTCAGCAGTGACCAGTTATGGGACCCTATTTTGACTGTCACTCATGCCTGAAGGGAGCTTGTCTGACCCAGGCCTAGAGAGTAGTATAAGACATAGACTATACATATACTAGAGTCTCATATCTCTGTGTTTTAGGGATAGCGTTTATTTATTCATTTATGTTCTTTGGGGGAGAGCTTCTAGGTCTGAGCCCAGGGCCTCATGTTGTTGAGTAAGCACCCTACTGCTGAGCTAGCTATATGTCCAGCCCAGTGCTATTTTTGTCTTGAGACTGGGTCAGCCTGGACTTGATCCACCTACATTATCTATTTTGTTCTTGAATCTGAGAGTCTCTTCTGCCTCCTAAATGCAGAGAGTATAGGCAGCCACCATGCTGGTCTCCTGGGCCTCCCTTATTTTTTGACTGCATCTGATTTTCTTTAGTGCCTTTGGAGTGCTGATTTTACACCAGATTGAGAGACTGTATCCAGTGAAGGCATTCCGAGTCTGAGGGAACTGAAGCGACAGTTCACGAAGTGCATCTCAGCTCCAGGTCGAAGGCCTTTATGTGTTTCCCACATATCCCTGTGAACCCACTGACTCTGACCTTCTATCACTTTTCCTTAGCTAGAATTACTTAATTACCCTTTGGTAACTGTCACTCACTATAAAGATGCTGTGACAGGCTAGAGGAGCCATGCATGCCTCAGGAAACACATGACTTCTTTTCAGGCAGCTGGTTCCTCAGTTCTTTTAGGACATCCACACAGGACATCCACACAGGGTAAAGTGTCTACTGTAGTCTTCACTGATTTCATGTAAGTTCCAAGAGATCGTAGTTCTGAAAGGATGTTTAAATCTTGGCCTTTGAGAGATGTGTATACACATAGTGAACGTGGAGTGAGTGAAAAATAAGTGCTCTGCCAACATTCTCATAGATCCCGAGGGTAGGCTAGTTTTACTCTGATTATGTTGCAGTGCATTTAAAAGATTTGTTTATTTTTATTCGCTGTGTTTGGCCTGAATGTATGTATAAACACTGTAAACATGCCTGGTACCTGCAAAGGCCAGAAGAGGGCATCAGATCCTCTACAACTCCAGTCCTAGGCCTCAGCCCTCTGCAAGAGCAGTGAGTGCTCTAACCACTGGGCATCTCTCCAGCCCTGCGTCACTGTATCTTTTGATTCCTTAAGTAGGCATCTGGTCTGTGGAGAGGAGGTGGCACTGTAGCTGGACATTGTTAACCTACAGCGCTTGCCTACTTGTGCTCATCTACACTGCTGACTCTTCCAGTTTATAAAATCTGTCATGAAAACTTCCACATTTAGAAACAGCAGCTCACCGTAACCTTCACAAGTACCTGAAGATGTTAATAGTAGATAAAAATGAGTTTTTTAGTCAGCTCTTCTGCAATACCTCTTTTGTCTATTCCATGTATAACATAGAGAATGACAGTATCTCTTCAAATAGAGAAGATCAGTGCATGTGTGCACATGCGCACACGCACGCACACGCATGCACACACACACACACTCACTCACTCACTCACTCACTCACTCACTCACTCACACACTGAAGGGGGCCTGGGGGAGAGAAACAGAAGCTTGCTGAAAAGTTGAGTAATTAAAATGAAATGCTTGCTGCCGGGGTCCAGCAGGAGATTTGAACAGGCAGAAAATGAATCAGTGAACTAGAAGATAGGTCAGTTTAAGTGATCTAGTCTGAGGAGCAGAAAATGGATGAGGTGAAATGAGCAGAGAGCAACAGTAAAATCCTGATGAAGCCTATTGGTTCCCTCAGATGTGCTGTTACACAGTGTAATGCCTGAAGCAAAGAGGAGAGGGAGGGGCTGAAGCAGCATCGGAAGACACAGTGGCAGAGCACTCCAGACCTGAAAAGGATACCCAGTGATCTAATCAAAAAACTCACGTTCTTGGTGAGGACTTCTGGATCCGTACCAGGACCTCCACCCTCTGTTGAATGTTAGATATGAGGAGAGTCTTGAATGTAGCCAGAGAGATGGGGCACTGTGTGCAGGGTTTTAGCTGCCTTCCTATCATACACACATGTTCTAGAAGGTAGTAGTTCAAGAAACAGATTTTTTTGTCTTTTAGGCAGGGTCTCTCTGTATCCCTAATTGTCCTGTGTTGCCAAGGCTAGCCACAAACTCAAAAAGATCTGGGGCTGGTGAGATGGTTCAGTGGTTAAGAGCACTGGCTATTCTTCCAGAGGTCCTGAGTTCAGTTTCCAGTAACCCACACTGTGGCTCATGACCATCTTTTAGCATGCGGGTGGACATGCATGCATAAGTCAATTCAAAAAAGATCTACCTGACTCTGCCCCCGAGTGCTGGGATTAAAGGTACGTGCTATTACTCACGGCTTTTGTTGTATTGAAAGAAGTAAAACTGTCAGCCAGGAAGGCTATATCTGACAAAGTTAGCTTCCAAAATGGAGAAACCAATATATTGTGGTGTGAACATACCTATTCATCTAAATTTCTTGATATATTTTCAAGTAAGTATAGACAGTAGGTCACGGAGTCCCCAAGCACTTACTATATGTCCTTAAAGTTCAGTAGTCATTGAGTATTACAGTTTCTTTGCTTTTGTGATATACAGATTCACAGGAAAGTCACACAGTCAGAGTTTTAATAATTATATGTATGTGTTAGTGCCACAAAGCACTTTATAACTTGTAGTTGTCATTCTCTCTCTGGAAGTCCCAAAGTTGGCTTGCTGATGCTTGTGTGTTTTGTGAACACTAGGGAGTTATAACTTTCGTTTGTAGGGCCACCAGTACCACAGATACTGTGTTCTTTCCACGTAAGTGAAATGGGAGTTTTCCAGAGCCCTTCTTCCCTACTTTTAATTTAGAATACCAGTATATGTACTTATGTATCTTGTTCTAAGTATTGGAGTTCCTTATTGATTAAGAAAAAGAAGTGTTAGAGCTGAGTGTGGTTGTTTAGCCTGTAATCCCAGCACTTGGAAGGCAGGGACAGGAAAGGTGAATCTCCCAGTTTAAAACCAGCCTTCTCTACGTAATAAGTTCCAGGCCTTCCAGGGCTACATGGTGAGACACTGTCTCAAGGAAGGAGAAGGAGGAGGAGGAGGGAAAAGAAGAGGAGGAAGAAGAAGAGGAAGAAGAGGAAGAGAAGGAGAAAAGGAGAAAGAGAAGGAGGAAGAGGAGGAGGAAGAGGAGGAGAAGGAAGCAGAAGGAGAAGGGAAGAAGGAGAAGAGGAGAAGGAGGAGAAGGAGGAGAAAAAAAAGAAAAAAGAGGCTTTGCTGATTTATCTCTTGTTCTAGAGTTTCTAAATATATTATAAAAATGTTGCTTCAGCTGGGTGGTGGTGGCACACACCTTTAATCCCAGCGCTTTAATCCCAGGCGGATTTCTGAGTTCAAGGCCAGCCTGGGCTACAGAGTGAGTTCCAGGACAGCCAGGGCTACACAGAGAAACCCTGTCTCAAAAAAAAAAAACAAAAAAAAAAAACAAACCAACCAAACAAACAAAACCCCCCCAAAAAAGTGTTGCTTCTTTGTTTTTAATGCTGTAAGGAAGAACTGAGTTTATCAATTTCATTTCCATACACTTGCTTTTCCATCTGCAGTGTAATCTCCATCCCAGGGATTAGGACGAGGAGCCGGTGAGTGCATGAGAAGTCATCTTACTTTTCCTTTCCGGCTTACAGTCTGCTTCCTGCTTTGTAATGGAGTGAGAACTGTTCTACAATAGCACTGCAGCCAAAAGTAGCTTTTTAAACACTCCTGTCAGTGGAGCTAGGAGAATCACAGCTCTTATTTCTCAGGCTTTGGAGGCTCTGCCCTGAGCAGCATGGCCCAGGCATATATTATTTTAGGGAAATTTGAAAATGTTTTATGCAGGTCTTCCATCCCATTGCTTAAAAACAAAGTTTGGGAATGGATGCTGAAAGTGTGTTTTATATACTAGAGCTGAACATAGAGCTGAATGTATAAATGAGAAGTGGTGTGGGCAATTGAACACTGAATTTTCATGGTGGCTCAACACAAAGTTACTGTGCACAGGTGTGTCCGTAATTGTGATGTATTGGGGAGATTCAGTGCTCAATGGTCCTCAAACCCACACTTCCACCTGTGTGTAGGATGGTTACCAGGCTGTGGTATAGAACATGCAAAATGAACAGCATAGCAGGTTTTGTCATGGGGTGTGGGGTGCTGTCTTACACCCGTGTACACACCTTGTATTGCATGCTGAATTCTGAGAGAGGAAATTGCACTTTTTCTTTAGAAAAAAAAAAATTATGACTGTTCCTACTTGTACTTGTCCGTGCTTGTGTGTTTTCTGTCATGAATAGATTCACTATAGTGTAGCTATAGTGAATATAGCTGACTCTCTGAGGACAGAAGTCCCTGCTAACCACCTACTCCTCTGTCCTTGTTAGAGTAGCTAACCTTATGTCAGAGAGGTGTGCGTCAATATATATTGCTACAGGAAGGTGATGGCCTGTCTGTGCCTTCCCAGAATGCACACTGGAACTCTAGTCCTCTGTGTATTTGGAGATAATTAGGATTAGGTGAAGCCACAAGGGAACTTTTAGAGTAGTGCTTCTCAGCCTTCCTAACGCTCTCTACAGTTCCTCATGTTGCAGTGACCCCACCCCAACCATAAACTTCTTTCCTTGCTACTTCATAGCTATAGTTCTGCTACTATTATGAATTGTGTGTATCTGGTATGTAGGATACCTGATAGGTCACCCCTATCAAAGGGCCATTTGACCCCCAAAAGGGTCACAACCCACAGGCTGATACATGCTGTTTATAAGCAGCTGTAAGAGAGAGATAGCTTCCTCCTGTTTACACTGTGTGAAGTGGCTATTTGTAAACCAGAAAGAAGGCTTCCTCCTCCAGGACTGAAATGGCTACCCCTCTACAGTGATTTGAGGTGGTAGCCTGATTGACTAGACTAGTGTCTTAGGATATGGACTGTCCTGGGTGCTCCCCTGCAAGAGTCACCGGATTGGTGATTCTGGTGTAAGTCGTGAGGACATCATTCCAGCCTGTTACGGTGTTGTGGGGTCAGCAGGTGCCAAGGTAGTGAAGGGGAGAGGTGACTGGGTTCAGTCTAGCCCTTACTTTTAACCTGTGACTCTGTGATAAATACATGCAGATGTCAAAACACCGGTGTTTTAAGGATTAAAGGTCCATTTCTGGCCTCACTTTACTAATGTTCCAGGGGCTGCCAGCCCATGGCACCTTTTGTTTTCACAAGGCCAGTATCACTGGCCTGTGTTGGGCAAATAGATTTTTTTAGACATATTTTCTTGTCATCAAATTTTAGACATAAAGTGTTTGTGGTTTCAGCTTTTGTAAAAACGTCCTCTTTGTTGCTTATAAAAACCCACAAAAAGGTGATGGTTTGTATCTATTTCTTACCAAACTCAGATGGAGTGCCTGTCTTCTACCTTACAGTCCTTCTAAGGGGCAGAGATTACCCTCAGACTCTGAGCTCTTGTTGGAGCTCCATACACAAAGTGTTACCGTGTACAGTTTCCCACAGCAATCTCCTTCCTACAGTGCGTCAGGAGTACACTGACCTGTGAGGACCACAGTCTCTGTGGCTTTCTCTTCAGGACATGTTTGATGTGACCCGTGTGTCTCTGAAATGAGTGCTCTGGAGCAAAGTGAAGCTTCATTGGCTTTGTTTGTTTCAGCAGCATTGGGTTTGGTAAGCGTGAGTAGAGAGTGTTGGGGGCCGACTTTTAGCAGAAAGCGGCTATCAGCTTTGCAGCCATCTTGAGGCATATACCCTGATATGAGATTTGGATTACAATCGCCTACAACAGCTGAGCACACTCTGATAACATCTTGCTTTAGATACCTTGGGTGTGTGAGATTAAAGGTGCCTGAGATTAAAGGTGTGTGAGATTAAAGGTGTGTGACTTAGAAGTGTAGAGATCAGATTTAGAGACAAGACCTAAGGGCATGATTAAAGGTGTAACTTAGAGGCGTGGCTTAGAAATAAGATATATAAAAGGCAGAGGCAGACAGTAGAGAATGAGACATTAGGGAGACACAGAGGAGAGAACCAGACACAGCAGAGAGAAGACAGGTAGCAGGGCACTTGGAAGAGAACTTGGAAGAAGTAACTTGGAACTTGGAGGGACTAGGAGCTAGGGACTAGGCACTAGGAACTCAAGACTTAGGACTTAGACTGAAGAATAAACGGGCTTGAATTACACTCTGTCTGGTCTGCATTCTTTGAGTCCGTCCTCACTCTCGCTCTTGCTGAACCCCGACCCGTGGACTGGAGCGGCAGCTTGGCCAAAAAATGTCTCGGCCGTCCCAACGTGGGGCTAGTGTGGACCCCAACAAGAGAGGACTTGTTTTTTATATCCTACAGGTTAAGATAATCTAACTCCCTGCTTTTGTTTTAATTGTTTAAGACATAGGTTTTCAAAAGAGCAGTTGTTGGTTCAGCTGAGTTGGAAGCGATGGGATTTCCCATGTCCCTTAGCTGTCACACATGCATCTGTACCCGTAAGTCAGTACAGCTCCGTTAACACATGGTTGTCAGCTAAAGCCTGTGGGTATGTGGGGTGCTGACCTAAAGGCGACATTGTGTTTATTATGGGCATCTGTCCTTCCTTCCCACCCATGCCTTCTCACAGCGGTGGTTACATCTTGATGTGCAATTCCTTAATGACAGGTATTGACCACTTTGTCACGTGCTTGTTTGCCATCTTTCCTTTAAAAACTGATCTTTACAATTTCATACACACATAATGTGCTCGTATTTCCCATCACCTTAATTCCCTCCCCATCCTACTGACCCCTCCTTCCCTCCCAACAAGTCTGAGTGTGTGCATTACTGCACGCTGTCAGGTCTGAGTGTGTGCAGTACTGCACGCTGTCAGGTCTGCTGCACAAGTGTGGATGTTAGGTCATTTATTCTAACAAGGGCAAGTCACCAGAGGCTACACCATGACGGAATATGACTTTTCCCCCCCCTGACTCCCGTTACCCATAACTACCTATGGATTCTCAGAGGGGACTGGAGACCTTTGAGCCCATCCTCACAATGCAATGTTGATGGTCTTTTGCAGGTATCCCCCCCAAACATATACACTACATGTCATGTCTGGAGGGGTTGTTGGATTGTGTGTGTGTGTGTGTGTGTATTCTCAAGGTTTGAAAGCTCTTGACACATTTTGGGTAAGAGCCCTCCCAATCTGAGGCTTATCTAATTCTATTGATCTTGACTTTTGTGAAGCAGAGGTTTTAGTTTTAGATTTTAGTTTTTGAGCCCTGCATACTTTACTGCAAAGGGAAAACCTCAAGAGTCTTGTTTTTGCTCCTTCCTCCATTGAGTCCCACCTCTGCTTCCTGCTTTACTCTGTAGAGTGTTACCACCTCAGCCAAGTTCTTAATGAATATCGAGATGCAAGAAGCATAGGGGTTTTAGGTCATTTTTTCCCCCAAATGAGTCCTTTGCTTTTGTATCTAATAGTTGCCATACCCAAGTGCCCTTGTTAATATGTCTTTTCTTTGATGCCAGCCTCTAGCAGCTTACAGATTGCTTTCTACATTTAGCTCTGTGGTCTATACCAACTTAATTTTGTGGCTTTAGATCTGTGTTCACACTTATTTATTATTCACATGAAGATACAAAGTGTTTGAAAAGACCCTTTTCATTGTATTGCAGGTTGGTTTTGTGACAACAGCTCTGTGTCACTCTGAGTTTCTCTGTCCCTGCTCTCCTTCACTGATCTTTCTGTCTGGGTTCCTGCTTTTTTTTTTTTTTTTTTTTTTTTTTTTTTCGAGACAGGGTTTCTTTGTATAGTCCTGGCTATCCTGGAACTCACTCTGTAGACCAGGCTAGCCTTGAACTCAGAAATCCGCCTGCTTCTGCCTCCCAAGTGCTGGGATTAAAGGTGTGCGCCACCACCTCCCGGCTTCCTGCACTGATCTTTCTGTCTGGGTCCCTGCTCTCCTGCAGTGATCTTTCTGTCTGGGTCCCTGCTCTCCTGCACTGATCTTTCAGTGTGCACCACAGTCTTGAGTGTGCAAGCTCCATGTGTAGTCTGGAAGTCAGACTCAGGATTTAAGTTATGAAAAAATGTAAACATCTCATCCTGTAAGTCCTCACTCATGGAACTCTTGGTCCTGTTTTTCCCCACAGTTCCCACGCCTTCCCAGGCTCCTTTGTGGTTCTCTGTCATGCTGTTACAGCTCCATCTACTCAGCGTGTAGCTTTTAAATACTTTCTAGAAACCACAAAGCTTTCCTTAGTCCAAGTTGGTCCCTACTTTTCAAATGAGATGAGTAGATTTAAAACAAGTCTCTGTCTCAGAGGGTCTCTCACCCTCTTCCTCCTCCTCCCATCCTGTGTGGCTCCTCTCTCTAATCGTAATTACTTTTCTGTGGCTATGAAGAGATCATGACCAAAGCAACTAGAAAAGCAGACACTGGATCAGGGTTCATTACTGTTTCAGCGGGTGAGTCCTTGGTCATCATGGCATGGAGCATGGCAGCTGGCAGACTGGCATTGGAGCAGCATCTGAGAGCTTACATCTTATCTCTAGGCACGAGGCAGAGAGAGGCATATTGTGAATAGTGTGGCTTTATGAAACCTCAAAGCCTACCCCCAGTGACATGCATTCTCCAAGAAGACCATGCCTCCTATTCCTTCCCCAAACAGTTCCACCAACCAGGGACCAAACATTTAACTATATGAACCTATGAGGACTATTCTCATTCAAACTGCCACAGTTCCTCAATAGAAACATGTATAGTACTTGAATCTTTAAAAAATCTGGTATGTGTACACATGTGTGCATGTGTGCTCGCCCATGGGATCCATGTGGAAACAAGAGTTTAACATTAGAATACTTACTATTCATCAATTACCTTTTTATCTTAATTATAAAAAATTATTTTTATTTTATGTATATGAGTGTTTCACCTGTGAGTATGTGAATACCATGCTATTGCAGTACCTTCAGAAGCCAGAAGAGGACATTGGATCTCTTGGAGCTAGAACTACAGACAGTTGTTGAAAGTATCTGCTCCGGATCCTCAAGTCCAGGGTTGAAGCACAGAGGAGATTTATTTGCCCCAGAGGGTCAGAGGGCAGGGAGAGGAGACAGACTAGAGATAGAGAAGGGGACGGGAGCAAGGGAGAGGGAGGAGGGGTATTTGTTCTCAGGGATAGAGGGGATATAGATGTGGCCCGTGAGCGTATGGCAGATTATAAAGGTAAAAGGGGAAAGAAATCCTGTGTTAGGATGAGGTGTTTAATTTGAATTGGGCATTTTAATTAGGTGATTCAAAGGGGGCTTTTGATTTCTAGACTTGCAATGCTTTTATAGCTGGATATTATTAGCCTCCTCCTCAGACTTAGGAGGAGGATAATCTAATGGCTTTTAGCAAGGCAGAGGGAATGGGGAGAAGGGCAAGGCCTGCCAGGACCATGCTCACCACACTCAGGCTGCTCAGAGTCCTTAAGTTGTGAGCCGTCATTTGGATGCCAGGAACCAAACCTGGCTCCTCTGCAAGAGCAGTGAGTGCCCTAATCCACCGGGCCATCCCTCCAGCCTCAACATAGCCTGTGAGTGCTCTAAACCTCTGGGCCATCCCTCCAGCCCCAACATAGCCTGTGAGTGCTCTAAACCTCTGGGCCATCCCTCCAGCCTCAACATAGCCTGTGAGTGCTCTAAACCTCTGGGCCATCCCTCCAGCCCCACCATAGGCTTTTTAAGGGTAGCATCCTTCGCTGATCCTGAAGTGTGCTCTGTGAGTGGACAAGAGGGCCAGTGAGCTCTGGAGCTGTGCTCTTTTCCTCCAGTGATGCTGTTGCAGGTGTGGATCACCACACCCAGCCTCCTGTGGCCTGTGGGGATCTGAACTCAGGTCCCCAGGGTTGAGCATTAAGACTTCACCAATTGATCCATCTCTGAAGTCCAATAACTGAGTATTTGTTGAATGTTTTTGGTGCAAACTCCTCTAAAAGATGCTTTTCTTTCCCTGCCTCTTGACAATGAAATGTATAACTTAGTTTTATTTTCTTGTTATACCTTTCGTATGTACTGAGAAACCAAAATACCAAGATGACTACAATGGTATGTACAGCATACTCTGATATGGCTTTCATGTGTGGCTTGATATTGAAAAACTTCCATCACAGCCATCCTAGGTATGTGGAGCAGCCTTCCTGTTTAGAACCAGATTAACAGAATACATTGGAGCAGACTGAGAACACTTTTCAGATCAGAAGGTACTCCATAGTACAGGATGCTCTGGAAATTAAGCCGTTCTACTGAGAGAAGAATATCTCTGAGACATTTATGAGATAGTGTTTCAGTATGAGTGGACTGCTTTATCTTTATGTTCATGAAAATGGTCATATCCTAAGTAGAACATTTGGCAATAACTTTCTGTAAAGTTCATTTCAAGGTCTTTGAAACTCATTTGTTTTTACTCTTAAGTAGACAGACCACTTATCTTTCTTAATATAGCTTGTTTCCCTTGGTTGTTTACCCAGATACGGGAAAAGTAAGATTCGTTCCACAAAACTCACATAACTTTAACAAAGAATGACTATCTTTCAGCTGTTGAGTGGTGTCAAAGGTATGGCAGCTTTGAACCTTTACTTACTCAATTAACTATGTTATTTATTATCTTTGAGATTGCACAAATCTTCCCCCTTTTGATGGGTCAAGTGTCACAAAGTATAGTCAGTCAAGTTGAATTTTTTAAAAAAGATTGACAAATTTAATTAACTCTGTAATTCATTGCCAAAATTATAGTTCTTTATATAAAAATGACATAAAGATTAAATCTGACATTTCTATAAAAATTGCTTTATCTCTTAATTTCTTGAACATGTGAACCATATTTATTTTATGGTCTGTTGAGCACAGGCTGCTCTGAGAGATGCACCTCACACTAGATGCTGTACACAAGAAGCATATGTTCTCCACAGCTCTGCCTCCTGGGTCACAGGTGGCCTTATTCTCACTGTTGAGTTGTAGCAGAGATTGACACTGTTGTAGAAGTTTCACTAAATGAACTTAATCTCCATAACAGTTTTTAATATACATCTTCTTCCAGCGTGTTCACGTGAGTAGTGACAGCAGTAGTGAGTAGTGAGGTGATGACGCTCAGCACTGACATTGGACCAGGGTGTCCTTGTACCCCACGCTGGCCAGGTGAATGTGCTATCCGTTTTGTTGGAACCATTGTCTCTTCTTACTAGTTAAAAATCTCAAAAACCATATTTTCAATCAGTACAACTCCACCCTGTTACTGGTGATTGGCTCTTCTCCTGTGCAACCCTTCTCAGGATCACAGAGCGAGCTCCATGAGTCTTCCTACCTTCTCACTTCTCTGGCTCCTCTCTCCCGTCATTGGATACACCGAGAGCAGTATTTATCTGGTACAAGTGCATGCAGCCAGGTGGCAAATGTTCTGAGGCCTGGGCATGGTCGTGCACATCTGTCAGCCCAGCTCTCAGAGCCTGAAGCAGGACTGCCAGGTTTTGGTTAGAGATACATAGCAAGTCTCTCTCCAAAAGAAGAAAAGATAAGGGAAAAGAAAGAACCAAACTGAATATTTATAGAAAGGTGTAATAGAATTTTTGAGGTGCATGTCTTTAATAAATAATTGGTGTCAGCTGTTTTATCTAGAGGCAACATGTTTTCTTACCTTTTTTTTTTTTTTTTTAAAGAAAAAACAATTCAATGTCTTATATTAAAACTTTAAAGCAGAGATGTTTTTGGTTTCTCTGGGCCACATATAAATGTTATTTCAAGTATTCTCTTTTATTTCTAAGAATTAATATAAGTAAGATTTTTTTAGAAAAATTTTAAATAAGGTAAAGATCTATATAAGATCTTCGACTTGTGTGTGGGAAAATAGTAATGGAAGAAAACTGCTTTCTTGAATCATCTGTCTAAAATTACCACAATCCAAAACATTTTTTGAGTAAAAATTATATTAAAAGTATGTTTTCCATTAAAATAATGTAATCAAATTCTAATAAAATAATTAATAACAAAGAAGAAACAGAACAAATAATTGCTTATTAAAAGCAGCATTTATGAGTATTTTAAAATTTATTTACTAGCTGTACTTTTGTGTTTGGAAGTTAAAGTTTAAAAGACATTACTATGTATTATTTTCAGGTAGACTTTGAACATGTTTGATTAATTTCGATTCAAGGTTTTAAGTAGGGCTTATATTCTGGCCATTATAATTGGACTAAAGTAATCAAGTGCTTCACACCTGAGTATTTATTTATGTAGCATTTCTTAGTTTCCTGTGTATCTAATAGAAACTCTTCGGCTTGGAGCTCAGTAAAGGAGTCACCAGTTCTAACCTTGCTTCTCACGGTTGTCCTCTGTAAACACGAAGAGGAAACACTTTGTTTATGTGAAGATAGTAAGTTCTAGTTAAGTTAATTAGTTAATTGATTAATTTTCCTTGAGGATAGTCTCCAGGCTGAGCTGGGGCTCTTGACCTCAACTCTTAGGTTCTTCAGAGCTGGGATTAAATGCATGCACCACGATAACCAGATAATTTCTAGTTTCATTTTGAAGATGGATATTTTATTATTTTAAAAAACTTTTGTTTTCAGTAAGTATACGTTGGATGAATTTTCTCTAGTCAAGTGAGTTATGTCGGATGCCTGTTTCTTTATGAAGTATGGTTTCATGTAACCCAGGCTGGCCTTAAACTCCCTGAGAAGATGAGGGTGACTTTGAACTTCAGTCCTCCTGCCTCTATCCCAGCATCCAGTGGTATGTTACCAAGTACAGTTTATGTGATGGTGGGATACAACCTAGGCGTTGGTGCTTTCTAACAAGCCCTCTATGAGCTGAGCTACCTCTTCGGCTGCTTTGTGTTCTCTACCCCGCTTTTTTACTTTTTTAAGATTTATTTTTATTTATGCATGTGTGTCTACAGGTGGGCGTGCAAACATGTGTATGCCTGGAGTTAAGATTTATTTTTATTTATGCATGTGTGTCTACAGGTGGGCGTGCAAACATGTGTATGCTTGGAGCTGCAGTTACATGTTCTTGTGCATCGCCTGCCTTAGGTGTTAGGAACTGAACTGGAAGAGCACTAAGTGCTCTTAACCTTGGACTCATCCCTCTAGCCCCACATTTAAATAATTTTATGAAAGTCTTATTTTAGATTCAATAACTCCTGAGCTGGTATTGCTAAAAACCCTAAAAATTACTTTTGATGAAATTTTTTTCCCCATTGGTACTTGTGCAAGTCTTTTTTCTGAGTGTTTGTGGAACTCTTGCAAGTGAAAAATACTAGCTTTTTTTGAGGATTTCATTTATTGTTGCAATGTACTTATATAGAAATCACTTTCAAGTGAGTTAGGGCTTTTATCCCCATAATTTTAATTGTAAACATTTACTTTAAGATTTAAAACTTAGGCTAGAGAAATGGCTCAGGTAAGAGTACTGTCTCCTCTTCCAGAGGTCCTGAGTTCAATTCCCAGCAACCGCATGCTGACTCACGACCATCTATACTGGGATCTAATGCCCTTTTCTGGCATGCGGGTGTACATGCTGGTAGAGCACGAATGAATGAATGAATGAATCAATCAATCAATCAATCTTAAAAATAAAAAAAAAGACACTCTCATGTAATTGTAAGAACTAATTTAGAGGGTCTGGCAGTGGTAGTGTATGTCTTTAATCCCACCACTTGGAAGCTGAGGCAGATGGATCTCTATGAGTTCAAGGCCAGCCAGGTCTAAAGAGCAAGTTCCAGGACAGCCAGGGCTACATAGAAAAACCCTGTGTAGAAAAAACAAAACCAAAACAACAAAAAATGGGAATTAGAGAGATCTGGTTTCCCTTTACCTAGGTAATGTTTTACAAAAATTGTCAGTTAATAGTTTGATCGGGACAATGAAAGTCAGGAGTTTCAGTAATTTTATTAACCTTTAATGTCTACAGTGCTTAACCCAACTTCTCCAGCCTTGAAACTCTGGTAACCATTACTTTTTCTCTGTTTCTGTAATTTCATTATTCCAAAATGTCACATACAGAGCTATCAGGAGGCTGAACCAGGAGGATTTTGAGGTTAAGGCCAGCTTGGGCTCCCTAGAGAGGGCCTGAGAAAATAGCCATCTTATGGCTTTAGAGTGTTTTGAAGTGACTGTGTGAGGGAGGTGTGGCTCCAGCTGCCCCTTAAGCTCCTAGGTTTATTTTCCATCCTCGTAGTTTCCTCCTCTATGTGGACCTGAGCCGTGAATGTGAAGTGACTTTCTTGTCTGCACCATACAGTTGGGCTATATCTTTTAATCTACTCTGCTGGACTGAGTCTTTTAATCGATTTTTAAGGTTTGGGCTTCAAGCTCAGTGTTTACTTCTGTTTCCAACGTGGGATCCGTCCCTGTCACCCTTGTATCCTTGCTGTCCAGCAGCCCTACCTCACCTGCCCACCCTTTGTTCTAAGACACTGACAGCCTTTACTCCACCCCCACCCCACGCCCAGCAGAGAGCACAAAACACGTATTACCACTAAGAATACTTCATAATTCAAAATTTAAGAACTTTTTACTTCTGGAATCTTCTGCACTGTGTTTTTTAAATCTCCGATGACTCAACTAAAAGAGAGAAGTGAAAGCAAACTGCTGAGACGGGGGGCACTGTATGTTTTTTGGTAAATTGTCAAAAAAAAAAATGTGACCTCTAAATTATACTTGGTAGTACGTTCATTTTTCTGTGTCTGTTTCTGTTTGTTTGTTTGGGGACCTAAGCGTCTATTTGCACACACAAGCCTAGAGCCTTACTGAACCACCTAAGCTGAAACCGAGGCTTACTAAGGTCCTTGCCTGGTTCCCAGCAGCCAGACTTGGTGCTTTTCCATCGCTCTTTAGCACCCACCCTCTTCCTGCTTTGTGATCTAGTTGAAATGACTGCAACTGTGCACATAACTCTCAGCTAGTCTTACTATATCTCCTAATAGAATCATCATCATTTCTTTTCTTTGATTGACTGTAGGAATTTCTGTAGAGATTTGCTATGTGCTATAATAGAAGTGTTATGTATTGTAATGAGAAATATCAACCTTTGCATGCCGATTGTACAGTGTTTTGAATTGTTCCAATAGCAGAATTCTGAAGTAAGTTATTGTTGTAATTCTAAAATTTTATTTGTATGTGGGTGCATGTGTGCATGCAAAGAAGGCAGCCTTCAGTGTTATATCTTAGGAGATAGCTACTGTTTCTTTTCTTTTTTGAGCTGGCCTTCCAGGACTGGCCAGTAAGCTCCCGGGATGATCTCTGAGATTACACGTGTGCGTCACAATGCCCAGCTTCCCACATGGGCACTGGGGTTGAAACCCAGGCCCTTATGTTCTGGATTGAGCTGTCTTTATAACCCCTTACTATAGGAAAAGGAAAAGTCCCTTTAGCTGGGTAGTATCTTGGCTGTGCCATCTTACCTGTTACTGGATTGTTCTTTTCACAGGATGATGGTCTAGAAGACAGTGAAAAGAATTTCTATGAATCTGATGATGAGGAGAAGGAGAAGAGTGGCAAGAAGAAGCCATATGCCATGGACCCAGACCACAGACTCTTAATTAGAAACACAAAGCCATTGCTTCAGAGCAGGAACGCAGCGGTATGTGGAGACCCTGAAAGAACTTTGACAGATTTAAAAACAAATCAGTGGCAGAAAGTATGTGTGTCAGTGCTGAGCATGTGAATGGAGTGTTCACACTGAGCGTGTGATTGGAGGGTTCACACAGCAGGCACATTTGTGTCCAGCTGGGAGGATGTGGGATATGAGGTACAGCTTTGGAGACCCCAGTGTATATAGTAAATATTTTTTTTTAGCCTTCTTTGTTTCTAGACATGCATAATCAAGTTCTGATGAGAATGCCTGGCTTGATACTCCATTTGCCTTTTTTCTGGCTGTATTAAGAGGCTTGTTCAAAGACACGAGCTCACTTTGTTTCTGAATTGATTGGTGTATATGAGGCTTTATGTAAGGATGTAGGTGTGTCTGAGGTTTGCTGTCACAGCTGAGAATAGCAGCTATGATGGCTTTCCACAGTGTTAAATCTATCTGATGAGACTAAAGTGGAACAAAAGTAAAAGTGGCTGGGATGTAGCTCGGTGATGGGCTGCAGGCCTTCCCTCGGAGGCCTCATGGCAGTCAGCTTAATTGGAATTGTCAGTAGTTAAAAATCATCTTTGTTTGGGTCTCACAGGCTTTCCTTATTTGCTTGATATCTTCAGTTGTAAATAACCTTAAAGTTTAGACAAATATATAGTAAGAAACATGGGCCAGGAAAACTAAGTAATGCAGTCTGACTTCTCAGTCTCCTCCTCAGGACTCAGCATTATGCCTTGTGAGTGCCTTTGCTCACAAGGGCTGGTAAGTATCTGGGCGACATTAACCCAGGTGACTCATTTAAAAGATTTCTTTTTCTACTCTTTCTCTCTTATTTGCAGAGTGCCCTTCTGGGTTTGTCTGATTGCTTTTTTCTTTTTGTTTTACGGTTTAGTTGTTTAATTTTATGTGTAAGGATGTTTTGTGTGTGTGTTTATGATGCATGTCTGCACACCCACAGAAATTAGAGGAGTGTGTCTCATGCCTAGAAATTGGAGTTCTAGACGGCTGTGAGCCACCGCCCTCAGAAAGAACACTAAGTGCTCGTAGCCACTGAGCCATGGCTCCAGCCCCTGACCACTGCCTCTGAGTGTCATTGAACTTAGTCTTTTATACCTTGTGTTTACTGCTGCCAGTTATAGTTAAGGGCTTAAAGATTGAAATTAAACATTTCCCCAATTTTGTTTTAATTAAGAAAATAGTTAATTGTTTTTGTTACTTAGTAAAACTTCATATATGAGGAACTTCACTGGCTACTTCTTTTCTGTACTTTTTTGAGAATTTGGCCATTAGAAGTTTATATATCCTAGCAATTACCAGGTTTATAAAACTTACTATTAGTGATGTCATTTCCAAATCATTAGCCAAAAGTCCAGTTATAGTAAAACATGAATTCATTGATAACTGTTAAGTATATGCTGATGGTTTGGTATGCCTTGGTCTGCTTAGTAGCTGTCACTTGCTCTCTCACTGTTAGCTTCATTTCATCTTGGGAGTTGGTTTTAGGATTCGGATGCTTGCTGATAGTGGCAGGGTTGACTCCTAGGCTACTTAGTTATTTCTGTGCATATTTGGGGTCCCTGCTTATTTGCAGTGCACCAAATAGGCTGCCATGGTTTTGAGCACATAGAGTTACCTTGCTTTGTGTATGTTTTAAATGAAACCTGACTTTTGAAGGATTATGAAAGATTAAAACAAACAGAGCCCTTATTCTTGCCAGGTGTAGTGGCTCATACTTTTAATCCCAGCACTTAGGAAGCAGAGGCAGGTGGGTCTCTGTGCTGGACTAGTTAGGAGTTTTAGGCCCCTTGGGACTAAGATCCTGTCTCAAGCAAGCAAGCAAGCAAACAAGCAAACAAGCAAAAACATGTTCTTACCTTTCAAAGGTGATTATGGGAGTTTGTTTCAGAAAGCTGATGGGCCAGTGTTGTAACTGCATTGGAGGCAGAAGCAGGAGCTCTGAGGCTGTGCTAGCAGTCTAGGACAATGATGACATGCATGGTTCAGAAGAGTGTGTGGTGTAGGATGCTTTCTTTGTGAGTGTGGGCTACTGGAGAAGGCCTGGGGGGTCTAGTCTGAATTGTGGAGTTGTGAGAGTTTCCCTAGTGGTTTTTTACATATTGGCTTTCAGATTTCAGTTGTGGCCTTGAAGAAACCTTAAATTATTTTATTTTATTTTTTTTTTTTTAGATAATGGGGCAAAAGAAAGGTCATTTTATTCTTTTGTATTTGGGAGTGGTGTGACTAATATATTCAAAAGATGACATACCAAGTGGATGCTGTGTCTTGATACACATAGAAAATACAGTTTATATTCTTGCATATGGGTTTGGATGTTTCCTTTATGGAACAGATGAGCACATGAGATACTATTATTGTAGAGTTCTCAGGTTCAGTTTGAAGGCCATAAAGCCAACTTAACTGTTATTATTATTTTATGTATTACAAAGAACAGTACATTTAGGACCCCTAAACTGTTTTGTTATTGTTGGTTTGGTTTTTGTTTTTTAAGGTGATTTTTAGCTTATGAAGACTGTCCTTACTTAGCTCAACCACCTTGAGGTGTGGTATGCTATCTAGGCATGCCTGAAACTCTTGCTTATACCTCTCCGAACTTGGGGCTGGTGCAGAAGTTACTTTGTGTCTGTCTTCTGGGCCACTTTTATTGGTTTTGTCGCTGTCTCTCTGCAGGCATGTGCTCACTTGGATATTTGGTGGTGAGGAGTCTGTGTGAACCTACATGTAGAAGCATGCAAGAAAAGCACAGAATTGTCTTACTTTGTGAAAAGTTCTGTTACCCTTGACCTGGCTCTGGACTATTTTAAGACTGGTGTTAAAGCTGTGCGTCTTAAAAAGTCAGAGCCCTGCTGACGCCTCGCTATTGCTACATTGTAAATCATTTCCCTTTATTTCAGACGGCTTGTTGCTCTCCATAGTGTCTGTGTAGCTTAGAAGTCACGCTTGCCCTTTAGAACATCTGTGTATTGGGCAGCAGGACCCAGATGGACAGCACGCGGTTGCCAGGGTTGTTTTTTTTTAAGACCCAGGGCTGTTGGCACCTTGAGCAGTTGGCATTTTCTTTTCTCAGTATGTGTTAGTTTCCTGCACTACAAATCGCCACAGTCTAGGTAGATGAGGAGGGTAGAAGTTTGTTACATTCCAGGAAGCTGGAAGACGGAAGTCAGGTGTAAACAGTCTGAGTCCCTCTCTTCTGTCTCTGTGTGGACACAAGAAGCTGTGTCTCTTTCTCTCTGGAGGTGCATGTGCATGGTCCTTGCATTTCTTGGTTTACAGATGAATCACTCAATTCTGCTTCCCTCCCTCCTTCCTCTCTACCTTCCTTTGTAAGGACACTCACACCATTCTCCTTCATGATCACCTGCTGACATCCTTAATGACACTAGCTAACATTCTGCTCTCCAGTGCAAGCACTTTCTCAAGGTAAGAAGTACTTTGGAGAAAACAACTTCAGCCCACTACAGAGACTTGGATGTTCCATTTCACTTCACAGGATCCTGAAGGTGCTCAGAGGAGGGCTGGAGCACAGGGCTGGAGCACAGGGTGTGAGCATTGAGGGGAGGCCACTGCTGCTCAGATGCTCACTGTGCCTCTTCTTCCAGGTGGTTATGGCTGTCGCTCAGCTGTATTGGCACATCTCCCCCAAGTCTGAGGCTGGTGTCATTTCTAAATCGCTGGTGCGCTTACTTCGCAGCAATAGGTAGGTCATGGTTTGCCTGTGCTTTTCTTTCTTTGTTCTCAGGGGTGGGGGTTGGAACAACCTAATTCATCTCTCAGTCCTGGGACATGTAGTTGACTATTTCATAAGTAAGGTCTCATACTAATGGGTTATTATAAAATGATCTCAATCTTAATGAAAAAGGAAGTTTTTAGCTTCAAGCCCAGAGAGATTGAAGTATCTTTCGATGTAGATGACACACACCTTACTTTTCTGGGTTTGACAGTCTTGCTGTTTTGAAGTTTTAGTTATTTTGGAATCACTGAAAACTTGAATCGTGTGTCTTCAGCTCGGTGTGTTCATGTGTTGGAGCTGACCATGGAGCAGTGCAGGGCCACGTGATGTCATCAGTGCAGAGCCCTGCTTCATACAGAATTGGAATGTTCAGTCACTGGTTTCTTCTGTTTAAAAAAGATGTATAAATACATACATATATATATATGTATGTATTCATATCTATATGTATTCATATAGATATGCACATATACATTATATATATACACATATTATGTATATATATGTATATACGCATATTTTATATATACAATGTGTGTATACATACACACACATATATGTATATATACATACATATATGTGTGTATATGTATAATTATTTGATTTTATGTGTGTACATGTATGAGTGGTAGTGTATGCATGTGCACGCTCGTGTGTGTGTGTGTGTGTGTGTGTGTGTGTGTTGGGGGGGGTGGTTTATGCCCACTTGCATGTCTCCGGGGAATATGGAGACCAGAGGAGGATGACTGGCATTCTGCTGTGATATTATGGCAGGTCCCCTTGGGAGAAAGGTCTCTTACTGAACTTGGTGGGTTGGTGCCAGCCAGCCCCAGGGGCCTCCTGTCTTACTCTTTGCAGCATTAGAGTTACAGGTTCAAATGTGGTCACTCCCAGCTTTTTACACTGGTGCTAGGGATTTGAACTTGGGTCTTCATGTTTGCACAGCAAGCCCTCCTATCTGCTAAACTATCTCATTAACCCCCATGAGTAGCTACTAGGAATAACTACTTCCTTTAAAAAAAAACCCTGTTTCATGTATGTAGGTAGACATGGCCAACTTTTAAAATTTTTCTCCATATAAGTCAGTTCAGATCAGCAATTTGAAAAAGCTTAGAGTTGCCATGATGAGTTGTTTTCAAATTTAGCCTTAGGTCTTTATCATTGTTCTGCTGGTTAGTGTACCCTAGACATTTTACAGTTCTAGCTGCTTGGTTTACTGGTTTTCTCTCACTGAGTGCTTACTTGCACCAGCTGGGATGGAAAGTACATGCTTATCTTTGTCTCTATCTCCTTGGTCCACAATCTGAGCCTTTGGTTGCCTGCTGCTGTTTCAGGAACAGTTTTATTAGTGCCATGTTCCTTTACTTTATCTCTGACCATTCTGTGTTACAGTATTTCTCTTCAGTAGGGAGTTCAAGCGATTCTAGAAAGATCTGGAATGCTTCTTTGATATAAAGGCCTTACTCAGATTAATATGAACGTAGTATAGATTTATCCTGTATTAGCTATTAGGACTCAGGGATAACACGAATGGTTTTAACCAGGCCTTCATTCTTATGAATGGCACTCTGAGCCTTCTGATGAGAATTTAGTTCATTCCCACTGTGATTACATTTCTCACATTCATCCTAAGAATACACTTTTCCCCTTAAGTGTGCAAAGCAACAGTACTGGTCTTGTATTTTGAGATACAATATTATAAAATTAGTTGTAATATTATCTCATGATATACCACACACAATTTTTTTAGTATTTTAGAGTAAAAATGTATTGAAAAGAAGATACAAATACCTCATATTTACTAAAATCTTTGAGTATTGTATTTAAGAATTTTCTTTATACTGAGTTATCATACAAAGTCTTTTTAACTGTGTTGTTTTCTCAAAGATGCTTCATTGGATATATCTACTGAAATTTCTTTTAACTTTTAGGGAGGTGCAGTATATCGTATTACAAAATATTGCAACTATGTCAATTCAGAGAAAGGTATGTATATTGTGAGCCTTTAACCTAAAGAAGCAATGAGCACACTGGTGTGATAAATGTACTTACACATTTATTTTTGTTGACCTAGGGGATGTTTGAACCTTACCTGAAGAGTTTCTATGTCAGGTCCACTGATCCAACTATGATCAAGACACTGAAGGTCTGTATGCTTCCTACAGGTTCCATAGTACCTGTGTACTTTGAAGAGCTATGGGAGTAGCTTCTAGCATCTGTAAACTATGGTCTTTATGTGGCTAGGATCAAGTTACATCTTTGTTTTTACACTTTACCAACTGAGCTATTTCCCTAGCTCCATAAATTGGAGTTGCCCCTCCCCCCCTTTTTTTAAAATGTATTTGAAATTGTTTTTTATACTTTGCATCCTGTATTATTATGTGTTGGTCATAGTACAACTTTCAGATATGTTAAGTTACCTATATCTCAGATAATTTAACAAGCTGAAAGAGACAGGCATATACATTTAAGCTTTGTGCTTTAAATGGACAGTGGAAATTTGAATTAAGTCTTATAATAAAAAGTGGGGTTGATTCTATGGGAGATTTGTGAAAAATGGTATATGGAAGCATTTAAAATAACTTTTTTGTGAGCGTTTTTGTGATTGGTAGGGTGTGTGGGTGTTTTGAAGGGCTGGGAGTAGACTAAACAGTTTTGCCACCTCAGACTATGAAAGCCTTCTGATGTTCAGTGCAGCGAGGGCTCCAGAGTGTGATGCTGAGACAGCGTGGCATTTACTCAGGCATTGGAACATTTCTCTACACTGTGTGCTATCTATGTAAGAGACGATAATAACTAATGGAGAAAGACGAGGCACTCATTGAGACAGTGTCATTCACATGGAAACCGGCTTTATTCATAAGAAAGTTGGTGAAATACAATGATATTTTTAACATCAACAACAAACAAACTCCTACTTTATAATTATGAAATGTTTCAGGTCATGAATGTTAGCCAAAGGACTGGCTAATTTTACAGTCAAGGGAGTGACTAACTGCTGTATTTGATATCAAGTTGAGTCTTTGCACTTACATGCTGTTGAGAAACATAAACATATAGAACATCTGTGTGGAAGCAAAACCGTGATGTTAAGTTTCTGATTGTTCTGGTTTTGTTTCATCTACCAAGCCTGTAGGCAGCAGTATTTGGGGATGGTCTTGCATCAGTTTGGCAACTCTATCCTATATGTTTTAGTGAAAAACAGTTCTATATAAAATATATTGAGATTTGAGATTATTTTTTAAAAGTTGTATGAACAAAGACTTGTGTAATGTATTTCAGTGGCAGGGTGCTTGCTTAGCATGCTCAAAGACCTAGGGTAGTTCCTGATACTGCCAAAAATGAATAAAGTTTTTCAATTTGAAAAATATTTTAAAATAACTACCCCATGTGGTACTGCAGGTCTGTAATGCCAGACTTCAGAGGGAATGTCAGTAAGATCAGGTCATTACTTACATAGAAAATTTGAAGCCTACCTGGGATACATGAGACCTTATATCCCCCCTACACCTACAATTTTTTGTCTCAATAGTATTATCTAAATAAAATGAATAGTCAGGTCATGTTCTTAGAGAACAGGTTTCCAACAGATATATCAAAATAAGTGAACTATACACAGATTATATATTTTTTCTGTAGTCTCTGCCTTTTAATTAGAGTGTTTATAGCATTTACTGTTAATACAGTACTTGATATGAATGTGCTGATAGACATCTTGAATTGATTTTCTGTTGGTATCATCTGTTTATGACTACCTTCAGAATAATTAAATCTTTTCTGTGGATAAAACATATTTCTAACAACCTCAGTGGGTGTAGACTTTTAGTTTCATAGTTCTTACATTTATAAATCCAGGAATAGAGATTAAAATTGTCTAAGCATCTGGGTAGGTAGGAAATAAGGTAGCCAATCAAGAAAATTAATTGATATCTGGAAAAAAGAAGTACTACATGAAGGACAAATTGTTTTCTAACTTTATTAATAAAAAATACAAGTTGAGCTAACAAATTGTTTAGGTTAATTAGATATAAATTGTGAAATTAAGACAATTAGTGAAGATGTGGGATTTATTTCCTAATTATTTTTTTTAAGAACTATGTAATTATCTAGTCTCTGTAGATTTAAGGAAAAAAAACTAAGATTGCCTCAAGGGTATAGAGCTCCATATAACAGTGATTTTTTTTTTTTTTAAAGACTCAACTTTTAATTAGATGTTTAGCTGCTATTAAATTCACCTTTTTGTGTCTTAAAATGTTTTCTTTCTCTTTTTTTCTACTATAGCTTGAAATTTTGACAAACTTGGCAAATGAAGCCAACATATCAACTCTTCTTCGAGAATTTCAGGTTTGTATACAAAGCTAATTATAATTTCTAAAATATGTTCAATCTTAAGTTAAATATGCCTCCTACCTAATCTAGAAATATACAGTTGCACAAATAAAAGAGATTTAGGAAAAGATCACCAGCTAGGAAGTTTTTCTGTTCTTGAGAATAAACATTAACTACAAATATAGACTTAAACAGAACAGCTTTTTTTCTTTCTTTCTTTCTTTCTTTCTTTTTTTCCTGTTTCCATGGCACTAGAAAGACTGGCTTATTATTTGGTTCAAAATTTTGTTTTCTATCCACATTGCCACTACCAGCTGTCCTTTCTGTGCTCTGAAAGCACTTTCTGTGTCTATGAAAACACATGGTTTGTTACCTGGCTGCCCCAGTTTAATTGGCCTGTCTCTGTTTTAAGTTCTACCCCTTTAGCTAAAGTTATGTGATTGGTCAGTTAAAAACAGTTGTGTGGGGGAGTGGTGACTGCAGCGTACTGTCTTCTGGAGAAGGTGCTTGCCACCAAGCTTGCCAGCTGGAGTTCAATCTCCAGGACCTGTGTGGCGGAAGGAGAGAACTGACTTGGATTAGATCATTTCACTGGCTTCATGTATTTTATGATGAGAGGATCAACTGTGAAGCCATTGCGTTTCATAGTTGAAGCAGAGCAGCAGAAAACCACGTCCTGTACAGCAACCCTGGAGTTCCTGTTAGCTTTCAACATTATAAATTTAGTGAGTGCTGTTGCCATGATTCTTCCATCAGCCCACATGGAATTTTTTCTTACCTGTATATTAATGCCATGTTTTCTTTTAATCAGTGGTTCTCAACCTTCCTTATGATGCAACCCTTCAATACAGTTCCTCATGTTGTGGTGACTCCCAATCATGAAACTATTTTTGGTACTACTTAATGAATCCTGCTGCCGTAGGAGTCATAATGTAAACATGTTGAGAACTACTGTTTTAACTATATAGTTACACACACACTTATATATTCTTACATTGTTGGGGACTATTTGAATGTTACTGCATGCTCACAATTTTTTTGTTCTCACTTGGGTTCCTGAATTTCCATTCTGTTTACATTTTTCTAGAAATATTCATGATAAAATTAGAATACTGTATAGCCATCTCTGTGGACATGCCAGAAATTTGGGTTTCTCAGTTCTTCTCTTAGGCCAGAGATCGCTGTTTGGGTTTTAAGTTTATGTCACTCATATAATCCGATGTCACTCTGTTGCTCTTTCCTGTGTTCCCTTTCCCTCATCTCATGTAACTTTGTCGTCTTTCTGCACGTGCCTAGCACCTGAGGACAGCAGGAGGCAGGCCTTTGTGTTCTCTGATGTGGTCTGTGAGCCTCTGCAGGCTTTGTTCATCTGCCTATTTCATTTACTGGGAGTGTTGTATAAGATCTTCTCAGCAGACGTTTGAATCCAGCCTTCCTTTGTGTGGTCATTTTTAGCACTGTCTAATTTAGTACATTATTTCTGTTTATGTATTTTCTTTACACTTATTTATAATTCGTTTATATTAACTTTGTGAGTAAAATTGGTTTTCTGAACAACTTAGATGCATTCTTTTTTATTATAGCAATTAAGTCACCTATTTAGGAGCAGTTACTTTGGTTTTTCTTTTCAAGAAAGCTTCACTTGTTTCTTCAACATTTTGTCATCTCCTCGAGACTTTGCATTAAATTCCTATATTGTTTACATATCTTTTGTATTTTCTTTGATTTCTTATTTCAATAACTGTTTTAATGCATATTTTTATAGATAGCCATAGAATTAATTTTGTACTTCATACTTTGAATTTAAGGCTAGGAATCTTTTTTAAAAACTATAAGAGCTTTAGTTTTAAATTAGGAAAGTTGTAACAAAAGTCACAAAATATATATGGTTGTCAGAAAAGACCTTTGCCTTCCTTTGTAGGCCAGATCTGTGTGAAGTTTACGTTAGTATGTGTGCACACTGTGTATTTAAGGAGCCTGTTTGTGCTTGTAGCCTGGGTGAGATAGAGCTCACATAACTGCTGGACGCTCACAGACACCCCCAAACCCTCCCCGTGCCAAGTTGTCCATTACTAGCGTGTTGCTCCGTTTTTCCTTTTCTCTGAACTTTTAGGTGAAGTGTCTGAAAAGGTGGCCCTTTCTCTCCATGGGCTCACAGACACTGCTGGGTAAATGAACTGAAACCTTCCCACAGCATGTTCTCAGCATCTTTCACCCTGGCTCTTGAGCTAATTGCTGCTTTTGGGTGATGCACGTCACCGTCTGTTTTGGAGCCTTGAGCCATTTGCTGCAGTGAATGACCCTGGCTTGAAAATGTCCCTTTGCTAAAGGGACATTAAGTTATAAGAGTTGAAAGATGTTAATCAGTCATTTGAGCCTCCTGATGGGCTTAAGATTGTATTCTGAAATTATTTGTCTTGACGAAGCTGTCAAAAATGGGCTTTGATTCACTTGATAGCACCAATATTGAAACTAATCAAACTGTTTTTAGACCTATGTTAGAAGCCAGGACAAACAGTTTGCAGCGGCCACTATTCAGACCATAGGCAGATGTGCAACCAGCATTACCGAGGTCACCGACACATGCCTCAATGGCCTGGTCTGCCTGCTGTCCAACAGGGATGGTGAGTTCATAGGTTCATTTTATTTTTATATAGTTTGTAATTGGATATTCTCAGTAAGTCCTGTAGCTGTAATCTTTTATTTTTCTATATATCAGTATTCTTCATAGTAAGTAGCAACTTTATTCTTGCATGAAAATTCATTTCAAAAAAATTAGATAATTAACAAATTTTATTTTGCCCCCATTAAGGCAATTTATCTTACTCATTCATTGACTGCTGCTTTATATCCTTTCTGCAAAGGTTCTGTGATGTTTCTTAAAGTCATGCATGGAAGTCATGTATAATATTGGTTCGCCTGCAGAGGGTGCTAGAAGCAGGCAAATGACTTTACAACTTGGAGCAGTGGCTGGACCCTCAGCCTTTCAGTCTTCCAGAAAGTTACCCAGTGCTTTCCCACTGAAGGCGAGCTAGACTTAGTCATCATTGTGCCACAGATTCATGTGTATCCTAATGTTATTTAAGTGTTCACAGAAATGGAATAGCAAAATTTATTGTCTAAATGTTGCCCTGATCTGTACTGAAGTGCCAGCTCTCTCTGTGGTTATGGTTTACGAATAAGATGAGCCATTTAAAGAAAAACAAGTTAACTTCTCACAGTTAGAAGATTTTATAATAGTTGTACAGTAGATTAAATTTATGTTCACTTAGAAAATGCATAAGGTGTATAAAATTGTTGAAATTAATTATCGATTTTTAAAATACAAACTACATTATGTGTAGTACAGATATACATGAGAAAGCACCCATGAAGTCAGACTTAACAAAAGTTGATTATATTTTACATTTTACTTGAAGAACTTTTTACTTTATCTGTAGAATACCATAAACCCTCCCACATGTAGGTATTTTTAGAAATTGCTATGCTGTGGTAAGTTCTTCTAATGGGGAGCCCATGATAAACTAGAACCAAGCAAACATTAAAACAAGATGAATCCCTGAATAACACTGGTCAGTGTATGTGGGCGTGTATGAAATCACATAGTTTTACCTACAAACTTTGGATTGCTAGACCATTTTCCTATGTAGATATTAAAACTCAAATAAATTCCACCAAATTAACAAGGAAAGAAATTTCTAAAATATTCACCTGCACAGGTAAATAAGAAAGGATAGCATGATAAATGGTGTCCACAGTGTCTGATTCACGTGGAACAGTAATATCTTTTTGTCTCTGTTTCTGAGTATGACTTTAGAATCACTTCATTTTCACGTTTCTTTGATAATGACTTTCTATGGGATACATAAGGCTTGCTAGTGTACTAGTTGGTTTAAGATCTCCTTGGATAAAAAAGCTATCCGAGATTAGTGAGAACACTGACGGTCTTTTAAAATACAAAGCATAGCATAAATGTCTGCCCACCTATTTTTTTGGTCTTTTTTCTGATGAGAAATATTTGTATTAATTTAAAACTAATTATTTCTGCCACATACTGCTTATTTTTAAAAGTTTATTTTCTTTGATTTCAAAGAATCTTTCAAAGACTTGAGGCTTGCCATAAAATAGACCATTATCAGTGTGAAAGATTAATTTGAAAAACAAATTTCTTAAGGTTCTTCAGTTTGAGAAATTCACATTTCAATTGACTTAGGATAATTTAATTGCCTCTGGTAGTTTATTTTAGGTAACATATTAACAGAATTTGTTTGTCTGAATAACCTTGTTGGCACCTACTATAAAGTAAAGGAATTAGATGGAGGATTAGTTTTCAGTTTTGTTTAGTTTTTTATAATTCAGTAGGCATTTAGTAAGAATTTGAATCTGTAGAGATATTTAATAAACGTTGAGTAGATTAATAAGCTATTCATTTAGCGTGTGCAAGTCTATGCCTTTATGGCACTCACAGTCTGATGGAAGCACCAGTAAAATAAAGTAAGTGTGTTTTAGTTTTCTCCATCTCCTTTTCTTTCTCTGTCACTGGTTATTTGTGTCTCAGTAGAGCCAGGCTGCCTACTTGGATGTTAATGCTGTCTTGAGTAATTAGCCAGCCTACCTGCTCCCTTATTTGTGAGATGAGAGGGACAGTAGACAGTAGCAGGTATAGTGCGATTATGCTTTTTTGAGGACAGGAGGGAAACTTGAAAGGTCTAGAAAGCAAGTAGCATTTGTAGTTACAGAATATTCTAAGAGTTCAAAGGGTACTACAGGTGCTTAGCCTGACTCCTGGACAGAATCATATAATTCTACTCTGCTTCCTTAGTCACTTTTAAAGTCATATGTCTTAAGATAAAACTGAAAATATAATTTTTTATAAGCTAAAGCCTTAATATTAAATATTCATATTCCTAATATTTATGAATTTACTCCCAGAGAAAAAGATATAGTTTGAGATATATGTGTGTATGTATGCATACATACATATATATGTATATATATATTATTCATGAATATATGTAATAACTTTTATTTATATTCTTAAGGGGTAATGTATTTCAATGAAAAAAATTAACAGTACAAATTGTAGTATTTTGTATAGTATTAAACCTTTGAGGTATATGCTAGGAGATGGTCTAATATCTATGAAGCTCTTAATTTTTTTTTAAGTCAAAGTTTACATAAAGACAGGATGTACTTTTTGGTGGGGCATCTGTGGCATTAATAGTTTATATGGCCTGGGGAGATTCCTCAGTCGGTAAGTACTTGCCATACTAGCAGGAGAATCTGAGTCAGATCCCATCTCCCATAAAGGCAGGGCAGGATGGCATGTGTCTGTACTCTAGTGTGGGAGGCGATGTCGGAAGGACCCCTGAGGCTTGCTGGCCAGACAGTTCTGGATCAGTGAGAGACCAGGTTCAGTGAGAGACCTTATCTCAAAAAGTGTGCAAAACGAAGAAGAAAGACACTCAGTCTTGGCTTCTGCCCTCTGCAAGTGTGTACAAATGCATGTATAGTGCACATCTACAGACAAGCACAGTTCTACATCAACACACACAAAATAATAGCTCCTCTAAGAGTTACTCTATAAGGTCAGGTGCTCAGATGCTGTGATGTCATATGTCCCTGCTGGTGCTCCCACAAAGGAGATGCTCCAGCCACTCCTTGTGAAAACTGGATATCCAAACCCCAGATTGTGAATTGCTTCTTACACACTTACAGAGCAATTGTATTAAATAAGGTCCCTTTGAGAAACAGGTGGCACACTTGAAAGGGGTAATTAAAGGGAATTACTGAGGGGGCTATGAGCAAGGTATGGGTAGGATTAGAGCAAAGGATAAGATAGCCTCTGACCCCTATTGGCTATGAGAAGTCAGCCACAAAGCAGCCTGGGTAGTTCATCTGCAGGCAGAGCAGCCTCTGGGTTTACAGCACACGTGGAGGCAATCAGTTCATGGTCACACTCATTTGGCACTGAGGTGGATGCTGTTTCTATGTGATTCCATTCCTGCTCTCCTCGTTGTTGCTGTTGGCGTTTCTGGATGCATTACTTTAGCAGGGTTTGGTGTGGTTTTCATCCCTCTCCTCTCGCCTACTTAGTATAGAATAGAGGAACATGTTTCAATGGTAGGTATTTGATTATATAAAAGCTCTGACTAAAAGGCAAAAGTACCATCCACTGTAGAACATAAGGTAGCGGTTTTTGCAGAGGTAAGAGGTATTCTGGAAGCTAAGAGATAGCTGCAGAGGACAGAGATTAAAGTGAATTCTGCATAAAACACATTCAGTACAAACGCTGAAGACTATGCTCATGTATTTAAGCGTCAAGGATGTTTTGTTCATTGAAATTTGCATTTTACCAGGCAGATTGCAATTGAATTGATTATATGTATTTGATATGGTAATCTCTTTTTTTGTCTTTCAGAAATAGTTGTTGCTGAAAGTGTGGTGGTTATAAAGAAATTGCTGCAGATGCAGCCTGCACAGCATGGTGAAATTATTAAACACATGGCCAAGCTCTTGGACAGTATCACCGTGAGTATCCCTGCATCCTGCTCACTTCACTCAGTACAGTCTACTTTCCTTAAATGGTCGTCCTGAAGTGTGGCAGTTAGGAGAGCTGTGATGCCCAGTTTCATGTCTGACTCTAGCTGTGCTTCTTGTTAGGCTGAACTATCTGAACGAGGGAGGAGGGGCCTGAGCCCGGCACTGGGCTGGGGATAGGTGGCACCATCTTGGTGGGACTTAGGTACAGATAGTAAATATGCCTGAATTTATGTGTCATGTGTGAGTCTCTGATGTGCATAACAACATGTATTTCCTGTGCTGTCCTTTGAGAGATCCTAAAAATAACACCCTTCTCAGTAAGCATGCCAAGTGCAGAGGTCTCCTGTCATTATTGATGCCATGAAGTTTAAATACATTTTAAAGTGTATTATCCAGTAGGATTTAGTGTTCTCATGAGGGTGTGCAAATATTTTCATTACTCTTGAAGAGTAAACCCATACTTAAAGCCTCAGCCTCCCCTCACTGTCCCTCTCCCCACCACTAACTTACTTCTTGTTTTTATGGGTTTATTTCTTGATATTTTATATAAATAGACTCATAGCATGTGACCTCCTTCCACCATGTGGCTCTTTAATGGAGCCTTCTCCTCATGCTCGGCAGCAAGTGCCTTTGTCACTGACCCCTCGCCAGTCCCTCTTTCTTTAAGCAATCTGATTCCTTAGCGAAATGGCTGATTTCAGAGCTAGGATAAAGCAATAAAGAACAGTGTGAACTTGAACCATCGTTTTGGGACCGAGGAAAAAAATGTACAGATGTATTTATAAAGCGTTAGAGTTATACTTAAAGAAGCCAAAAGAAGTAACCCAGGAGAGCCCAGCATACGCGGGCAATGGGCTTCCCCTTCCCCTTTAGCAACATTACAAGGTTACAGTTCTACAGCAGCTAATGAATGGTAGGATTAGGTGCTACTGTCTGCCGAGCACTGAGATGCTGAATCTCGGGAGAGTTCTTGAGACACACTACACACTGGTGGTAAAACTTGGGGAGTATCAGGGTATTTGCATAGCCTCAAAGTCTGTCCCCAGAAACTCCTTACTTGAGTCTCTGTGGCTGGCGCCATCTTAACCACATGAGCAAGGAGAAATGCGGCCCTGCAGGTGCCTTCTGATGCACTGGACAGTGGGGACTGGGACGAGCATCACGAAGTGTGAGACACGCTTATGCGGAGCCTGTTTTGTAATGTGAGTGTGCTCTGCTCCCCAGATTTGTGTCACCAGTTACCAAGAATAACTCAGGTGCTGCTTGGTGTGGTGACATTCACCTTTAATCTCAGCACTTGGGAGGTGTCTCTGGGAGTTCAAGGCCAGCCTGGATTTCATAGTGAGTTTCAGGCCAGCCAGGGTTATGTAGTTAGACCTTGTGTCAGAATACAAAATCAAAACAAGCAGAAGAACCTGAGGAATTTCTCAGCTTCAGAGAGACATGTAATAGGTAATGCCCATTTTGAGAGGGTACATCCATTGAATATTTTTAAAGTATCAAAAAATGTATTTGGATACAAAGGGAACTTTGATTTTATATTTTTTATCTCAGGCAATAAAGTTAGATTTAATTTAGCAGTTAAATAATTTGAAATTTAAATAAAACTAAAAATAATTTTACAGAACATTAAAGCACTTGTAAAATGTTTATGCATACATGTTCGTGGATATGTGTGTTGGGTTTGATTCTAAGACCTCAAAAATGCCAGGCAAGCATTCTTCCTCTTAGCTAACCCCATTATTAAAACTGTACTTTTAGACCAAAGAAGGAATTTATAGAATAAATGTTGTTTTTTTATAAAATAAACAGGAGATGGAAAGATGGATTAACAAGCAGTTAAGGGCACTTGCTGCTTTCTAGAGGACCTGACTGTAGACCCCAGTGCTCATGTTGGGGAGCTTACAACCTTTTGTACTTAAGCTTCAGGGGTCTGGCACGCTCCTCTGACCTCTGTGTGTACTTAGTTGTGTGCCGTACAACTTCCTGTGCTCTGATTGTTAGAGATCAGAAATGAAGAGCATGGGCCTGTACATAAGGAATTTGGAGAAGGAAAGTGCAGAACTGCCATGACGATCTGAGTTGGATCCCCAAGACCCTCAGGGTGGAAGGAGAGAACCAATATCCGTAGATTGTCCTCTGACCTCTCCCTGTGTACACGGTGGCAGCCTCCCCACGGCCTGCCTGCCAAGTAAAAATAGACAAAAGAAAACAAAACTGTAAAGGAACAAAGTGAAACAACATAAAGACCTAAGAAGTATCATCCTGGGTGAAAGGTTTTTTGATTTGCAAAAAATTTCAGTTCAGTAAATACATATTTGAGCTGGGCTTATAAAAAGTTAATAAAACAGAGCGCCTTCCTGAGGAGGCAGAGAAGCTAACTGTGAAGCATGAATGTTACTGAAGTAACATCGGTGCAGAACGATCGGTGCAGTTGTGCTGGGCCAGCGGAAACTTTACAAGTGGAGCTGATGATGAGGTGTCACTGTTGACAGGGGATTGACAGGGATGTACTGAAGGTGTAGTGGGCAGAAGCCTGAATGAATCTCAGAAGGGCAGACTTAGCCCTCAGATCTCTCTCTCTTCTGCTCATGAGAGATTCTTGTAAGTAGAACATCCGCGAAGCGTCTGGGAACACACGAGCCTTAGAAGCAGAGCTTAAAATGTGACCTCTTTTTCTGACTTGTAGTTTGAAATCCAGGGTAATGTCTAAATGCAGCAACTTCAGAAGAAGCCAGCCTTACCCAGAGGACAGTATTGAACATGTTCACCAAGGACCTAAAACACGCACAAAGCCAGCAACCTAGGCTTGGCACCTCCCTGGGAGAGCCATCATAGAACGGAAAGCCAGCCCTCTTCTACCCCGGCTACCTCCTCTTTCTTTGCCAGGAGAGAAGAAAGGGAATGAGAAAATGCGGCCAGGATAGGGTAGGACCAGGCAGGAAGGGGACCTATATGCTCGCTGAGTGGTCAGGCTCTTATGGAAACAGCAAGAGATAGGAAGCCATTGTGTGCTGTGGAAGCAGAGCAGGGCAGGGTGTGCATTCCTTTATTGGAGTGAATGAGGCCTGTGCAAGTGATGTGTGATCCACTTGGGGTTAGAGACAGCCCTCTTCCAGGTCGCTGCCTTCCCAGGGTAATTGGGGGTTTGGGCTCACATTTCCAGTGCTGGCACTGCCTCTGTTGAGCTGGGTTGCATGGGCAACTCTGCCCTATTCTTGCTCCAGTGTCCTCACATTTCCACGAGAGGCAATGGTGGATCCTGAAGCAGACTGTTTTTGTGGGCATCTGAGAAATTAGATAGTTTTCAAAATCACTGTGACAGATTGTAGATAGGGACTCTTTAGATGTTAGGTGTGCAGATTTTAAAGAGGAGAGAACATTGATAGATTTTGTCATATTAAGACGGATTTCATTGCTTATTTAGGGAGCAGCAGAGTTGAAATATGAAGACTAATGTTTACATTGTTCCCCTTCTTGAGCTCATCCAGATTGAAGAAATAATGGCTGTAGCAGTCATCTTGTGTGTTCTGGTTGTGACCACATTGTCCTTTGGCGTGTCCTTCATCTGTAACTGCTTTTTTAGTAAGGTTGCTCCAGAATAAAATGCACACTACTTGAGGATTGCTTCTGCAGGGCTTTGCATGATATTTACATGTTTCAGGTGTCATGAAAGAACACTTGGATGTTCTTCTGGAAGGACAGCAGAGTAAGTCTAAAGTGGCACATCGTGCACGTTTGCCCAGATGCCTCCCTGGACACTGCGGAGTCCCCTCTGCACCCTGACACCGATAAACAGTTCAGATCTAAATTTTAGTGTGTGTAGAGCCCAGATCCAGACTGTTGGGATCTGACCTGCTGTTAGTGTACAGCTTGTTTAGATGTCTGCTGATTCTGCCTTTGGCTAATTTAAATAAATAAAATTGATGATTTTGTAGATTTACTTCAGATTATTGTTCAGTGCAGCGTGTTGTTGAAACACAATAGTTTTTAAATTGAACTGCAAACAGAGATCTGTAAATTTTTTTCTAGATGTCTCTTTATAACTGTAGTGGGGAGGAATCCTCATTTGTTTTTGCAGGCAAGTTAATGGGTTAAAATGGCAGTGGCAAGTACCTTCTCTTAGAAGGCTTGAAGAGTGCACTTAACCACTTGCTCAGGGCATTTAGAGTAAAGAGTCATGAACAGTCATTTACAGTCTAGTTCGCCTTTGAGAACATTGAAAAGCAGGGTTCGTATAAAGAGTATTATACTATGTCTGACCTTGTGTGTGTGCACCTGCGTGTGGTGCTTTCTCTCTCGTGCGTGCCCGAGTGTGTGGTGTATTGTTAGTTGGGTTTTAGTTCTCCGCTTCTGCTTATTATGTTGTTGAATAAAACTGAGGAACAGGGTAAACTTTTTATTTGCAGCTTTAGTTGCGAGGGAAAAAGAAGGATTGAATTTGAAGATCTTAGTTTTCTAACTCTAGCCAAATGGATACAAACACTGCTTTGTTAGTTTCTTGAGACTTTCTTGTTTGGTTTTGTATTTTTGGTACAGTCTCATATAGCCCAGACTGGCAGGGATTTCCTGCCTGCTGGGTGCTGGGACTCTAGCTATGTGTTTCCATGTCTGTCCTCTGAAATTTTTATAAAATATTATTACCAAGAGTTTGATATAGTATTTTTATTATTTCTTACTATAAAAAAGTTTCTACATTTTTAAAATGATTGCTTAAGAATTTTTAAACTCAGTTCTAGAACATTCCCAATGTTACCCCTCTTCCTCCACTACCATCTTGACTTTTTTCCTTGTTGCAAATGATTTATTGATTTTTTTTCAAATGTTGTTATTATGAGTGCTTATAGTATTAAAATACTGTTGTTTTAATCTTAATACACTCATGAGTCTGAAATGTTCTAACACCTTCATTTCATGATTGTTTTTTTAATTTGAAAAGAGAATTATAAGTATGTTGCCAAAAGAAAAAAATGCTTAAGTAGGTCAATGAATTGTGTTATGTTGTAAAATTCTGATTTCTAGAGTTGTAATTTATAATAAAATATTTAAGAAAAATAAATGTAGCCTAGCTGAGGTTGAGTTGCCGATCTGTTCTCATTTAGAAGCACCTCTCATTATGGAGGGCCACTCGAATTGCTCCAGGCTGGAAACTTAATGCACCACTCAATTACTATTCTTTAGCCCAATTTAAAATAATAGATTGGGAGTAAGGTCTTAATGCAGTGTAACCTTTGGAACATTAGAAATAACCTCTTTCCAGAAATCAGTGTACAGTAAGGGTATTAGTTTTATCACACTGCATGAATAGATTTGACATAGCCCTTAGGCCCTTTTACATTGCATAAGTAGACCAATTTCCTCTCTGTTACTAAGTTCAGTTTAAGTATGGATTAACGTCAATGCTGTTACAATGTTAGGAAGTGTATATTTTTTATATTTCCAAGCTTTTTTGACGACCTCTGATTCTGTTGGTTCACTTTAGACATGTTGATATTTTTATATTATTATATCATTATTATGAAACAAATATTTGAAAGGAATTTGATGTAGCTGCTATGTGATAAAATCATAGCCATGGAAAGGTTTTCATTTTTGCGTTCTTCCTTTGAAGTCCCACTGAAGCCCTGTGAAGCTGCACAGGGAGCAGTAAGGCGTGGAGGCCTGGTAGAGGGACCTGGTGAAAGGCATGTTGTCTGTTCTTCCCAGCTCCCACACGGTAGCCAGCAGCTTCTGCGCTTAGTGTAAAAAGCGTATTTTCTATGCTAGGTGAAAATGTTCACAGGACTAATTTACATGCCCTCTCAAACTCCTTTTGGAGTAGGAGAGGATACAAATAAGCAAATAGTAATAAAAGTAATTTGCATACTCTAAAACTAATTTGCATACTCTAAAATGTTGGTCTTAATGGTTCTGATGGAAGGTTTCCAATTTGTTGCAAGGCGGTGTTTTTTAGGAAAACAAATTATATTGGAGTGTACTTTATTTTAAAAAATTATAATACTAAAGTATAGTACAACGCCCTTGTGTCCCTGCAGCATGAAACAGTGAGAGGAACCAGCAAAGGCACAGTCACTCAGGTTTTGTCTGGAATTTGCTGGACTGTGAATGGACCTGTATTCTAGACAAGTCATGCTGACTTTACTAAATCTTTCTAAGGCATTTCTTTGAAACCCACTTTAAAAGTTTTATTTATATAATGTATAGAGGCATTTTGCTTGCATGTGTGTCTGTGTACCTAATGTGGCTTTGGTGCCTGTGGAGGCCAGAAGTGGACGTCCAATCCCCTGGGACTAGAGGTGCTGGGACCCAAACCCAGGTCCTGTGTAAGAGCAGCTGGTGCTGCTAAGCACTGAGCCGTCTGCAGAGATCCCCTTCGTGTCAGTACTTGACGTAGAACAAATGCCCAGTGCCGCAGCAGCTCCCAGCTACGTGTGTTCAGTGAGGAGATGAACCGAGATCTGGCGCTTCTGAGTCTTCTATGCTGATGTTGAGGAATATATGATTATACCTCTCTAATAATATGATCTGCTTTTCATATTAGGTTCCCGTGGCTAGAGCGAGCATTCTTTGGCTAATTGGAGAAAACTGTGAACGAGTTCCTAAAATTGCCCCTGATGTTTTGAGGAAAATGGCTAAAAGTTTCACCAGTGAAGATGACCTAGTGAAACTGCAGATTTTAAATCTTGGAGCAAAACTATATTTAACTAATTCCAAACAGGTAAGAGACTGATGCTTATTCAGCCTGATAGATAACTTCCCTTACTCTACCCAAGCCCCTGCAGTCTTCCCATGTGTTACCCCATGCACTCAGTGATACTGGACTCTGTTGTATTAGGTCCTATGTTTGATGGCGGGAGTGCAAACAAGTCATTCTGCTCTAACAGTAGAAAAGCGAACTTGAAGGAAGAGCTGTGGTAGAGGTGTTGAGATGCAGTGGCAGTGAGGGAGTCCAGAATGTCTGAGGCAGAAGGAGAGGTCAGCTTATCTCTGAAGATGCTCGAGAGGGCCCGGAGGAGGTCAGTGTAGGTGTGCAGAACAAGGGGAGGGGAGAGCAGCGCAGAGCCGGAAAACTACTTGGGGAATTTAGGAAATCTGTAGAGGTGCATGCGTTAAAGTGCATACTATGATCCCTTAAGCTAGTGAGGTGACCTCCTATCACAAATGGGATGCTTTATGGAGGCAGGGCCTAGGACAGTTAGGTCAAGAGGTGGGGTCCACCTGGTGGCTCATGCCTAAGTTGTTTATTATTATTGTCATCATTGCTGTTAGGCCCTTTATTTCATAGTGGTAAAGTTCTCCATTTAGATAGTCTAGACCGTGGTCAGGGTCGTTTTCCTCAGTGCAGCATCGGTTGCTCTTATGTTTTTCATGAGCTAAATCTTGGTGACAGATTTGGAGGCCAGTTTCTGAACCATACTGTTGTATGTTTCACGTTGGCTCTCTCTGATGGCTGTAGACACTGTGCCATATGGGTGAGAATGCAATGAGTTTTCAGAGTTCTTTACTATTTCAGAGTTGATTACTTTTAATGATATAAAAATGGATGATGTGGCCTGTTTCCAATGTTTATCACTTTTTCTTTTTTAAAGAAAAAGATGGCTGGGGAAATTTCTGAAAGAAAATTGCACTAATTAATAGTTGTATGTACCGTCAGGTCAATAGTGTATTTTAGTTATGTAGTTCATGACATAGTGAATATTAGGTAGAGACTAAACTAATTTCTTTGACTAAAAGATAAAAATATTTCTACATGTGTTTACTTTAGCTGTCTTTAAAACTGAATAGGTAAGACTGGGCCAGTGTTTAGAACCGGCTTTGACAGAGTCCTAGGACTTAATTTTGGACCCATTTCCCTGGGATCTTGATAACTCATTGAACCAAGACTTTGTAAGTTGATTTTTTAATAAAGCTTAGTGTTATTTATATACTATTTACTATTATTTATCTGTATGCATAGAAAATAGTTGAGTAGTAAATTTTGCTTCTTTAAAATGTCTATATTGCTGTTAGGGAAATGCCGAAATCAGTAAAGTTCTTGCTGTACAAGCATGAGGGCCTGAGTTGGATATCCAGAAATCATTTAAAACTAAAAATAAAAAGGCTGAGTGTAGTGGTTCATACTTGCAGTCCCAGCACTAGGGAGGGAGAGACTGAGGGTCCTGGGCTACTTGTTCATTCAGCCTGTCCTACGTGGAAAATTCTCGGTCAGTTAGACATCTCATACAGACAAGGTGTGAGTGCAGGTGAGGGGGCTCAGTGGGTACGAGTCCTGCCGCCAAGTCTGGCAGTCCGAATCTGAGCCCTAAGAACCACATGATGGAAAGGGAGAAGAACTAAGTCTTACAAGTTGCTCTCTACCCTCCATATTAGTCTCCTCCTCCCCTCCTCTCCCCTCCTCCTCCCCTCCTCTCCCCTCCTCTCCCCTCCCCTCCTCCCCTCCTCCTCTCCTCTCCCCTCCTCTCCCCTCCTCTCCCCTCCCCTCCTCCCCTCCTCCCCTCCTCTCCCCTCCTCTCCCCTTCTCCCCTCCCCTCCTCCCCTCCCCTCCCCTCCTCCCCTCCCCTCCCCTCCTCCCCTCCCCTCCCCTCCGCTCCCCTCCCCTCCTCCCCTCCTCCCCTCCTCCCCTCCTCCCCTCCTCCCCTCCTCCCCTCCTCCCCTCCTCCCCTCCTCTCCCCTCCTCTCCCCTTATCCCCTCCCCTCCTCCCCTTCCCTCCCCTCCCCTCCCCTCCCCTCCCCTCCCCTCCTCTCCTCCTCTCCTCCCCTCCTCCCCTCCTCCCCTCCTCCCCTCCTCTCCTTTCTGTCTTCTCTCCTCTTCTTCCCTTCCCTCCTCTCCCCCTTCTCTTCATCTTTTCCTCTGAGTGAATGAATGAATGAATAATAAACATTTATGAGGACAAAGAAAAATAAAGTGATATCCTCTGAGGAAGAACATTTCCCAGGTTGACCTTTAACCTCTACAAGCATGTGCTTGCTTACCCTCACAGGAACACACACACACACACACACACACACACACACACACACGGCGGGGGGGGGTGTTCTTTTTAAACCAAAAGCAAAGAGAACTCAAAGATGATTTTAATACCATTTTCAGATGGCAAAGTAAACTCTAATTAGCATGACCTTCCCAGAGATAACAAATATAAACTGGAAACTAGAAAGCACAACTTTCTAACCACTCAGAGTAAAGAGAGACGTAACAAGAAGATACAGTGTGTGTGTGTGTGTGTGTGTGTGTGTGTGTGTGTGTGTGTGTGTGTGAGACCTGGAGGGAGCAGGAGGCACCTAGTTGGCACTGTGCATGGCACCTATGTTCTGAAGGGGAAATCGAGGGCAGCATGCATGCAAGCAGGCTGCAAATGGGACAAAATTACAGAAGATTCTCGAGCGCCAACAGTAGAAGAGCCTGAAATCTGTGGATAAATTGCCCAGGTTTTTGACTGATTCCTGAGAGGTCCACCAAAGCAGCACCCTAAGAATAAAAGACCTGGCCTGAAATTTGAGGTGCAACCAAGAAATAGAATATACTCTTTGAACCCCACCAAGTTAATGGTGTGTTGAAGCTAACAGAAACTCACTGCTAATTAAAGAATGTTGACAGTGTTGAGAGTGGTATCTGTAATATAACATCTGTAATCCAGATTTTCTCAGCATAAGGAGAACCACAATGGGGTGTTGTGGCTTAACAGGTTTCAAGTTTCATTGTGGAAAGCTGAAAGAGTTCTACAGACAGAAGTTGCTAATGATTGGTAACAGTATAAATGTCATTGAATTATAACCTTAAAGTAGCAGATTTTATGTTTATTTAACCTCAATTTAAAAAAAAAGATGATTGGGATTTGTATCAGTTTTCAAGAAGGAAAAACGTCCTTAGAAACCCAAATTATTTGGACACACATTAGGATTTGCAGGTAAATGTTTTGAAACAACTGTATGAAATGGCTAATGATGTAAAGGAACGTATACTCATAGTGAGTGAAAAGATAAGAAATCTCTGGAGAGAAATTAAATTATTTTAATAATCAAGTAGAAGTTAGTAAATCTGGATTGGGCACGGCACACACCTTTAATCCCAGCATGCGGAGGCAGGGCAGATGGATTCTTTGTGAGTGAGTTTGAGAACCTTATCGACATAGTCCACGCCAGAGAGGGATGCAGAGAGAGGCCCTGTCTTGGAAATTAAAAAGTAATTCTAGTATAGAAAAATGGAACGTTTGGAAAATCCTTCCTGTGTGGACCCAGACTGACCTAAGGCTTTCTGAGAGGCCTTGAAGAAAGGACAAAGGGAGCTTTAATTCATTGTCTTTGCCTACGAGTAGACCTGAGAGACCAGCAGGGCTGCAGCCTTAAAGAATTAAGGTTTCTGTTCTTGAGAAGTTGGCTTTTCCTCCTAAAAGGTTCTCAGTTCCAAGGTGCTTTTGATAGGCCCTGTACTCCCTTGTACAACTTTGTTTGGTTAGACTTCTGCTGACTCCGCTCCATTTCTCCCTGGGAAATAGTATATAAGATGCTATACTTTTAGCAGGGCGGTGGTGACGCACGCCTTTAATCCCAGCACTTGGGAGGCAGAGGCAGGAGGATTTCTGAGTTCGAGGCTAGCCTGGTCTACAGAGTGAGTTCCAGGACATCCAGGGCAACACAGAGAAACCCTGTCTCAAAAAAAAAAAGATCCTATACTTTTTAATACATTTGCTTGGCAAGACCTCCTGACACCCAACTTTATTATTTTCCCTATCTTCTATCCTCTGCTCACGGTTCTTTACTCATGGAACTTAGCTCATGGTACTTCCTCTTTTTCATTTGAGCCCAAGTTAATGTGTCTAGTCAACTGCTAGAATTTTTTTAGGGGAAATGAGTTTTCATAATCAGGGAGATAGTTCAGCTACTCGTAATCACTTTGTTTTTCAGGAAGGAATCTACTTCTTTGGGCCTATTCCGTTAGGAAAAGGGCAGTATGGTCCCTCTCTTGCTAGTTAGTGGAGTATAATGTTAGGTAAAGGTGTCCAGTGGACAGCACTGTGGCATGTTCATAAGGAAATGGGGCCAGAGTGTGGGAAAATGGTGTAGCTGCTGAAGTTGGGTACAAGGCACGAAGACTCAGCATGGGTTTGCTTCAAATGGGTATTAGCTCTTAAGGGTGACCAAAGAGTGTTTTCTAAAAATCATTTGCAATAAAGTCTGAAGGTTTAAGTATAGAGATAAATAATGGGTCAATGTTGTTCCTAGCCTGTTTTTATCTATAATTATGGCAAGTTGCAAACTCAAAGAAAAAACCAAAACAGGAAAAATGCACGCATTTGCCTGTCAGTAGGACACAGTTGCTGTCAGCTTTGCTCCATCTCTCCTTTTAAAAGTGATGAAGCCTGCAGCTCCTGTTGGCCTCACCCTTCCTCCTTACTGCAAGCACACTGTACTGTTGGGGTGTCCATTCAGCCAAGCTGATTTTCATTCTCTGAGTGCGTATTAATAAACTCATATTTCCTCGTGGTTCTCAGACGCCTTCTACTTTATTATAGTTTTGCGGCTTTTCATGTCATGTCTTAGAAATAGTGATATGTACAGATGTGGTTCATTTCCTGTTTGATATTCTGTGAGATACTCACGTCTACTACTTAGAGAGTGATCACTTTTTACTCATTGAGGCACTCTGGTTCTCAGTAGGAAACCGGGTGATTGTACTGATATCTCGGGTCCTTCCAAAGCAAGGAGCAGGACCTTTTCTGAATTCTCCTCGCTTTGCCTTTTGTTCTCATTTGACAAAAGGCTTGGTGCTATGCAGTGACAAGACCCTGCCCCTGCCCCTGCCCCTGCCCCTGCCCCTGCCCCTGCCCCTGCCCCTGCCCCTGCCCCTGCCCCTGCCCCTGCCCCTGCCCCTGCCCCTGCCCCTGCCCCTGCCCCTGCCCCTGCCCCTGCCCCTGCCCCTGCCCCTGCCCCTGCCCCTGCCCCTGCCCCTGCCCCTGCCCCTGCCCCTGCCCCTGCCCCTGCCCCTGCCCCTGCCCCTGCCCCTGCCCCTGCCCCTGCCCCTGCCCCTGCCCCTGCCCCTGCCCCTGCCCCTGCCCCTGCCCCTGCCCCTGCCCCTGCCCCTGCCCCTGCCCCTGCCCCTGCCCCTGCCCCTGCCCCTGCCCCTGCCCCTGCCCCTGCCCCTGCCCCTGCCCCTGCCCCTGCCCCTGCCCCTGCCCCTGCCCCTGCCCCTGCCCCTGCCCCTGCCCCTGCCCCTGCCCCTGCCCCTGCCCCTGCCCCTGCCCCTGCCCCTGCCCCTGCCCCTGCCCCTGCCCCTGCCCCTGCCCCTGCCCCTGCCCCTGCCCCTGCCCCTGCCCCTGCCCCTGCCCCTGCCCCTGCCCCTGCCCCTGCCCCTGCCCCTGCCCCTGCCCCTGCCCCTGCCCCTGCCCCTGCCCCTGCCCCTGCCCCTGCCCCTGCCCCTGCCCCTGCCCCTGCCCCTGCCCCTGCCCCTGCCCTACCCCTGCCCCTGCCCCTGCCCCTGCCCCTGCCCTGCCCCTGCCCCTGCCCCTGCCCCTGCCCCTGCCCCTGCCCCTGCCCCTGCCCCTGCCCCTGCCCCTGCCCCTGCCCCTGCCCCTGCCCCTGCCCCTGCCCCTGCCCCTGCCCCTGCCCCTGCCCCTGCCCCTGCCCCTGCCCCTGCCCCTGCCCCTGCCCCTGCCCCTGCCCCTGCCCCTGCCCCTGCCCCTGCCCCTGCCCCTGCCCCTGCCCCTGCCCCTGCCCCTGCCCCTGCCCCTGCCCCTGCCCCTGCCCCTGCCCCTGCCCCTGCCCCTGCCCCTGCCCCTGCCCCTGCCCCTGCCCCTGCCCCTGCCCCTGCCCCTGCCCCTGCCCCTGCCCCTGCCCCTGCCCCTGCCCCTGCCCCAAGAAAAGTAAGTAAATATGAACTAGAAAGGAAGCCTCTGATTAGGGCTTGAGCTCAGTGGTATAGCACTTGCCTGGCATGCCTGAGACTGTGGGCTCAATTCCTAGTATTCCCCGCTCTGGCAAAAAATCAGACAGGGAGATCTTACAGACAGTCTTTCAAATGGTTGTTGTTGAATTAAAAAACTTCATTACGTCACAGAAAGGAACCTTTTGGTCATGAAAGTACAGAACAGCAGTGCTGCTTAGATTTGCCTCTAGGGTAGGTTAAGAATTCTGCGCAGTTCCCAAATGTCTTTATCAATTTCTTGCCTTTAAAGATAACTGTTGTTAAACTGGATGCTGAATTTTGTGTGTCTTTTTTGATTCCTTAGAGTTATGTCTTAGACTTGTTTTATGACTATTTTACATGACCTTTACTAGTTTGTTCTGACTGTTAACCACATTCGTGCATTGTCTAATGACATTTTGGACATTAACAGACCATATGTACAATGCTGGTTCCACCAGTACTTGGTGATGCAGTGTGTCTGTCTGTGTGTACAAGTGCACCCTGCCCCACAACGGTGGCGTGGCCCAATGACACCTTTCTCAGGGCATATCTTTGTCATTGGTGTGTAACTGTCTTAGGACACTATTGTGTGAATAAATATTTGCCATTTCATTACTTGTTAGAATAGTCAGGTAAGGATGTGGTGCTCATCTCTCACAGACAATTTAAATACATTTTCGTAGCATTCCCTCAGGTTCTCTCTTCCTGAGTACCAGCACTGTAGAGGGTGTAAGTGATGTAAGTGATGTTTGATGGCCTTAGCCACTAGTTGGTAACAGCACCGGTTTCTTAAATCTAAACAGGAAAATTAAACTAAAATCAAAATTTAATAAATGAGAGCAGAGGGTACTGAGTATTTCTTTAGCGCCCACTCTATCTCATTTTCTTGTTTTATGTCATTCTTGTATAAAACAGTGTTGTTTGAATTTTGAACTGAACCCTTAGTGGTGTTAAAATGCCATGGTTATTTACTCAACTGCTCTTCCCTTTCTAAAAGTTTCCCTGGAGAAGCCTAATTTATGATGATTGTCTAAGTGTCTGATCCAGTTGTGTCCTCAGCTTTAAAGCAGTGTCCTTAATGGTTGTTTCAGTAACACACAAGTAGCTTTCTTCATGACAGCTTAGAATCTCAGTCTCTGTGATACTGCTGTTGAGTGCCATGAGAGTTAAGAACACATCTATCTATAACCCCCGTGCCAGCAGGAGAGGAGGAGCTAAGACAGGTCAATCCCTGGCGCTTTTTTGTCCAGTCACTTGAAGCAATCCATGGGCTCCAGGTTCAGTGAGAAACCATGTCTCAAAACATATGGTTGAATGCAACAAAGGAAGACACCCAAGCTGATGGTTGTCGCACATGCACACACGTGTACACACACACATGCACACATGTATACACACATACAGCACACATACACACAGATATTGTGATATATAGAGAATACATTGAAATGACAGCAGTTTTGTAATTTCTAATCATAAAATTTAACTTTGAAAAATACAAGAGAAAATAGACTATTTTAAAAATGCATTCTTTAGAGACAGATAGCAAAGAAATTGCTTACTCTAGTATGATGAATAATTACTGTACTTATTTTAATGCATTGTTGCATAAAGATATACATTTTATGTTATGAAGAGTTTTATTTTAAAAATACATTTTAAGAGAATTGTTCTATAAGCTTATCAATAATTTTATACATATATATTTTAATTATTTTCAATGTAAATATTGTTTGTTAATATTTTTTTAAAGTTTAATTTTGAACTTAGTTTGGGGGTTAAGAAATTTATAAGCAGAATGTATGGCTGCCAGTTCAAAAAGTTACGTTCCCAGACTTCATTTCTCTGGTTAAATGGAGTTGCATATTTTCAGTGTCAGTGCTCAGAAAGACTTTGGTGTTAACTAGTTGTGATTTTCCCTCTGATTTGCAGTAGTGACGGTTATGTGAGTTCCCAGCTCCCGCGTGCAGGTCGTTATGGCAGCGTAGCTCATCCTGCATAAGCTGTGGCTGAGTTGTGTCTCTCATCTGTCGGGGACTGGCTAATTGCCATTCTTTAAACAGGAATCATGTACCTCTCTACTTACGGATGAGGCAACATGGACAGCGGTTGTTGGTAACCAGATTCAGGAAAGCCTGCAAGCATTTGTAATTCTTGTGTTTTAAGAAACCCGTGTTAATGTTTTCAGATACCTTGCTTCCAAAAGAAACTTCCTTCCTCTCCGGGCCAGCCCCTCAACTGACTTATTTAGAGCCCAGCTGTCCCTGGCCTCAGACATGCTGCTCTAGCCTTGTCTTGTCTTCTCCCTGTCGATTGGTTCTGTTGTCAGTTGTTTGTAATGTGTGTACAATTTTCTAATAGTACTAATCTTTGGGTAGACTTCTAAATTAAAATTGCCTTTTTATTTAAAAATACTGTAGTTTAAAATACAAACCTATTTTGTTACATTCCAGTTTTGGTTTAATTATTATTAAAATCATCTCAGTATACATTAATGCAGTGTGTTCAGAAGTTGCCTTAGCAAGCTTGATTATGGTGTAAAAGCTTACGTAAATAAATGAATGACCAATGTTCCTGGAGGCTGTGAGCAGCATGGCGGACAAATGGAAGAACTCTTTATCCTAGTTTTTAGAGGGCATCAGCAGCTTGCTTTTATGAAAAAGTAACAGCTAAATGCACTGCAAATAATTTGCAGTAATCCAGTTCAGTGATTCATGTGTCTGCTTTAATGGGTCATAATTCAGGGTAAAGTAACGGAGTGCAGTCAGAGTGCAGACACTGCCTATGCCAGGGACAGTAGCTCTTCATAAAGCACACCTCAGGAGAAGCAGTTTGCCAGCCCCTAATACTCTCTGATGTTTTGATGTCCTGCATATTTTGCCGATTAAGTTTTGAGTGCCATGTTTTTAGTTGTATTTCCACATTCATTATTCTCACGTAGACCCTTCAGCGGGTTTGCCATATATGATTATTTTTTTAATGATGCCTTTCTTTCCACTTGAGCAGTTTAATAATCTAGCACATGGCTGCTTCTCAGGGCTCAGCGTTCACCTCCCCAGCACAGAAGAGGACATGTGCGTTGGCTACAGAATTCCATTTGCCATGTTAGAAATGCATATTCCCCATGGAAAGACATTTGTTTGACATAACCATTCATTTTTATTACATCTTTAAATATGTTTATCCAGAGTTATCAATAATCATAAATAACCGTATTTTCAACTTGTTCTGTTTTTTTCGAACAGACAAAATTGCTTACCCAGTACATATTAAATCTCGGCAAGTATGATCAAAACTACGACATCAGAGACCGCACAAGATTTATTAGGCAGCTTATTGTTCCGAACGAGAAGAGCGGAGCTTTAAGTAAATATGCCAAAAAAATCCTCCTCGCACAGAAGCCTGCACCACTGCTAGAGTCTCCCTTTAAAGGTATGATCAGACGCATAACTGGAAAACACAGTCTCTAGAAATGTGTCCACGAGTCCCATTCCTGATGTGCTTCCGATTTCTCTCTGAACACACACGACTTCCATGTCAGTATATGAGAACAGTTTGCTTGTACATTCAGGGCAAGTTTTAATTTTATGTTTGTTAAAGTTTATTTTTCTGTAGACCTTGTTCTCTTAAATAATTTCAGGTCCTCTGGTTTTTATTCTCATTAGACAATCTAACCTTACAGTAGATAAAATAGTTTTGTTCTTATAGACATGAGCTTTATTTCTGCTTTAAATACTTTTATTTTCTGATACCTAATAGTAAGTTATTAATTAAATATCCATGTACACTAATGTCAGTATCTCTAGAAGAAATTATTTCATACAAATATCTTTTTATATTCAAGTTTATTTTTCAAAGAAGGAACTTGTTCTTTTCTCTTATAAAAAAGCTCTTATAAAAAGGAGACTAATTAATATCTTATCAGTTAACACGTAGCTATTATGGTTGGGGGTCACGTGGTTATGTGGCTTGGTTTCCACATTATTTCTTATTTAATTGTTGTAAAACAGTAAATGCAATTCAGTTTGGCACGAAAACTATTGAAATTCTAACTGTGTTTGTGCCAAGGCATGTATATGGATTGTTTAACTGTGCTGTCATTCCTAATATTCACAGTAAAGTAATTTTTAGAGAAGCTACATTTCAGAGCAACACCTCTAAACACACTGACTGATTAGCTTTTTTATTGACCATTATGGGGGAGATTATTGTAATCTATGGGCTGAAATCAGTTTTCTGACCTATGAAGAGCTTCCTGGTTTATATTTATTCCTTGACATTTGTGGTAATATGCCAATTACCTTGAGCTCTGATATGATTGTCATCTGTTATATACAGCTCATATTATTTATTTTCTATTTTCTTCCATTTTTAATAGATAGAGATCATTTCCAGCTTGGCACCTTATCTCATACCCTCAACATTAAAGCGTCCGGGTACCTGGAATTATCTAATTGGCCAGAGGTGGCGCCTGACCCGTCGGTTCGCAATGTAGAAGTAATAGAGTCAGTAAGTTGACCTTTCTGAGATTAATTTTGTTCTAGCAATGAGAGCTTCTGGGGTAACTACCATTTTATATAAAATCCTTTGGGCTGAAAACTGAATGCTGTTCTTGTGTTTCTGAGTGTAATGTGTTAGATATACCTTCCCTTAGAGGAACCAAACATTGTGGTTTTCCTTGCCGCTGTACATGGACTGTTCTTTGCTTCAAGGAAATAGAGAATTGAATTCTCTGCATCAGTGCCAGCCACATTTGTGGGATTGCATTTGTAGCTGTGTAGATTCAATTTCTAACGTATTTAGTTTCAATGGATTGAGCTTTTTCTACTTTGTTGGAGATTCGTAAGCTTCCTGTCAGTGTTTTTATAAATAATTTTTGCTGTTCTTTTCCAGAAAAGAAAAACCTGCACAAAATGTACTGGGTTTTCTGATGAGCTCTGTTTTAAGTGGTGCTTAAAAATAGGTGGAGAGCATTGTGTACCAAAGATAACCTTGACAAGGTTACAACTGCAAATGAATAATACACTTTTCACATTTAAAAAAAATTGCCATATTATGTTCTAATTCTTTTCTTAAATATACTAGATGATAGGCTTAAATAATTATTACTGTTTACTAGTATTACCTGTTTATTGTTTCATAGTAAGTTTGATAATTTAAGATATTTTGCTTGCACCTAGAAATTGTGTGAATATATTCATTGCTTTTTAATTTAAATGGAGCAGATGAGAATTACGTTCTTAATGTTTTCCTCACATAAATGCTGCAGTGAACTAGAATTCAGATGATCAGAAGCTGTTACTCCAGTTGGAAAACTAGTTAGGTTCCTCATTCCCTTCACACGAAGAAGAAGGAAATCATTATTTTGAGCATAGCCATGCACTGTGATTACGCTGAGAAACAGCTTTCTTCTGAATACAAAACTGAAAACCCTGGCTCTGGAGCCCACCCAGCAGTAAACGGTTAATAGTATCTTAGTTCAGAGCCCTGTCAGTGACGTGTGACAGATGCCAGCAACAAATGCATAATGACACCCACATCCACCCCAGTTGTTGTTTTCTTTTTTTTTTCTTTTTCTTTTTTCTTTTTTGAAACAGTTTCTTTGTATAGTTCTGGCAGTCCTGGAATTTACTATGTAGAACAGGCTGACCTCAAACAATTATCCACCTGCCTTTGCCTCTCAACTGTTGAGCTCAAAGATGTATCCCATCATGCCATGCTCAGTATTTCTATTTTATAGATGAGGAAGCCAAGGTTTCTGATGCCTAAATAAATGCAAGTTTCCATAGCTCCTGCAGACCAGGGTTCTACTTCCGTGTCTGCTGTCTGGCATGTTCTCCATGCTTTCCTGTGTTATCAAGGAGAGGACGCCTGAGCTTGTGTGCAGATTGCTGCTCTCTGTGTTCAGTGCCATCATTTTCATGTTGTAGCAAATGATGAAAACAGGCTGGGGAGAGGCTCAGTTGGTGAAGTGCTTGCCAAGCAAGCATGAAGACCTGAGTCTGATCCCCAGCGACCACGTAGATATCCAGCTGTGGTGGGATACATCTGTAAACCCATGCTGGTGAGACAGAGACATGAGAATGGCCCTGTCACCGTCAGCCTTTCTGGCTGAATTTCTGAGTGCCAGGCTCACAAAGATCCACAACATTGACTGTGGCCTCCACACACAACCCTCACCCCATGAACACATAAAACACGTGTATTAAAAATAAAATATAAATATGATAAAAATAAGTTATAAAAACCCATTTCGTGCCTGTTCAGGCTTGAAGCTAAGTTTGCTTGTTTTTCTCCCAAACCTAAGCATTGCTGAGCACATTTCCCTTGTGTGTACAAGTTTTGTCAGATGCCGGACTATGAAGCGCGTGTTCTCTGCTGTGGTCCTTGTGCAGACACCCTCTTTCCTGCTAAGTGTGCTTGCTGGCTCTTACCTTGTTCTCCTCTCGCCTGATTGGCAGCACAGTGCTCTGGCTCAAGTAGAACAGTCCTTTTGTTCTCCCACCATACCTGCCCACTCGTTACCTTCCCCTCTCCTCCCTCTGGAAAGAACGTATCTTCTCAGAAATTGATAGCAGTGCTACGCAGGTGAAGTTTGTCTCGGCGGTGGTCTGAGGTTGACTGCCTTCTTACATTTTCATGTGTTGTAAGCATTAACTCTTATAGGGACAGTACATAAGCAATCTCTCTTCCTATCTTCATTTCAGTTGCCCTGTTCAACAGAGACAAATTGGTTTCTTTTTTATTTTGCTGACTATATTTCTGAAATTAATAATTAATAACTTATGGAGAATAATTATAGCTAATGGAACCAGATTTAAAGGCATCCATTTAAACCATAGAACAAATAGATTTCTTCTAATGCTTTCTGAGATAGTGGCTTAAAATGCTCTATGAGGAATGGAATGAAATATAAATCCAGTGTAGCTGGTTCTGTTTTGAGATGCATTCCTCGCTGTAGAGAGTGTTGCTCAGATCATCCCTTTTTGCCTTGTTCTCTACAGTCCTCCCCCGAAGTCATATCAGTGCATTTTGTTCACATGATACACTGTATTATTCTGGGTTTACTATCTAGTGATCCTCTAAGGTCAAATCTCATTATTATGAAATATAACTTAGGAAAAAAATGGCTAAGGCTTAGATAATCTGACATTTTAATCAAAACAACAGGGAGCCTAGTTTGTTTTACACTAGAAGTCACTTTGAATTACACAGCACCGTTTCCAGGACATCAGATGTGATGTATATCTATACTAAGGTTCCAGGACATCAGATGTGATGTGTATCTATACTAAGGTACCAGTGAGTTGTGTGGCCCCTTTAGAGTGTCTTGTTTAGTTACAGAAAATCCTTTTTTTTCTAGTTACACAGGACTTTCTTTTGCATATCAAGGACATCTTGCTTTATATAAACATGTATGTAACATGTTGTGTGGAGGACCTTAGCTTTCCCATCACTCCCTCTCTTTTCCTTTTCTTTGCCTCTGTTCTCTGGCTTCCAGCTCCATAGCTCTCATACCAGAGTGACAGTCCAGTCGTGTTAGGCTTTGGGCCTTTAATGTATGAAACTCTGTGGAGGTGGAAACCCGTGGATTTAAATTATTTTTATTAGTTTTCTTGTCATTTCCCAAGTAACGATTTTTCAGGCTACTGGAGTTTCTCTCGGCATTCGGGTTTTTTTTTTTTTTTTAAGCATGAATATTTTTGTTTGTATTAGTATTTTAAAACATATTCCCAGAAAATTGTAATGATCCTTTGGTGTATCATGCTGTAAATAATAATTTCTTTGTAATAATAATGCATATATATATATATATATATATATACATATATACACACACTCTATATGTACATATATATGTATAAGTAATATATATACATATATATGTCTCTATATCCATATACACACACTCTATCATGCTGGCACACTCTGGAAACTCAATTAAAAGTGTAATAAATAAGTGAGTCTTAACCGTTTTGAGCTTTTAAGAAATCCTCATTTCCTTGATTTTTAGTAGAGAAGGTGTGAGACTTAAATTTTCCACAATGAATCAAGGTTGTGGTTATGACAGACTTATAGTAAAGATTTCTTCTAAGGCCGTCTTTCCGGAACACCAAATAGGATAATTTTCTTAAATGCAAACAAATATTTTACAGGTGTTAGAAATCAATATTCTGGGGAAGTAAAAAAATAAATAAATCACACAGTATATTAGAAGGCAGCTAGTACTGGCTTTAAAGGAGTTGGGCTTGTGCTGAGGTGGAATCACTGAGAGCATGACCCTCATACAGAGCAGGTCTCAGAGTCTTGGAGACTGGCAGTTGTGGAGTCTGCAAGAGGAAAAGGAAGTAAGTGGCAACAGCTCGATGTGCCTGGGGAGGGAGACTGCTGGAGACTTTGTCCATGTATCTGAGTGAATTGGGGAGCCATGAAGGTTTGAAACCAGAGACTGGCTCGTCCTGACTGTCTAGCTGCTGTGTTCAGCGGACTTTGGTTGGAGTCAATGGAGAGGAGAAGCAAGTAACCAGTTAAGAACCTCCTGTAGCAGTCCAGGAGAGACAGGTGCCCAGACCAGCATGGAAAAGCATGTCACCATGGGTTAAACAGGAGGCTATGAGGAGTTAGCCTTTAGCTTAGCAAGATGATGAGTATTTACTGCCAACATTCACTATGGTTTGCTTGCTTTGTTCCTCTTACATGTCAAGTAAGCTATTGTTTTTACTGTAGGTTAAGTTTTCTGTGGACCAACACACACATTTGTTAAATAGTCGGGAAATGTAACAGTAGACTCTGAATGAGAGTGTACATTCTGTGTTTGGAAATGGACACCTCTGCTGTTAGGACTGCACGTCTAGCACTTGGCTTCTTTATGGAAGCATCAAACTTCTCTTCTGAGTTCACAGTGAACTTGCCAGGAGTCTGCATCCCATAATAAGAATTCATTAATGTTTCCTTTGTTTATATAAACAGACAAAAGAATGGACCCCACTAGGAAAAACAAAGAAAGAAAAACCTGTGAAGAAATTTTACTCTGAATCTGAGGAGGAGGAAGAGGAGGAAGAAGAGGAAAAGGAAGATGAGGACGAGGATCCCTCTGATAGCAGCAGTGACAGTGGTGGGCTTTATACTATTTGAAATGTATTGTCACACTATAGATTGCATGTCCCTTATCTTTTCCTTTCTCCCTCCAGTCTGTTACTAAACTTAAGACATCTCAGAATTCATTATTTTCAGAACTAGGAAGTTGAGAGCAGTATGCACTGAAAAAAGTATCTAAGTATGGACCTAGGCTTCAGCTGTACCAACTAAATGGGACACCTACCTTTCCATCTGATAGGTGAAGAGGAAGACTTTAAAAGCAAGCCTTTAACCCCAGCACTTGGAGGCAGAGGTAGGCAGAAAGATCTCTTGATCAAGGCTAGTGTGGTCTAGTCTACAGAGAGAGTTTCAGAACAGCCAGGGCTACATAGAGAAATCCTGTCTTGGAAGACCAAAAAACAAAACAAAACCCCAAAACTTTTTTTTTAAGATGTATTTGTTTATTTTATGTATTCACCATTGCTTTCTTCAGACACCCCCCCCAAAACTTTATAACTAAAATTTTGCATGTGATTTATATTAGTGGACATGTTTGAATCACAAGTCAAAAGTATAACTTGGTGGCAGCTCTGGCCCAAGGCGATTTCCTAGTTCTCTACTACTTTCTCACCTGCCCTATGAAAATCTTTGTAATATCTGATAAATTAATCCCAATACATTGTCTCTTATATAATAAGCCAAATGCCTCAACTCAAAAGTTAACATAGAAAATATGTAACTTGAAGAGTGAAGTAGACCATTGAGAAAGATTGTTTCCATAGTTAATTGGATTGTTTCTGTCATGCACTTTATTTTATACCCTACACATGTGTCTCCCTCTATCCTATTTGTTTACGAGCTTGTGCCAGTTTCTAGATTAGCATTGTTCATCGTCTTTAAAGGCATTCTGTTAACGCTGTGGCTATTGTTGAGCTTGTCTGAATACACAATATTGAGTCCTGTGTGAGGGCTTCTTCTATACCCCAGAGGAAAATAACTGCCTAATGTGAGCTGGACCTAGGTTGCCATTGACTCTCATGTGACGACAGGCAGTGGATGAATTTGCTGCTGCTGCTGCCTGCTCCCCTTTTCTTTGTGTGAGGGTTGAAGGGTGGGTTGTTGGGTGGGTGAGTGTGGTGCATGCCTGTGTGTGAGGTGAGAGTGTACACACGTGGAGACTAGATGTCAATGTTAGGTGTCTTTCTTTTTAAAAATTTGGTTACACATATTCATTTGCATGTGTAGAAGAGAGGCACAGTTGTTGGCACTTGTGTAGAGATAAGAGGCCAGCTTGAAGGAATCAGTTCTAAGGGATCAAACTCAGTTTTGCAACAAGGACCATCTCTTTAGCCTTAATTTTTGAGGCAGTGTTTCACTGATCTAGAGCTTACTGTTCTTTTCTAAGCTGAGTAATGAGCATCCACCGCCACCCACCCCCCTCTACCCAACACTAGTACATGCACAGCACCATGCTTGGCTTTTACATTTGTTGGGTGCTGGGCAGCCATATACAGCTTCTCATGCTTGTGCAGCAAGTACTTTATCCACCGAGCCATTTCTCAGCCCTGTAATTTTTTTCTGTTATTTCTAGTATAAACCAGTTATACTACTGTGTGTGTGTGACTTTTTTTCAGTACACATCCCAGTTGTCTTTGTTTAGAAGCTTTGTTTGCATGGGTTTGTGAAAGATGTCATGGTGAGTGCCTTCCTGTGTGCCAGTCCTGTTGTGCTCCAGTCCCTGGCACATGCTTCCAGTCATGTACTTATCACAACAGCTTGCTGAAAAGGAAACTGAGAGTCAGAGGTTGCATAATTTGCAGTCTTAGAGCTGGGGAGTGCCATAGCCAGGATTTGAACCTGGACATCCCAGGGAACCCTGCTTTATAGCCAACTCTGTGACAGTCTAAAAGCACCAGCTGTCCTGGCTTGCCCTGCGGTGTAGAAAGGAATCTTAGGAAGCAGGTGTTGGAGCAGTATTTAACCTCAGGTTGTGCTCAGGGCACTTCACTGGGTAGGCACCAAGCAGGGCCAGTGTATGGCTCTGCACCTAAAGTCATTTGTAGCAGTGAAAGTTAGGGTGCATTTTAATAATACACAATATATATGTATTTTGTGAGAATGGCCCACATGTAGCCCAGGCTGCCCTTAAACTCAGGCTTATTCCTCCTGATCCTAGAGTCACAGGCATGCTCCATCATGCTCAGCTCTTAATTCACCACTTCTGCAAGAACACAGGTGTGCTGTGTTATCTCAGATGGGAGACTGTCAGGCTAGCGAGTCATGACTCTTGAGGAATTTTGCTTGCTGCTTATATACTTAGACATTTTGGGGGAATGACTTAAAAGGTCTTTTCCCCCTCAAAATTGGTTCCTAGGAAGATCTAACTATTGCCTTATTTTTCACTAAATAATTTCAGTAACAAGTAGCAGAATTTAAAATAATTTCTTATACCACTTACTCATTCTTTAAAAAAAAAAAAGGTATGCCATTGCTAGCTGCTCTAGGTTTAAAAGACCCTCTCAAGTTGATTTTCTTGTTCATCTTGCCTTTGCTGTGCTTATTATTAGAGCATCTTCTTCTGTCTGAGTCCTCCCAGATTGCCTCTGAACAGACCAGGTCCATCTAAGTCAGTACCTCCTTCCCCTCAGTCTCTGTGGATGGTACGGTGTCCTCACATTATAAAATGGTCGGAGTGAAGAGCAGCTGGTCTGTCTTGCAGAGAGCGGGTCTGGAAGCAAGAGTGGAGACACAGGCAGCAGCAGTGAGGACAGCAGCGAGGACTCGTCCAGTGGACAGGACAGCGAGTCTGGAAGCGAGGCAGAAGCGGAACAGCAGAGGGTGGCCAAGAGGAACTCCAGAGCCAAGAAGAAAAGGTGATGTAGTCAGTTTTCCTCAAGTCTCAGCTAACAAATGCCGGTGTGATTTCTCCAAAACAGATGTTAAGTCTTGACTTGGGTGCCATTCTTGGGTTTCATTTTGGGCCTGAGGAGATCTTAGGGTACTTTGCACCTTGGGAGACTGCCTTACGTGACAAGCAGTGAGGGTTAGACACTTAGTCACCTTGTGCTGCAGTTTTGCTGAGGGCTAAAATGAAAGTCTTCAGCACTTTGCCATTAGGTAACCAAGACAATTGATTTTTCTAAATAATGTTGCATTAAAAACAATATGATCCAAATATCAGAGTCAACAGCTGTGAAGGAAGACGGTCAGAAGATATTTAAGGGTTAGTGCTTTTCAAGATCCGCCATTATCAACATCGTCCTCATATTAAAGCGTCATTAAGATTTGGAGTAATTGGGGCTAATACCTTGGATTGTATGGCTCTGTTTTCCCCACCCGCTGCTGTCAGAGTGGCCTCCGCTGACTCCCTGGCCCTTGTCGGGGGCCTGCTGCCCACTCCTGTGATGAGCTTGCAGCTTGGCTCAGTCGTGGCTGACAGCACTGATTGCGCGCAGTACGCTCTCTGCTCCTTTTATTACAGACAGTAATTAAAGCAGCTCGCCCTGCCACTTCCATAACAAACACAGCATAATGCCCTAATTATGACTTTATTAATTTAAGTCAGGATTTAATGATTTTAAAAGTGATTTATATTGTTTTTCCTGTTCAGAACAAATGAAATCTGTAGGTTAAATTAATACAGGCTTTTCATCATTGCAAAGTTAAAAACCTAGTTACCAGTAAATTCTTCTCATTAGGTTAACATCTGAAACTCTAAGCAGTAAGGTAAACAATAATTACCATCAGAATTGAGTGATGCATAATAAAATAACACTTTTACCTTTAAAATCTTATCTGCAGTGCCAGGAGTGAAGTCTCCTTAGAATAGCTCCCTTGTTGCAGGAGTGAGGCTTTGGCTTGTCATCCCTGGTGTTTGAGGACACTGCTTGGCTTTCACATCAGACTAGCTGTGCTGTGCTGATCTGGTTTAGAAAAGTGCTTGTTTCTAGATGTTTTTCCTCCACATAGCAGTGTTTCCTCAGAGGGCACATGTCATCATGATATACGCTTTTAATCACATGCTAGTTCCATTTTTTTTTCTTCAGAAATGTTTTTGTTAAATTTTTATTTATGTTTGAATTCAAAGTAATCGTTACAACAAAAAAGACAACCACAAAGACAGTCTAAGCTGTTCATTTGTAGGTCCATGTTTTAAACAGTGCATTGGGGACAATATATATTGCTACTATTTTGTAGGAGAGAAAACAACATATCTTTTCATCTTCAAATATAATTACATGTGCTCTGAGATGTTGCCATTACTCCATTTTTAATAAACAGCAACCATATTTCCTCCCCAGAAATCAATTCTGAGAGCTATTGATCCTTCTTCCCACGCTGCTTTCCCTCCCCTGCTCCTTCAGCCTGTCTCTTAGAGCTTGTTTGTTGTTCGCCTGCACAACTTGGAAGTTCTTGATAATCTTTAAGTCTCCTCAGAAATTACTCTTTAGTAGTGACCGGTGTTTGTTACTACCTTTCAGTCGTACATTCCAGAGTGTCTTCATGGTAGAAACAGTAGCATGGTGGAGGCGGTCAGGACGTCAGAGGGAGGCAGGTTTGAATTCAGAGTTCAGGATTGCCTCTCATGCTAGTGTGTCCTTAAAGTTGTTTACCCTCAGATGTTGGTTTCCTTGTAAGTGGGTTAGTAATGAGGCCAGGAAGAGAACATCTGCAATAGATCATTAGAATGAAGCACCTAGACCTGCCTGGCCTAAGGGAGATTATTAAAGACAAAACAGAAAAACGTTAGATTGATTGGCTGATTGTGTATGTGGGAGTGTGTGCATTTGTGCGTGTGTACGTGTGCACCATGTCATGCAGGGGCTTGAGAAGGTTAGGACAGTCTTCGATCCCCTGGAACTGGAAGTTACAGACTGCTGTAAGCTGTCATGTGAGTGCTTAGAACTGAACCCAGGGTCTTGTAGAAGAGCTGTAAGCACTCTTAACTGCTGAGCTAGCTCTAGTTCCCAGGTTAGAGTTTTAAAGGAGCCCACGTATGTGCATACATGCATGTACACTTGCGCGCGCGCACACACACACACACACACACACACACACACACACACACACACAGTGGAAAGAACTAGACTGCATTTGGAGGGACCTGGAGGCAGTCAGCTAGTCTCCATGCTCTCCATTCTCTTTGGGGAATAGTTCTGTTTTGTCCACTCACCCCACTTCTGTTTCTCAAGTCATGTTCCTAATCTTGGGTATCTAGTGTAGGTGTCTCTTTGAGTGTTGTCATAAAGCACCTGCACTGTGTGCTTATTGCTTGCGTGCCTTGTCACTGTGGGTGTATTTCTCTGTATGCTCCAATGCACCACAGACAGAGTTGACACCCAGGTCATCTGTGTCTCACTATTGTTATCTAACATGAGTCTAACAAGTAGTAAGAAATATTAGTTGACTCTTTGAATAAGTGAATAGCACTTTTAGTGAAATGATACATAAAAGAAGCCTGTTAGAGTGTGGCATGGTGGCATACACCTTCTTCCCAGCATATGGAGTATGAGGCTGGAAGACCAAGTGTGAGGCTAGCCTGGGCTACATAGCAACCAAGCAATACCCTATCTTTAAGTAAAAAAGGAGTTTCCTCTGAGCCAATTAACATCTTCTTACATAATATATCTAAGATCACATTTGTGTGCTTGTCTGGTTGATTTTCTCAGAAACAAACAAACAAAATCTACCAAATGCAGGTCTGTTGGTAAAAGTAGATGTGCAACCTCTTAAACTTATCAGTAAGCAATATTTGAGACCTCATTCTAAAACTCAGCCTGAGTTCTTAGAATTTCTTACTGTTAGCTCTTTATTTTCCGGAGACCATCAGTCCCCTCATAGTATTTTTCTGTATGGTTACTGCGTATATCAGCTAGTGTTGTTTTGTGATTTTGCCTTTGAAGTTGCTCCAGCTTACTTGGTAACTAACACTACCTTTATTATTATTCATTAAATTTAATTTGTTTCTGTGTGAGCGCATGCTTCCCAGTGCACATGTGGCGATCAGAGGACCACCTGTGGGATTCGGTTCCGTCCTCTCTGTAGGTCCTGAAGACCAGACTGTGGTTGTCAGGTTTGGCTGTGAGGACCTTCTCCCTGGGAATCATCTAGGCAGCCCTCATTTAATTTTCCTATCTTAGGATTTTTAAGCCATCTTTATTGTATTTTATAAAATTACTTAAATTTGTCTACATAAGGGTTTGCAGTTCATTTATATCTCAAAATTCATCTTTATTCACAGTGATTCAGAAGATAGGGAGAAGAAAAATGAAAAATCTAGAGCTTCTGAATCATCCAGTGAGGAATCCAGTTCCATAGAAGAAAGTTCTTCAGAATCAGAGTCAGAGTCAGGCTCTGATAGTGAACCTGCACCCAGAAAAGTGGCTAAGGTAAGACCACGCATGTGCTGTGACTGACATGCATGGACAGCTTGTAGCTTCCTCCAGTTAAGGATAAATACTTTTGAACTGGGCGGTGGTGGTCCATGCCTTAGTCCAAGCACTGGGGACGTGGGGCTGTGATGGGAGAGGGGGAAGCAGGTGGATCTTTTGAGTTTGAGGGCTTCAGAGCAAGTTCCAAAATAGCCAAGGCTGCACAGAGAAGCCCTATTTGAAAAAACTAAAAACAAACTTGCCGGGGGTTGGGGGGTAGGGGGCAGCCCCGGTGGTTCTTCTTTCTTGTTTGATTCTTCTGAGAAAGGGGAAGAGTGTTGGGTGGGTTGTTGTTTAGGATTGCTGTTTAATAAGAAGACATTTTCCTATCTTAAGTCTATGTGGCTGACCTGCCTTCTGGTCCCTGTGAGGAAGAAACTGCTTATAAAGCACCTCGTCCTAGGGCACCAGAGAGAAGGCAAAGTAGCCTCTGTCTCTGCTCGCTGAAGTCACAGGAAGAAAGGGGACACTTTCAGAAGTAATTTTAGCATTCATTTCTAAGTTTTAAAAAGTTCCCCATGAAAGATCTCTAAGAAAAAAAGTAAAAGGGGCTTGTTAGAAAAAGGGAGAGATAAGGGTTGTCTAAGAAAAAAAGGGGATGTGGGAAATGCTCTCCTCTCTTTGTCCTCGGCACTTATACATCTTTCAGAATGCATATCGTGTGGTAAAAAGTTCATCACAAGTTTACATGTAAATTCAAATCATAAATAAGTTTACAACAGAGAATGTTTACATGCATATCCATTAGGAGAGATTATCTGGCTAAACATTCATTTTCAATCCCAAGCTCAACAGGTTCATGGAGAGCTAAAACTATAACTTTTTTGATTAAGTGATTAGTGAAGTTTTGTAGATAAATCCAGTCAATATTTTATCTTCTATCCTATCACTTATAGTAAGTAAATTGTTAGATCCCTTTTTATGACCTTTGGTTAATGGTTTTACAAGCTCTTGAAATGTGGTCTGAGTGGTAGATGCCTGCTTGCTCTCAGAAGCAATTAACTCATGATACGTGGAGACTGGCAGAGTTTTCATTGCAGTTTTGACTATCAGAAAGGATTTAATAGCAGTGTTATAAAAGAGCTTAATAATTACTATAATTTTAGGAATTCTTATAGTATCATCATCAAGGAATAAGAAATCATCTATTTGTTTATATAGCATCACTGTAAGACAGTATATCTTTGTTGTTCTGTGGAGATCTGCTCAAAAGGGTAGGCTAATACCTAGTAATTGTTATATATATTTAATAATAACAGGAAAAGCATATAAATATCAGGAATCTTTCCTAAAATGAATTTCTCCTAGTCCTTGCCAATCAGAGCAAATTCATCATAGATTTTAATCCAACGTGGACCCATCTCAGGAAGATCACCTGATAGTTTTTAGCTTCTTCTTGTTGACTCCTGACACAAACTAACAAAAAAGAATGAAATACTTTTGAAAGTTGAGTGTTTTGTTAGAAAGCTAAGGAACTAAAGAAGACACCTTCAGCACAGGCAGGCACATCCTTTGTCTATCTTAGGATGTCATTTTCTATCTGTGGTTAGATGGAAAGGCAAGTGTGTGTGTGTGTGTGTGTTTATTTAAATAAGTGACTTTATTGTTGTAGAATATCCCCCTTCTATCAAAGATAGATTATTATTAATCTATCTTTGTATTATTAGTAATGAAGGCAGATGGTAGCCTCTTTGCCTTCATTTAGATGACAGAGTTGGTGCTGGAAATTCACGTCTTGAATCTACAGCTTGAATCTTACTATTTTTCTGTCATCTGGACAGTGCATTTGGGGGCACATTGAGCATCAACATGAGATTTTTGAGATAGCTGGAGTATATTGCCTTTCAAAATTCTTAAATTTGTGGTGGTCCATGAGTCAAGTATGGTGTTCCTGTGGGGCGGTAGCACCTTCGTGCTTCAGTCTCCTTGTCTGTAAAGCCAAAGCCGATCTCTTCCTTGTTACGGCACATCTTGGAGAGACAGATGCACAAGAACAACGTGGAGTCCAGTTTCAGGGTTTTGTATGTTGCTGTTACTTGTTTTGGTCAGTTGGTTGTTGGTTTTGGTTTTTTGACAGAGGGCTTTTCTGTGTAGCCCTGGCTGACCTAGAATTTGCTCTGTAGACCAGGCTGGCCTCCACTCAGGGCAGTTTGAATACTGTTTAACTGGGACCTGGACTCCCTGTGGCTCTTCACTCCTGCACTTTTCTACTCTTCTTAAACAATATTGAAAATTTAAGTCTGTTGTCAGTTGTGACCCCTGATGTGTATCTACCTTCTTCCGAAGACAACTGTGAATCACATGCCACCTCTCCTCTCACTCCAGAATCTTCATTTGCTTACTCTTTCTGTAAACATTTAGCTCTGGCTGGGAATTCTCTGTCTACTAAGCTAAGACGAAGCTCTACTTCCTTTGACCTTGTTTTGTGAGCCTGCTTCTTCCTTCTTGGCTTTGTCTTCTGCCATCAGACCCCCTTAAGTGGCTTCCAGCCTTCAGAGGGGAGCCAGAAATGGAACAGAGTGAGTCTCATGCCCTCCATCTCCTACTTACTAACCCAATTAATTCTTAGTAACTTCTCTCTCCACACATATTGCTCTGCAGGGCAGTCAGGACCCTGCATGTTTCCTGCCATGAAGCCTTTTTTCTCCCATAGTCTACTAGAGTCCTAGCATAGTAGTAACTAATATTCTCATCGCTCTGCTGCCAGGTCTTCTCCCCAGACTTAGACCAGATCCTTAGGCCTGTCTGTGGTCACAGGCTCTGTAAACCTAGCGCTCAGCCTACGCTGCACACCAGCAGTCGCCCTGGCCCCTGTACTTTCCTCTGACTCCTTCCACTCTGAGTTTACATAATTACCAAGACCATCAGATTTTGTATAAGATTTTTTATATCTGTTTCTTCTTTCCTCCTTTGGCAGTCTAAATCCACTCTCCTTTGGCTTTGTAGACCTTTGCCATAGTCATCCTCAGATTGGGGTTTTTCCAACCCTCGCCTTGAGCACAGTGTTGGATCAGGCTGCAGGGGTTGGCACCCTGGTGTCATCCAAGTTCAGTGAGCTCCATGTCTGAATCTTCTCTCATCTTAATCTGTTCATGTTTGGATGTTCACACTTTTCTTATGTGTGTTCTTGGCTCTTTCTGAGCCTTTGTTTATGCATGAAGAATTAAGAAAATAGAAGATGAGTAGAGAGTGGCCTCCATTAGACAGTGGCCTTGACATCCCTGGTGGGCGGTGGCTGCAGGGAGGGTGTCCCTCCTGGATATCTATCTGTATTCCTGAAGGATCTGTCACCTGATACTGCGCTGTGATGAGTAATGGCCATAGTGCATGATTTGGTTTAAGATTTGATTATTTTATGGACAAGTTGACTTTTATGTGCAGGTGTTCCATTCTGAAAGAAAACTTGATTTTTTTTTTTTTTTTAGATTTTTTAAATTTATTTTTTGTGTATGTGTGTTAACCTGTGTGTATACACGTGTATGCCCACAGTGGCCAGAAGAGAGCCACTGTGAGCCACTGTGTGGGTGCTGGGGACTGAACCTAGGTCCTTTGCAAGAGCAGCCACTGCCCTTAACCACTGAACTATATGCAGCCCCACAAAATCCCTCTTAATAGTTCTAGATCTTAGGCACTTTTACATGCTTTATCCAGTGAAAAGGAAAATATTTTTATATGGAAGAGTAAAGAGAAAACTCAGCAATGTAGACATATTATCTATGGAAGAGGTTTTCATTTGTATCTGTGTGTCTTAGATTTCTTTTGTATCATAAACAATTTATAATCTGCACACTAGGATATGTTTAGCTGATAGGGAGCATTTTACCTGATCTAATGTTGTTTCCCCTTCATCAGACCCCAGCTTCAGTACCCTGGAACTAAGCAGCCTGTTGGAGTGCTCCTTCATCCTAAGCTTGTGTCAGTGGAGTGAGGTTCTGCTGTTGACACAGTAGCTGTGTTGTGATCTCTCTGGTGTACTCTAGCTCCTACAGAGAGACATAATGAGGAAAGTGGTGGTTTGGAATCTTGATTATGGTATATTGTGAATGTGTCTGTTTTACACGTTAGCAGTGTTTCTCTAGGGGACTATGTGGTGGCTGTGTGAAGGTACTGACAAGGGCTCAGTGTGTGTGTGTGTGTGTGTGTGTGTGTGTGTGTGTGTGTGTGTGCATTTGGAAGACCACTGAGGTTCATATCAAGTGTCTTCCCCAGTCACTTCCCACCTGAGATTAGACAAGATTTTTTTTTTTGAACCAGGACTTCTGGATTTGGCTTGACTAGTTGAAGAGTGTGCACTGGTCATCTGCCTGTGTCTGCCTCCTAGGTGCTAGCATTCTAGTCAGGTGCAGTGCCTGGCTCTTTATGTGGGTGCTAGGATTCTGAATTCAGGTCTTCATGCTTACGTGACAAGGACTGACCAACTGACATTCCACTCCAGTCCTGTGCTAATATGTAATGTTTTAATTACATATACCATATATAAAACATAATCTAATGATGTGAAGTAAATATGAATATTCAGCATTCTTTCATTTAACACTTAATAAATGTTAAGAATATTTCTATACCTGGATCATATGATTCCTGTCTGAACTAGCTATGGAAGAACACTTGTACAGTGTATTCCTACAGTGTCTGTGAAGTCCATAATTATCTCAGGTTTTCTCCATTTTGACCTTTGCTGTCTTTCTGTGGGGGTACTGTGAAACTGCTGTCTTTCTGTGGGGTACTGTGAAACTGATGACCTCCCCTGGTGACCTCAGGACAGTCTTTGACCATCAGCAAATGTTATGATTCCCTTAATAGAAAGACCTGGTGATAAAGGTGACTGACCTGTGGGCGAGTCTTAGTGACAATGCAGATGCAGTTTTACTGTGTGCTGTGAAAGGAGCCCTGCAGAGCACCAAAGGAACCATTTGCAGGCTGCTTTTGTTCTCTGAGAAATAAGAACAAGTCTTTCTTCTCACAGGTCTTCACAGGTGTTGAAATCCTTAACTTCTGTGGCTAATGAGGAATATTGGTCTTTATTTTAAAAATTCAAAGCTTTGTCTCTTTCACTGTTTGTCTTTCTCAATTTAGTTCATATTTTAAATTCTTCAAAAAACAAATGTCAGTGGCTTTCAGTTGAGATCTGTAAAACAAAGGGAAGCCATCAAGCTGAAGCCGGTGTTTCTCTGATGGGAAGGGTGGACCTCTTGTATTGCTCATCAGCTTTAAGAACAGTGGTTTCATGAACTTCTCATAGGGTTTCATATGGTTTTAAATGTCACCCCTTTCTATAATAGAAACACCTGGTGCTTGTCATCTCATTCTTCTTAGCTTGTCTGTAATCGGTATGCAAATGGACATTCATAATGCATGTAAAATCTTTACAGAGATTGTTACATTTTTATTTGTATTTAGAATTTAAGATCCTTTGTTTTTTAAATGAAATACATTAACTAGAAGTTAGTTTCTTAACCCTGTGACTTTTTATTCCATTTTTAAAATGTTCCTGTGCCAGTGTGTAATGAATCCCGTAGGGACCAGATGGAGATTTGAAGGCAGTGAGCTGATGAGTGGACAGGCTCTGCAGCCAGATCTTAAGATCAGTAGCTGTTGTCCTTATAAAAGTCAAATACAGTCACTCAGCTGTTAAAAACCTAATTCTCTATTTAAAAAAATATACAAAAACAAATTGTCTATCTTTCTGCTTGATCTCCTTTTGCGTCTTAACACAATGGAAACAGTGGGTGATCTGTCAGTGGGTTTGGTTTGTCAATGGTGGTTTTGTGTAAATATTGGGAGGTAAGAAATAAAATTCACACAGTAAAATATGATTTCATCTGCCTTTTCTCCGCAGCTCCGTGGCTCATGCCACGGTGTGAAATCCTCATTTTACACACTTTGCAGGCGGAGCACATGAATTATGCATTGAGCAAGAAGAATCTCCTGCCTCAAGTCCTGTATGCATTTGCCCAGGTTCTGTCTCTATTACCAAGATGAATTGCAAATGGAGAAATGTTTGATGGAACAGGGCTCTTAACTTCTTTGTTTAGAATTCAGACTTTTATTTTTATAGTAGATCCTTTACGTATGAAAATGTTGGAAACTTACTATGGATTTTTTTAAAATGAAAAATGAAATATAATGTAGGAGAAGCATGCTAGCATATCATGGAGCATTTTATAGCCTTGATTCAGAATGCAAGGCTTTTCCAATTTGGTGGAAATGACCGTCATCTATTGCTAATGCTATATTTCAGTCACTGCTTATTTGCTCTCCTCCAGAAGTCAGTGGAATCCTGTCCTTTGTCGAGCCTGCTTCCCTCTGTCCTAAGCTTCTGTAAGAGAGAGACCAGATGCACATGGAGCTCTCCTCTGTGCTGTGTAGGACGTCATGCCTGCTTAGTACACACTGACACATTCTCAGCTGGTCAGTAGACGATGGGTAGCTGTCAGCTCTCACTCTCTCTTTTTGACAGGTGTCTAACTTTTCAGGTGGTGAGATGAAGAGTTTGTCACTTAGCTGGCGGGAAGGAAGCTCCACCCATTGTGTGCAGCAGTTTGATGACCGAATGCTAATAACCCTTGGGTTATGTTTTTATTGTAGGAATGAAAGTCTACTTGGGGATGGCGTTTTCATTCTAAAAGAATTAGATTTAGCTCTCATTAACTTGTAACTTAAATTTCAGTCTGAACACTAGCATTTTTTGTGTGTGTGTTTTTTTTCTTGCAGATAGACATTGTTGCTCACGTGGTCAGTTTGGAGGGGCAGAGCTGTTTTGTGTTTAAAGAAGGATAGAATTAAAACTTACCTAGAAGGCTTTGAGATTTCGGTGCATGGGAGGAAAGGAAACAGTGTGCTGATTTTCTCTCGTTTTCTTTATTCTCTTTTACCATGCATTCTTATCTAAGCCTTGAACACGTCTCTGAATGTTGGCATAAAGGAGAATACAAGCAGAACTTTAATCATGTGAAAACATTATTTCCCAGATGCTTTTCTAAAATTGTATGTATGTTTGTGTATGCACGCATGTGCTCAGTGCCACAGGAGCCAGAAGAAGGTGGCGCATCAACCAGAGCTGGGATTACAGGTGGTTGTGAGCTGTTGATGTGTGTGTGAGAAACTGAACTCAGGCCCTTTATGCCAGCAGCACACTGGGCAGTCTCTCTGCCCCCCCCACCCCCCCACCCCCCGCCACAGCATCTGGTTATGTAATGCAGCATCTGGTTATGTAATGCTGGTTATGTGCGAGCTTTTATAAGTGCGCTAGTACTCAAGTAGACCTTTTCCTTCAGTGACACATAATTTATGCTAACAATAAGCCTAAATTTCTCGTGAGGACCTCGTCTAGGTGATGATCTCCATTGCTGAGCACAGAATCTGATGAATGAATGAATGAATGAATGAATGAACAAAAAGAAGTAAAATTGTTAGTTTGGATTTGAGCATTTATCTAAAAGAAAACAAACAGATTAAGCAAAGTTGATACAGATGTATCAGTTTAATGCACTACTCTTTAATTATGTGCTAAGGAATGGGTGTGAGTTTGTGTTCCTGTGTGTGGATGCATGTGGGTGTCCAGTCACCTGTTATGGATGTAGAAGCCAGAGGTCAGCATCCAGTGTCTTTCTCAGTTAGCTGCTTTCCATCTTACTTTTTGAGGCAGTGTTTACACTGGAACATAATTAAGCTGGAATGGCTAGCCAGTAATCCCTGGAAATCCTCCTGTCTCTACCTTCCCAGCATACACTGGGGTTATACATGGCTCTGTCGTGGATGCTGGAATCCCAATTCAGATCCTTATATTTTTACAACAAGCACTGTACAAACTGTGCCTTCCCCTAACCCATTATTAAGATGGGTAAGCTTAGTTAAGGCTTTATATCCATTCCCATGGTAATGAACGCTCATAAATAATGAGTGAGCCGACTTGTCATGGAAGAAGCCCTGATTTTCAGTTGGTGTGTTTTAAATATTTACTCTTTATAAAACGCTAAGAAAGTGAATGAGTTGTTTTGTATACTAAAGAGCAGAGATAGGGAGGCCATTGTAGTGGGTACTGTTGGTGCTGACCTCTGACACAGCCTCGTAGAGAAATACTGAGTGTGCCTGTCACAGGCTTACCTCTGAGGAGTCCAGCCTCTTAAAGGCCTCAGGACATCAGCTCTGTCCATGTGTTACTGTTTGAATATTCCTTTTTCTTAAGTGAACCTGTTTAACAGTTATCTCTAAGAAGGTTTATTTGCATTCTACTTAGAGCCTTATTGTATTTTTATGTAGCAAAAAAAGGTCAGGTTGTAAAATAGTTATTATATTTAAATTTTCTTTTAAAGGTCTAAATATTCTTTAAATACAAGGTATTTTAACATAAATAACAATTTGTGTGATGAGGAAGAAATACAGAATGCTAATACAAGTTTTGATTCAGGATAGTGATTATATCACCGTAAGGAAGTTTCAAGTGTGTTTTTGTTTCTGAAACCAAGAATGAAAACCATGCTTGTTTGGTAATGGTAAGAAACGTTTAAGGTTTTCTTTAGACAAGGTCTGAAATGAGATTTCAATGTTTTACAGGCAAAAGAAAGAAACCCCCAGCAAGAAAGACACCCTCCCTCCAAAGACGTCTTCCTCCTAGATCTGGATGACTGTAAGTTCTGGAGAGCCCTTTGCTCTGTGTTGATGAGTGTTCTGTATCTTATACTACTTCTCATGTAGGTTTCCCAAATTGTAGAAGCATCTATTGTAACGATATATCAGAAAAGGTGGGAATTTTCCAGCCAGTGCCTTTCCCTGCTTGAGCATGTGAGTTCCTTGTCACGTGAGGAGAACAGCAGACCTCTTCCACTTTAGTCATTTGTCCTTGCATCACCAAGTAGTGACCCTGGTTCCCTTCATCTACAACATGAGATCCTGACTGAGGAAGCTGGAGGGAACTAGGAGAGTAACAAAAGAAAGGCTTGCCACGGTGGCTTACAAACCCTGACTGGCCAGCTTGCCTTTTCCTTCAGTGTTTTAACAGCACAAAGTCTTCATTCAAGCAAATATGGGTCTAAGGATTCAGATGCCTACAGCTTCACTAACCCAAGTGTACAAAGTTACAACTCTGAAATCATTCAGTATGGTGGGAACTGGTAGGTGCCAAACTTTGTTGCTAGGTAGACTCTGTACTAGGAGAGGAGTTGTATGTAAGATGTCTTGAATGTTGAAAAGGTCTCTCATTTTGGGTTCTTTTATGTAGACGGTGAGTTGTTTGGGGTTACCTCATTTATTCATTGATCCATTCTATTTATATTGTCTATTGTGACAGCCATAGCAAAGTCATAATAGAGAAGAATAAAAGTGTGTAATATAGAAAAATACTATAGAGAAATTGAGCACATTTGACCTCATTAGCATTATAAGGTTTGGTATCATAGTTATCATAAGTAAACACAGTATGCATGCTGCATTGATGGAACAAGACGTCCTGCTAAATAAGGTAGAATAAAAAACACGCATTTCATGTATTGTCTCATGGGGCATCTAGGGCTGGGGAGATCTTGACAGTAGACAGAAGACTATAGGAGGGCTGTGGGGTGGGTGAGTGAGGGTCGTTTGACAGTTCCACAGCCAGAGCCATTGCCTTACAGCTGACATACACTGTTCCTGAAACTTAGAAGCAAATCCAGATCACATTGTCCATTCTAGCCAAGATTTCAGTTTACCAGCATCCAGTGTCAGTAAGGGCTGGGTGACAGCGCTGTGTATGCTCGCACTGCATGTGCTCTCCCTAGGAATGCAGGTAGACTCAGCCTTTAGGAGTCACCTCAGTTCTGTCAAACTTGACATGTGTGTTCCATGGTTTGGCCATTCTCTTTGGAAAATTATCCTACCAGTGAACTACAAAGTCATACCTCTCCCTTCTTTGTATTAAACCCACTAGCTTACTACCCTGGTGCTCCATTTAGGTTATAGTGTGGTTCCTTATGTACATGGTTATGCCTCGTGCCCATGTCTGAAGCCACTGCTACTTGGCTCAAGGACACCCCTGCTGTCTCCACAGGGTCCTTTGCCCAGTTACCTGCTGCTGCTGACAGTGCTGCCCTCCACATGCTGGTGGCAGGCACTGTGTGTCCAAGCACTAAAGTCACCGACTCTCTGACCTCCATTAGTTCATTTGCAGAGATGTAGCAGCTATCTGGGACACTTAGGAACAATACAAGTTCATTGTGATGCTATAAGTAAAGACATAGCCAGACATGTGGGGCACGCCTTTAATCCCAGCACTTGGAAGGCAGAGGCAGGTGGCTTTCTGTGAGTTTAAGGCCACTACAGAGTGAGTTCCAGGATAGCCAGGCTTACATAGTGAAACCCTTTCTCAAAAAAGCCAGTCAGTCATGGGTTGGAGAGATGGTTCAGTAGTTAAGAGCTGACTGCTCTTCCAGATGACCTGGATTCAACTCCCAGTACCCACATGGCAGTTATGACTGTAATTTCAAAATCTGATACCCTCACACAGATACATGTAGACAGAACACCAGTGCCCATGAAATAAAAATAAATAATTTTAAACAATCGGTCAATCAGTAATATGTATACGGAGCATGAGAACAGTGGGAATTTGCAGTATATGTAAATGTAGAGTGTAATCATTTTTAAATGTATATTTTTGTAGAGAGACAAAGTTTCTTTGACTCTTTTTTTAAAGACAGTATTTTCAGTAAGGAGATTTTTATCCCCACTTGTTTTTAAAATTCAGCAACTCAATATAGAAAATATTTCTCTTTCTTGTTAGTACCCACACAGTTAAATTTTCCTTCAGAATTCTTTGTCAGACGTGCTACTAGAAATACTTGTTAATAAGTTATTTCAGCAATGTCTATAGATAGAGTGTCTGCTACATTCAAAGGACTTTACACGATGCCTTAACACATGAGAAGAATTCGCCAAGTCTCTTCTAGGAACTAAAACTCTAGCCAAAGGTGTCGCTACCTGAGCAAGCCCATCCACATGTACTTTTCCCCGTGTGTGACATAAGTGTGTTGCAACTTATATGAGGAATATGGGCAGAGCTAGGGATGCCTTGGGAGAGGTGTAGTCTGAGTGGACCTGACGACGAGCATGGGGCTGCTGGCTTTGCCCTCTCTCTGCAGTCTCTTGGTTACCTGTTGGAAGTGCTCTGTAGCAGCCTGCCCTCTGAGTCTCTGAGAAGTAGATTAACCATTCAGGAGAGGTTCTGTACACTGCATACCAGGAAGGCTCCAGACAAATGCTCTGTTTGTCCATTTCTTCATTCAGAGGAACTTACTGGATATTTGTTGTGATACAGTTAATCCTTACATGCTGAAGACCTAAATAAATACATTTATACAAGAAAGAGTACTGAGAGCCAGCAGATAAGTTGATAGTTTTGCTTTTCCTTGCTTTGGCCTGGGAGAAGCAGTTTAAAAGATGGAAAGATATATTTTGGCTCATGGATTCAGTCCCTGGCCCACCTTACCTTGGGCCTGAGGCAGAAGTGAAGGAAGCGTCATCATGCCAGCTGCAGTATGTGGTGGAGGGTGGGTGTCCACATCATGGCATCTGAGTAGAGACCAGAAGCAAGAGGCCTTAAAAGGCCACCCTCCAGTGTCCTGTATCCTATAGCTAAGGACTCATTACCAACATAAACATACAGCATTTCCCAAAGCGGCACCATCACTGGGGACCATGCCTCTCTCTAATCCTTGTTAGACCTAACAGGCAGCATTGAGATTGCTATTTTGTGACTGAAATGGAGACGGGCATTGATGCACACTCTTAGGGTCATGGTGTCTAATCCATCCTTCAGTAGTAGTGTACTCTGGAGCCTGGTATTAAGGAAGCCATGGGAGGCAGGGGAGCAGAGTAGGGAGGATAAGCTGGGCTGAACAGGGTCATGAAGAGGGTAAGAGCCCCTGCCAGAAGTCTCCAGTGTGTCTCCCCAGGAAGGTCTAGCAATAGAGTGGTTCGGTTACAAAACAGGTCTGCAGTTTGAATAAACCCAGCTGATGCAGCAGTTGAGGGCATTGCCGTGAACATAGGCGTTAGCCAGCATGCGTTTAATCAGTTTCATGAATTAATTTTTCTATCTCATCTGTTCATAAAATAGTAAAAGCAAGTGGACAGTTCCTTTAGATTATGAAGTTATTTGACTGTATGGGTGTCAGGAAAAACTGTTCATGCCAGAATAATGACCGGCAGTCTGTTGTCAGACTTTAAGAAAGAAACATAGTTTCTGCCTTTAACGGGGATGGGGGTGGGGCAGTTATATCTTTCTGGAAACTGGAATACCTTTTAGTCTCCTATACAGAATTATCTAAATGGGATGGTCATAAAGCAGCAATCACTCGGGTGTTCTTTTGTAGTGGGGGTGAACCTGTTGATGACACTGTGTTCACGTAGCTCTGAAGCCTATAGGACAACATCACACTGTCGGGCGGTTGTGGGTGAGGAGATACAGGAGAGACAGTCTCACTATGTAGCGCTGGCTGACTTGGAACTTGCTATTTAGACCAGGCTGCTCTCAAGCTTACAGAGATCTGCCTGTGTCTGCCTCCAGAGTGTTACAATTGTAAGAGGTGTGTGCCACTACACCTAGACGGCAGAGTCTGAATCTCAATTTTGTTTTATTTCTTAGCTGTGTTACACTGGTCAGTTTATTTGACTTCTGTATTATGTAGTGTTCTCTCCAGTAGCAGAACCAATACAATGAGTGCACGTTGGAAGGGGCTTATTATTAGACTCTCAATGGCATGCTTCCACATGGCTGCCTCCATGTTGGAGAGGCTTAGAGGCTGGCGGCTGCTCAGTTCAGAAGGCTGGGTGCCTTGCAAGTCCCAGTCTGTCACTGGAGGGCTGGGGTACTCCTAGAGCCTCTGGTCTTTTGTTCTCCTTGGAAGGCTGAAGAAGCTGGACTCTGAGGAATGGTGGAAGTTGCATTTAATTTTGAACCAGAGTTTTAGTCACAAGAGTAATTCTGTAAATCTGTGTCATGCACACTTTAGCAAAGAAAAGAATGTTTTGTTGAAAGTCTTAAAATATGGGGTTGGAGAGATGACTCAGAGGGTACTTGCCGTGCTAAATGAGGGAAGGGGTTCGAAACCCACGTAAGGCTGGGTACCTTAACGCACCTGTGACCCCATCACTCTTCCCGATGACCAGAAGGGGAAACAGGAGAATCCATGGCAGCTTGTGTGTCAGCTAGCTTGGTGCACACACTGCAAAGAGAGAAGAGGCCCTGCCTCAAGTGAGGTGCGAGCTGAGGCTGTCCTCTGACCCCGTGTGGGTAACACCACACACCACACACACCACACACACCACATGCACACATATACCACACGCTCACACACACACACACTCACACACACACACTCACACATACATACACGCATACCTCTCCCTCCCCCCACCTCCAGTGTTTTATAGGTAAATTTGTGGAATCCCATGTTAAATATAAAGATGGTGGGGAAACCAAGGGCTTGAGTCCCACAGATACGCAGTCCCATCTCTGCGTTTTTCCTGAGTGTGCTGTGCATTGAGTTGAGATTTTCTTTCTTGGCACTGTCACTTAAAAACTGTCATGTTACTTTACTTTTAAAGAGTTTTTATCTTTTTTTCTTCAAGTAACTTGACAGAGACTTTGTCTTGAAAAAGAAACATTTCACTGCTAACTTTATGAACTAATGCTGTCTCTTCCTGGTTCCCAGGATACTGTAAGACTAAAAGGAGAGAAGGAATCTGAAAAGTGCTGTCGCACTAGGTAAAGTGTTACCAGTGGTGAACTTTACAGCACTGCTCTGGAGAGAACCTGTTGGAAGCTGACACTTTTCTGCATCCTACTTTTCTTTTCAGTTCAACAGTTGAGACAGTGCTAAAAACTAAAGCCAGTAAGGCAAAGTACCCATAAGCTCATAGGACCCGAAACATTCGAGTTGAAACTGGGTCACACGGGGAGTACAGTTGTCAGGGTTTGGCCACATACATGGTAGAAAGGAAAGTGGGGGTGGAGACTAAAGTGTTGTGTAGGCAGGCTGAATGACGAGAACCAGCATCTTAGGAATGCTTATCTTTATCAAGTCATATAATTGGATTTTTATTTTCAATAGATTTTCAAGATCCAGGTTTCTGTTTGTGCTGCATGCCATCTGTAGCACATAGCTTTGTGGCAGTGAGTAATTAAGGAATTGTTTAGCTAGACCCTAATTGGTTAGAGTGGAGAATAAACTAAAGAAATGAGTTAAGCATCCTTTCAAAATTTCTGATCCAGCTGGAAATATCTATACATTATTGTTTATGTTAGTGTGAGAAATGTGTTTTACCTTTTTTTTTTTTTTTTTAGTGAAGTTCTGGGTGATAAAGGTTAGCGATTAAAAAATCTTAAAAAATTGTTACTCAAGGTATTTATTGCTCGAATAAATATTTAGTGAAGGTTCCTTGTGGTTAACGCTCAGGCTCATTATTGCTGTAACTTGAGAATAACATCACTAAATCAGGGTGTTAAATAGAATTGTCATACGTTCATTAATCAAAGTAATCTAATTAGATTTACTAACAAAATAGAATGGTGCTTTTAATAATATGAATTAAGTTTTCATGCACACTTACTTATTTGGGCCTTTTCTTCCAGTTAACCCAGTATCCACTCCAGTTGCCCTTCCTACACCAGCCCTTTCTCCAAGCTTGATAGCTGATCTTGAAGGTCTAAACTTGTCAACTTCTTCATCAGTCATCAATGTAAGTGATTTCCATGTAATACCTATGTCCATATGATACATATGATGTTTCTAATGAAAAAAAACAAATAATTGATAGGAATTTGCAGTCTTCTGTAATGTCTCTTCTAACAAAAGTTGGATTCGGACAGACCTTTTGATTTTGTAATGATTGTAGCATACAGTGCGTCTTACCAGTGAGGATGTGGCGTGCGATGTATATACAGACAGACTCACATAAGAAGCCATTACATATGTACACACACACACACACACACATACTCACAGACACACACACACTCACACTCACAGAGGGGGGCAGATACACAGTGCACTGTTACGTAATTTCACTCTGGGCACATAGAGTATGCCTACACAAAGTAAGATTTCTGCACAGCGGAGACAGAGAATAAAAGTTAATTATTGTGTATATTAACCATAATCCTCGGTTCTCACCATGTGGTTACAAAAATTTCACTATTATTTTCATTATAAAAGCCAAGAACTGAATTTCTCTGTGTTATCGTCACAAATTTATTTATATATATTGGTATCTTAAAAAAAAAAAAAAAACGGTGTTATTTGGGCATATGACTTTAACAAAGTAAGAATTCTGCCTGTCACAAAACAGCATCAAAACTGTCAACCTGTCAGTGTCTGAAACTGCAGTAGTTTTCCTATATATTAGCATGTTGTGCCCACCCCCACCTTTTGCTTTGAATCATGCATCCACAACCTATTGCTATGGCTGGCCTGCTGAGATAGACCAGTCCGTAAGCTTTCAGTGAGCTTGTATAGCTGGGAATTGCTGTTGCGTAGTCAGTGGACAGGAGCTGCAGACTATGTGTTGCTGGTCTGGGCTGCCCAGGAAACATGGAGCTACTTCTTTTAACAGAGGAGCAGTCAGAGTGCCCATGCTGGGGCTGTAAGCGGACCCACCATGCCTAACCTTTACTAATTCTAAAAACAGGAGAACTGCACAGACACAGGCAGCAGCACAAAACCAGTCAGACTCATTAGAGGGTCCTCGAAGGAGAGAGTTGGTGCTTACACGGGACATGTGGGAGCTCCTGGTGCTGCTCACGGTCTGCCTTTTGATGGGTGTTCTTGTGTGGGTATGTTCCATTTAGGGGGAAAAAATCATCAACCAGCTGTGCACTTAAAACTTGCCTTTCTCTGTGTGTATTATACTCTAGTAAACCAGTTTTTAAGTAGACAGCTGATAAAAATGGATTATCAATTTAAGAGGAAGTGCAGATGATGATGGACGGATGGAAATGTGCAGTGGTCGTATTAATGAATAAATGTACATTTAAAGGCCAATTTGTTGGCATTAGCAAAATCCTACGTCTGCTACTGAGGATACAGTGAACTGGGCATGTTGTTAGCAGTTCATTCATGGTACCATTAAGTTTATTCTTTTAGATATCATGGCTGCTCATAACAGAATCATCAGAATACTTCCACTCAGTAAACCTACTTCTGGGAAAATAATAAGAAATGCAGAGGTTCATATGTATGTTTGTAAACATCCTTGTCTAATGACAGGATAATTAATGGTTGTATAAAATATGGCAAAAATTACTTAAGAAAAATTTTATAACCTATAAAATATGTTCAAGTGTAAAGTGACAGAAATTTAACATATATAGATCTTAGTTTTGTAAAATTATACAATGGCATTCATAAAATAGGAAGAATAAAAAAGTATAAAAACTTGATTTTTTTCCTGAATTATAGGATTATGGATTTTTGTTTTGTGTATTTTTTCTATTTTCATTTAATCAAACTGTAATCACATATATTGTCTAGAACAGTACTTTTAAAGCAAATGCAGAGAAGGCATTTATGAATGACTTCCAGGATGTTTCCAGTACAGCTCATATCTGTCTGTTTGTCTGGATTACCACAGTTAGTTGACTATAACTAAGTCTGTCATTTGGTTTCTTCATTCTCCAATGATGATAGTAGGACAGGTGTCATTGTTTGTTTTTAGCTGTAGTGTTCTGTGTACTTGTAAACCTAAAAATCAGTTGGGAAGCAGTAAAATCAACTGCAGTAGGATGATTTAAAATAGGCTTGTTAAAATAAATAGATGAAACTTTTCTTTAGAATATGTATGGCTTTGTTATTCACAGCTGTTTATTGTTTCCTTGTATCTGATGGGTTTTGTTTCTTGTAATTAACCAAAATATATGCACAGAAACCCAAAGAAAAATTTTCATACCAAAAGATTTTCTAAAGAAAAATTTCATGCAGACCTGGCCACGCTGGTTAAATTGGTTGCTGAGGCAGAAAGATCAAAAAATCAAGGCTAGTCTAGACCACACAGTGAGGAGGAGGGAAAGAAGGGAGGAACCTCCTGTTACAGTCATCTGAATTCTGTATGTCAAACAGGAGGATGCTTTTAGTAGTGCCAAATAGAAATCTCTGTGAGCCCACGGCTCTGTGTTTCCAGTCTGATGGAGAGGATAGGAAGCACAGCTCTTGTTCAGCCTTGCACGAGACATCTTGGGCCTGGCCAGTAGACGGCTCCTAAGAAAAACGCATGGTAGATCTTGGTTATGCTGTTTCAGTGGCAAATGCTTTAATCTAATGGGTGTGTTCACTTGATTATTGCTAAATAACCAAGTTTACATCAGGTCCCGACAACACAGATGGAGTAGTTTTCTGCGTATTTGGCTTCTTGTGGAAATGAAGAAAATGAAAAAGAGATTGTTTTGTCTGTGAGAAAAATGTGATGAAAATTTTAATACTTGTAGAATTGTGGAGTGAGCTCCAATCTCTATGATTTAGATGGCTTTGTACGTCTGGGTCACATCATTTTATTACGAAGACAACAGATAAAGTTATCTCTCTGGAATAGGAAGATGACTCAGTCAATAAAGAATTTGCTTGGCAAATGTAAAGACCTAGGTTGGCATTTCCACATCTCACATAAAAGCCAAGCAGAGGAGCATATACTTGTAAGCCCAGCACCAGAGAGGCAGAGACAAGAGGTCCCATTGAGAAGACACCCAGAGCCAACTTCCTGCCTCTGCATGAACATAGATGCTCACGTGCGCGCGCGAGCGCGCACACACACACACACACACACACACACACACACACACACAAACATATACATAAAAGCCATTTTAGGGAATTTCTAGTTTATCTTATCAGTGATGTCACCATGAACATGACTCATCCATTGCAGTTTTTATGTTTCTCCTCAAACTTCTAATGTTCATTAATTTAGTCACCTGGTGGTTAAGATTGTGTTTCTATGGAGACACCTTTTCTGGGTCATAGAGTTCCCAGGCAATCACCACATTGCAGTGCCCATAATGACTGTAGAGCACCCGTGGTTCTTTAGCACTTGACCACAGGCAGAAGCTCATCCAGGAAGCCTGGCTGACGTGACAAGTGCAGGGTTTGGGCCCCAGGGGCCTGGTTTCCGCCCTACTCTGGGCTGCTTGTTTTGTGAAAATTAAGTAAAATAACAGCCTTAAACAATGTTTGGTCAGCTCTCAAAATATGGCTTTATGTCCCTGGAAGATGTGTGCGTGATGGTTTGTGGACAGGTGATAAGACTCCAGTTTTATCAGGACTTAGAGGACTGGGGGAAGAGTTTGGTAAAGATTTGGGGCAGGTCTGAGAGCTTCAGGCCTTCCTGTTCACTAAGGGCAGAGTTGGCTCACCTGGCCTACTTGTCTTCCAACTCAAAGCTGGAAAGCACATGCACACACCAAGCTGGGAAAACCAGGAAGCAGGATCCTTAGGATCCCAGTGGTTCTGCAGGGTCCCTGAGTCACACCCTGTCCCCACCCCCAGTCAGCATATCAGAATTCCATCCCAGAAACCAAAAGGAAAGGGAAAGGAAAACTGAGTCAGTGAAACAGAAAGATAAGGCCCTGGAAGCACGCTGACCAGCAGCATGGAAGCCGTCCCTGTGGAGGAGAACCGCTTGTGTCCTCAGCCTTAAAGTCACTGAAGACTTAACTCTAAGGGTGTGTTGTGGAAGTGTGACTCTTTTTCTGTCTCAGAAATTCAAACTGAAAATAACATTAGCTTTCCAATTGGTTTGGATTGGCTTCGTAGTTTTTTACCTCTAAACTTAGAGAAGAAGAAATTAGTATATCCGTTAACTTAGGAAGTTAGGAAAGTTTTGTAAGTAGAAGGTGCAGCGAATGGCACATGTCCTTCCTGAGGAACATTTTCTTTGTTTTAATATGACCAGATCCAATGTTTTATTAGCCCATTATACCACAAGCGAGAAGCAACAAACACTATGAAAATTGAGCTTTCTGGATTTCTTGGAGCTTGATTGTGAGCATGTTTTTCCCCTACGTGAGATTCTGTGTTGGAGAAGGCATCCGCTCTCTGAACTGAGAAGAAATGCCCACAGGTCAGCCTGCCCCTGGGTTACCCTTAGACCTCTTCAGAGCAGGGGCTTTGCCGAGTCTCCTTCCCCTGACTCCGGCAGCCATAACTCAGGCTGCTTGACCCAAGCCCTGTGTTCTCTTAAACCCTGACCTCTCAGCTATCTGTGCCTTGAAATGACCAAGGCATCCTTACTCTACGAAGTGCCTTCCACTGCTGCCCTGGGCTGTGCCTCTGTCCCCAGTTGGTTTAAACCCTCGTAACTCATTCCATCTCATTATTAAATTCACACATGGGCACTGAGACTTAAATCAGACTTGTCTAGATGGCAGGAGTGAAAGAATAACATTATTAGCATGGGAGAACATTGTGTCTGAGGCTTGAAAAGTGCAGGGTCTCAGAATGGCAGAAACAGTACTTCTGGGTGGCTAACACAGTGTGCACAGCCTTCTGTAAACAGGCCTGGAGCCAGAGAAGCATGCTGTGATACATCGTCCTGGAAATTGTAGTAACCATTCCTTAGCTTGTTGCTTTCTAGTCTTTCCTTATCCTGGCACAGATAAAGCAGTGGTGTGTGTGGCATGCTGGGGTGACAGAAGCTGAAAGGTGTTTCAGGCACTCCAAGTGCCACAGGCTACCTGGCAGGGCTGTGCAGTTGAGAAGCTTTGACTATGTGGCCATAAATAAAAACAGTCATGACCTACAAGGATCGCTGTTTCCTCGTGGAATTAATTTAGGATAGTGAAATCAGGCTCATTGAGACAGTCGGTCAGTATAAACTAAATGGGTAGTGTATTGCAAGAGAATAGTCCTTGAGGGAATCAGCAGAGCTGAGAGTCATGTGCCTGCTAATTTGTTAAAATGGTATTTTTGGAATTGGCCAAAATCAGGATAAAATGGCCATGGTTCTTCTGTAGCGTCTTAAACTGGCCTGAGATCTCTGCTGCCAAGTGCATTGTGAAGGGTTTCTTCGAAATTTGCCTCAGCTTCATTAATTCATTAAAATCCACAGACCTTGGGAAAGTACTATATGTAGGGTTAAAGTTTTATTTCAGCCAAAGAGTGAGTCCCATAATGTGGATTCAGCACGCTGGGTGACATTGCTGAGCAGAGAAGTTCACTGAAGTCAGTGTTCCAGAGCTTTTACTGAGGCTTCATTGTGTGTGTATGCTTGAATTGCTACTGGGTTTCATCTACAGATCTACAGCCCTCCCTGCTCCCTAAAGATCAATTTGCTGAGAAGTGTCCCAAAGCTCGAAGTCATCGCTTGGGCTAGATCATCCCCATCCTGAAGTACCTCTTAATGTAAGATGTTAGGTGCTTTCTGGGACTCATTGCAAAGATGTGAATGGGCAGGTATGGACCCAAGGGGCCAGCATGTAGCAGGTCCTGGTCTAACTAGGGTGATCCCAACATTTAGAGGTGGCCTCTCAGGAGCTGATCTTTCCTGGGATGCGGTGGAAGGTCAAGTCCTTGTCACCCAGTTTTGTTGGCTCAGGTTTCTATTCAGGCCAGAGACTCAAGTGTGAGCAGAGTAGGTAAGACTCCTGCCTCCACCGTGTTTACGGTGTGTATGAGAAAGAAGCTTTAGTCCCAGATCAAGCGCTTCCGAGTCTAGCATAGTCTTGCTCATAGAAGTTCTGTAACGGTGATTGCCATCATTTCTTGTTTCTCATATTCTAAGCAATATTGACATTCTCTGAGCCTTACATCCCTACGGTGCTTTCAGTCCTTAACACAGCTTAAAATTGACATGTCTGAACTACTTTTGCTCTCAGACATACAAGGGAAGGCTTATTTTTTGCAACCTTATCTTTATTTGCCTTCTTTAAATGTGCATGGTAGGCTCTTATTTCATCCTCCCATGATGCTGTGGTGCAAATAGTGGCAGTACTAGCATCAAGCCAAAGTCTGTGCATCTTACCTGTGGTCTAAGGACCATTCTCTCCTCCCCAAGGGCTGACACTGGAGTGCATGAAAAAGGAAACCACAGGTAACACTTGGATTTGAGCAAGCAAAATAGAGGTCAGGGGACCCCCTCCTATTAACACACAGAAGGAGCTTCTAAAGTTAGTTTTTTATATTAGTTGTGGCAAGAAATACAGAAATTTAGCTACCAAATCGGCTTATGGCTTTTTTGCTATAGGAAAATGGCATCTAATGAGATTAGCGGTCTCCATGACGAATGGTGAAGTCTTGACTGTGTTCTATTATAAAAACTTAACTCAGAAACGGAGAAGAGCCTCCATCAGACTTGCTTTAATATGGAGGTCATTCAGTTGATTTAAAACTCATATGAAAGAAAGAGCGAGCCATGAGTGCAGGGGGGATTGGACTCGCTCCCCTGGAATCTGTTGAGACAGCCTTTGGAGGTGTTGGATAGGTGTGTGTGATAATGAGGCCCATGATTGAAGTTGCTTCAGGCTTGCAGTTTCCAGAGTTGAGGTTTCATCTTGCAGATTCTCATTTTTCCTTCCCTCCTCCCTCCACTTCTGTCCCCTAAATGGCTATGAATATGTGTTCCACTCTTTTCATACCACTAGAGAGGCAAGCTTTCTCCAGGCTGCCCTGTAAGAGCAGACATATGGTTGTGGGAGGCGTCCTGAGTGACTGTGTTTAGCAAGCATGGCGTTCCATGAGTATGCATTGTCATTCCTGAAGATGATCGCTTATCTGTGACAAAGTTTGCTTTCTGATATGATAGAGGCACTCTCAGAAGTACATTTAAAATTTGATTTAAAAGTGAGGGTGTATTTTAGCTCCAAGCTAAGAGACAGGTCCAGCTAAGATCAAATTCCTTTGAGTTTAGAAGAGAAATTACGAGTCAAATTTTAAAATAATTTTGTCATTTTAAATTTGGGGGAAACCCTTTATTTGTTCTGATGAAAATGTCAGTAGTCATGGAACTGTGGTAAAAATAATGAAAAAATCACTGGCCTGGGTCTGCTTAAATTGAAAACATTTTTTAATTAAAGTCTGACAGTATTTTGTGCTTCCATTGCCTAGCCACGTCCTGGCTTGTTCTTTTACCCAGTTCTCTTCTGGGTAGGAACTGGGTTTATTTCTGGGTTAATTTTGAAATTAAACTTGAAGTTAAGCTATACTGTGGCCTGGTGTTTTTTCCCTGGTCTGTTTAGAGGCCCCAATGTTGCCAGAGGACATTCTGTTCTTTTTCTAGATTGTAAAGGGGGATGCTTAAAAAAAAAAAAAAAAAAAAAAAAAAAAAAAAAAAAGATTATAACTGATTTTTGAGTTACAGCTATTTTTGTAAAAAAATTTTAATTGGTTTAAACACACGTAGCAATTTAAGTCTTTTTATCTGAAAAATTACATTGTTATGGGTGAAGGTCTGAGGACAGCTTGTGGGAGTTGGCTAGTTGCGAGTGAGCTGCCTGGGTCATCAGGCTCAGCTAGCTGCACAGGCCTTAGCTCCCGGAGCATATTACACAGAGGGAGGGGGAAGGGAGGAGAGGAGGAGAGGGAGAGGGAGAAACAGACAGAGACAGACAGACATCAGGTTAAGACTTAAGTGTGACAATAGAGCTCTCCCAGGGAGAGTCCACTGAGATGAACATAATGCAGGCCTCTGCAAAGATTGGGAAGTAAGGAGCACGATGGCCTTTTTCCTTCTGCCTTCTGTGTGCCGCTCTCCTTGCTTGGCTGTAGGTCATCATTGCTGGAGCTGAGACAGTCACTCCTCAGCCACTGTTGCTTGCCTAAAATTGTGATTTTTGTCTTTACTCATTATAACTACATGTACAATGGTAGGAAATGGGAGGTCCTTTACAATATCATTTGTTCTGAAGAGATTTTCCTTTCTGGTAGATTTATTTTTTATTTTCAAAACCAACTGCACTTTGTGTGGCTGTCAGCTGTAACCCTTCAGGTCTTGCCGCGTCCATTGAATTTTGCCATTTGCAGTAAAGAAGTCTTTGAATATCATGGGTCACTCTGCATTGCCCAGTCACATATTAAACACTTGTGTATCAGTCAGATTAACTTCTGTTACCACCGTTCTCTTTAAAAGCATGCTGAATTTGTTTCCTAACACATGACATGGTAAGAATAAATAAATAAATAAATAGGTAGGTAGATAAATAAATAAATAAATAAATCTTATTTAATAGTGTTAAATCTTTGAACATGAAAGCCTGAAAAATATTATTATGATATTCATAAAGACTTTGTTTCCTTTCCAAGGAAGATAAAATGAGTTCAGCTATAGGAACATTCCCAACTAACACTACAGAATTAATTTATTACCAGAGACAAGAGAGCATGAAGTAAAAATAGATAAGTACGGTATATGACCCTAATATCAGAGAAAAGTAAAAACCACTTATCTTGGAATAGATCAGACACACTGTTATTCAAACCATTCAGGAATGTAATTACATACATCTTTTATAAGCCTATCAATCAGGGTTATTTCTCTAAGTTTGCAGCTGTTTTACATTACTGGATTTATAAATACCTCCCCAGAATGTTAAAGTAGCAACAAAGTCCTGCATCACATGACAGCTCAGAACAACAAGCACTCCAGACAGGTGCATGGAGACAGTTGGAGCACGTGTCCTGAAACACCAACGAGATGAAGAGAGCTGCATGCAGTGTGTGCATCCTTCTGCACGGGATGTATGAAATGGTCGATGGAATGTGAACACTGAGTGGGTGAAGGGCAAATGAAGGAAATGGGTTTTAGTTTTAGGTGTGAAGTATAGTATTTTAGAGTTCCTTTCGACTTTTTTTGTAAGACCTACAAACCAACTTTGTTGATAAAATTATGTCAAAATTTGTTTTTAAGTAACTCAGAAGTAAAATCAAGTATTGGATTAGGCAGGTGATGAACACGTATGGTACGTCTTCTCCCTCCCTGTTGTGGTGAGGGGTCCGAGCCAGGGTCTCATGCGTGTAAGCCCACTCTCTCTGGATGCTAAGTAGACGTACCACTGAAATTAGGTAAGAGTAGCTCGTTGTTCATTACATTAGCCTCTGTTCTGTGTTCACTTGAAAATTTCCCTAATAAGTTTTTAAATATGTAAATTCACATGACATTTGATAAAATTATTATCTAGTACAGCAGCTTATAAAGTTAAACCCATAATCAGTGTTAAAATAAATTCAGAACTTTGTCTATGGAATTATAGAAGTGGAATAATTGTTTCTCAGATCCTTTTCGGCTCTAAATTTTTGGAAATCTTTATACATTAAATAAAGATATTTCAAATGACTCTATCAAACATCATATAAAGGAAAGGTTGTCTGAGTCGCTAGAGGATGGGACAGAAGCTTTGTTTGCCAGGTCCTCTTCATGAACCCACACATGCACGCACGCTTAACCTGAAAGGTAGTCATCAGATTTTCAGTTTTAAGTTGATGAACTTACTCCTTGCCGCCCTCCTGCTCCCTAGAACTCATTCCTGCTGATGTCACTTTACGGAGCTCGTCTGTCAGTGTTACAGCATCACTAAGTAAGTGATTCCCTCCAGTACATGTCTAGAAAGTAGGAGGACTCTGGGGCTACCAGAATGGTTCAACAAAAGCACTTGCTGCCATGCCTGGCAGGCTAGGTTCAGTCCCTAGAACTCACACAGTGGAACGAAAGAGCCAGCTCCCTCAAGTTGTCTTTAGACCTACATATGTGTGTCATAGCATGTTCATGTGC